>NC_069657.1:131398674-131701704 GCF_027244095.1 Hemicordylus capensis
CTAGAGTGTTGGAGTTTGCGATTATTTAGCAAAGCGCCAAGTTACAGAGTGCAGAGTTTAGTTGTTGCAGCTATTTAAGTCACATGCATGGAGATCACTGTAGAGTCTAAGTTACCTAAGGAGTTTATTGGTGAAATACATTAGGGATCGGAAAGACCTATCCTATCTATCAGCTACAAAATGAATAGGTAGGGAGAGATATAGATCTTTCCATCTTCTCTCTAGGAAGAACGGAAGAGGACTGACTCATTACAGGAAGTACCTGAGGAGTCAAAGCAAGGGCCACAGAGCAGATGAAAGCAGGGACAGGTAGGGAGACCCTCACTAGCTACCTCTGCACCCAATGCCCTAGTGGTCTGGTCATTAGGATAGTTGGTGCAAAAGGTTGATGCCCTGGAACTCCATCTCCAACAAGGTGCACCTCTGACCATTGGTGGTAGAAGCACTGGAGCTAACTGACTTAGGGGAGGCCATGCAGTGTGAGCTAGCCTGCTACTTGAGAAAAATCTTGAGACACAACCATGCCTGCAATGCTGGATGGAGGGTGCCTCAACAAGATCCACACCAATAGATCCAAACCAGTGTGAAGCAATCTGGCACAGTCAAGGGGAAGCCAGCTAGGGCAACCTGCTAGTGGGGTGATGCTGCAATCCTACTGATTGATGCAAATGTTGAAAAAGAAGCCTTTACACCTGATCTATCCTACCCATATATAAGGTCATACAGCCCATTTGATGCAGAGAGCTTTCTCTGTGGCTTGAGAATCATGGCAGGATGTCCTCAGCCAGGGGCGTAGCAAGGTTGGAGTGGGCCCAGAGACAAGATTTTAAAATGCCCCCCCACCAAAGTCCAGGGCCTCCGCACACCCCAGGCTCCCAAGGATTTAAGTCTGATATTCCAAAATAAGTATGCTGCCTGCAAATACATTTCACTGAATACACACACACACACACACACACACACACACACACATCACAATATATAGTGATATACATTGAGTACTATACATTTGTATTACTTTTAATGCCTAGAACACACTAGAAAGATGAATTATTAAAATGGGCCCCTCACTGCAGATTAGCAAAGGAGACTTTCAACCATGCAGGGTGAACCTATGTTTGTTTTCCCAGAATTCTGAACAAATTCAGTCAAGTTTGATTCCAGGAGGTTTTTCACAGGAGGCTTTTAAAGCCCTTTAAGACACATCTCCTCTGGAATGGAGGTGCTGCATTCACATGTTGGCCAGATTTACCCTGAAGTCCCTGCAAGTTATTGGGGAGCAGTTCACACAAGAAAAATAAAATAAAAGCACCACACATGCTTCACAGTTCTCACTCAGACCTTCTGGGTTGCAAAACAACTTGAACATAAGTGCATTTATAAATGAATGAATGAATAAATAAAATTAATAAAATACTGTTCCAGAAGTTTTTGTAATTTTCTGCCATGAAACAAGCCACTTATAGGACTTTTTAGATAGTTTTTTTTAAGTCAGCAAATTTTCCAAGCTGTTTCAAAATAAATATTCAGAGACCTCTCGGTCCCTCCCCCCCCCCATCCAAGCCCTATGGCAAGCAGATCCCTATATATGGGGGGGGGGCGGGAAGGTAACCACAAAAAGGAGTTCACACTCTACCTGGCAAATGCTGGTCTGGGTTGAGCAGGGCAGCAAGGGGTCTTCTGCTGCAGAGAACACTCTGGCTGCCTCCTCCTTCCTGGCTTGCTTGGGCCCTACTCGAGTTCAGGCTTCACTGCGGCCTACACGGAGGCCTCTGTGGAAGCCCCGCCCACCCGCCGATCAGCTGAGAGGCGGGAGAAAAGGAGCTCTTTGCAGCTTGCCTGCTGCTTCGATTGCGGGCCAGCAGAACAAGCAGGAGAGACGGCGAAGAGGGCAAGTGGCTGAGAGGCTATGGGGCTGGGCAGGGGGCAATGGGGAGTCACATGAGGTGCCTCTGGGGTGCCCCTCCAGGCAGTGGGGCCCCCAGACAACTGTCTCCCCTTGCCCTATCATTGTTACGCGCCTGTCCTCAGCCATTTTGCAAACCTAATCGGGCACCAAGACTGAGTACAGTTGTGACATTGCAGCCTCCATGAGATGGAAAAGAAAGGTTAAAAGAAAGACTCAGAAAGGAGGGGGAATGAAGGGGAAAATACAGGCAGGGGCGTGGCTATAATTGAGCAAAAGGGTTCAAAGAACACTGGCCCCTAGCTCCCGAGGGCCCTCCAGATCCACCCCTGCCTATTTTCTTCATTATCTCCCTCACTCTGGGGGGCTGCCAGAGAGTGGGATGAACGCGGGCCCCCTCTCCCCTAGCTACGCCCCTGACTACAGGAATATAAGTCTGTAATATATGGTTGATTGAATTCTCCTTATCTTATATACCTCTTGACTACTGTGTTGGAACTGTATTCATATATACTGAAATATCATTGCAGACTGGAAGTTTGGCTTATTGAAAAAATGCCTTTATAACAATTAAGATGCATATAACAGAGAGCCAGCATGGTGTAGTGGTTAGAGTGCTGGACTAGGACCAGGGAGACCCGAGTTCAAATCCCCATTCAGCCATGATACTAGCTGAGTGACTCTGGGCCAGTCACTTCTCTCTCAGCCTAGCCTACTTCACAGGGCTGTTGTGAAAGAGAAACTTAAGTATGTAGTTCACCGCTCTGGGCGCCTTGGAGGAAGAGCGGGATATAAATGTAGTAGTAGTAGTAATAATAATAATAATAATAATAATAATAATTAATAATAAAAATAACATACTTAGAAATATCTAGAAATCAGAAAAAAATATCAGTTATATTTAAGATAATCTTTCCACCAATAGGGGCTGTCACCCTCCCCCCAAATGCCTTTCAGCATGCTTTTATGACAGCGTGCCATTCTAGGGCATTTGGGGGGAATTAAATCATGACCCTGTGCCAGGAGAAGCTGGTGGAATTATTTATTTTGCCCCAGCCTGCAAAGTGCAAAAAGAAAAAAGGAAAGGGATGGCAGTTTCCTTCCATTCATCCATGAAAAACTGACCAAATTCAGCTTGTTATTTTTTGAGTCCTTGCAGCGCAGCCTTAGCTTAATGATCTGTTCTGGGATATATTCAAGATTAAAATGAAAAAGCCCAGTGCCTTTTAAGTGTACAGTACTTGTGGCTACATTTTTGTACCTCACAATAACCTTTTGTATAGCTATTCCTGAGGAATTTTCACATGTGCCCTGAAATTACTCCTTGCAAGTAGGTAAGAAATATGCTTATATTAAAAGAAATTAAAACTGAAATACCGAATTCTATCTCCCTGTTGTTCAGCAGCCACCCAGACATAAAGGAAAGCTGGGCAGTTGCTTCTGTCAAATATGAATTAGGATTCCAAATTGTCAGCTAGCATGATGGCTACAGGCCACGTGTTTATACCTACCTTTGCTAATTTTTTAGATTTGTTTTCTATTATGTAGTTTGACAAACTCAGTCAGGCATAAGAAGCTCTGATTCTTCTTGAAAATGAATAAACACACTGCCTTAAGATTTCATTGCTGTTTAAAGAAAGAATGAGAAGTAGATAAACACAGGATGGGAGAGGAAAACTGAGGCCTAGTTAGAGAGTAGAACAGTGATAAAGCTAGGAAATGCGAACCTTGATTTCAGGTGTTCCAAATTCGATGTTTTGGAAGCTGCTGCTGGTTGGGTCATCTTACACTTTCTGTACAGCACCACAGTGCAAGAAGATAGAATGGAAGGAGGTAATGTTTTGTACTGTCAAGGATAAGCTTGGACCTCTAACCAATTCTGCTGTAGTTTGGGCCAATACCTCAGCTGAAAGCGACATCCAGGCTTACTGAATAGCTTGCACAGGGCTTTTGGGTGGCTACAGCACATGGCACCAGTGTTCTCTCTAATTTTTTTTCATCTGTGTGCAGAATGAGTTGTGTTCTGGGTGAGAGTATCAAGGCAGTGTGTGCGCACATGCATTCAGAGTGGGACCTCCCTGATTCAGCCTGAGTGGGATCAAAAATTAACTGAGCAGACATCAAAAAACTTGTGAGTGCAGACATTTGCACATGCCTTAGAGAAAATTCTGCATGGCACATTCAGTAACACCAAGAGTGACAACAAGAAATTGGCCTCTTTCATATAGATATGGCTGCCCTACAAAAATTCAGTGTTGGAGGATGACCATTTGAGAGGGTAATAATTTTTGTCTGAGCTGGTTAAGACAAGATGGCTTCCAGTACAAGTAACAAGGACAGGGTCATGCCAAGAGTGCATCTACCATGATGTTGATGCAGGACATCCTGGCATGCTTTGGGCATATCCCTTTATCACATGAGGGGACTGTTCATCTGAAACATGTTCTCAATTCCTGTTTAAACAGAACCTCATGGTGAGTAAACTCTTGGTGTGATCTCATAATTGCATGTGCTAGTGGCCATCTCATCCAATCTGCCCCCCACCAACTCAATATCTGCCCCAGTGCAGGGATCTGCAGGGATTAGCCCTGCCGAAATGCTAGACTGGGGCATTTGCCCAAGGATGCCACAAAACCTGCCTCCTGACCAGCACCATAGTCCCCGCTTGGTTTTTACAAAAATGTCAAAAGACAGATGGTCCAGTCAGGGATCTCTAATATGTCTTGTAGTATGACCTTCAACCAAACAGAAAGTTTAGCTAGTGTTTTTTCTTTAATAAAAAATATCCAAAGCTGATGTCATGGTCTGTTCTGCAAGCAGAAACTGATGCTGGTGGAAACATGCTGACATCCTTAAGCCACACGGAATAGCTAGTGTTGCCAGAGTGTAGTCTGGTGAGTTCTCTTGTACATTTCCACCCTCCCCACTTTGCTGTGAAATGTAGCATACAGGCTGTTTTATAATAAAACCATCCCAATAGAACAGCACCTGGCCTAAGCAATACTGCATAGCAAATTGTTTCTTGCGGATTTGCTCTAAATCAGCTTGTTCCCCCTTCTCTGAAGATTTTATTCTGGTTCTGGGCAGGTTGTAGAGAATAAAATGTCATGCAGCTGGATGTTATTTGTTTTCGAGGTGGTGCGCTGACATCCTTGTATCTCAGATACCTTTTTGAAGTGACATTTCTTTATCGTTGCTAGTAGCTCAAATACTAGTTCTGTTTACAATTAGAATTCTTCTTTCTTGATCCCTCCAAGCCTGAAGGAAGCTATCTTTACTAGAAATCATGATGGACAGGGAATTAAAAGCCAGCTGCATGGGGGCCATTTATTTTATTTTATTTTATTTGAAATATTTCTATATTGCCCCAAACCTGCATCTCTGGGCAGTTTACAATTAAAATCATTTAAAACATTAAATCAATTAACAATTAAAATCATTTAAAAGATTAAAAACATTTAAAACCCAGTATTAACATTATTTAAAACTATAAATCTAATTAAAAGCCTGAGTGAATAAATGTGTCTTCAGTGCCTTTTAAAAAGTTGCCAGAGATGGGGAGGCTCTTATTTCAACAGGGAGTGCAATCCAAAGTTCAGCGGCTGCTACGGAGAAGGCTCGTTCCCGAGTAGCCACCAGACAAGTTGGCGGCAGCCACAGGTGAACCTCTCCAGATGATCTTAGCAAGAGGTGGGGCTCATGGCGAAGAAGACGTTCTCTTAAATACCCAGGGCCTAAGCTGTTTAGGGCATTATAGGTAATAACCAGCACCTTGTAATTTGCCCAGAAACATATCGGTAACCAGTGCAATTCCTTCAACACAGGAGTAATATGGTCTCTCCTAGATGACCCAGAGGCCAACCTGGCTGCCGCATTCTGAACCAGCTGCAGTTTCCGGACTACGTACAAAGGCAGCCCCACATAGAGCACATTGTAGTAATCCAGCCTAGAGGTTACCAGCAGATGTACCACTGTTTTGAGGTCATTCACCTCAAGAAATGGACACAGGTGGTGTATCAGCCGGAGCTGATAAAAAGCACCTCTGGCCACCACCTCAACCTGGGACACCAGGGAGAGGTTCAGAGCCAGAAGCACCCCCAGACTGCGTGCCTGTTCCTTCTGGGGGAGTGTGACCCCATTTACAACTGGCAGATCAAAATGGTCTCCCAAGTTTTGACCCCGCACAATATGTACCTGCATCTTATCTGGAGTCAGCCTCAGTTTGTTACCCTTCATCCAGCTCATTACTGCCTCCAGGCAGGCATTTAGGGAGGTTATGCCTTCTCCTGATGATGTTGACATGGAGAAACAGATTTGGGTGTCATCAGCATATTGATAACACCCTGCCCCAAATCTCCTAATGATCTCTCCCAGCGGTTTCATGTAGATGTTAAACAACATTGGAGACAATACGAAGCCCTGAGTGACACCATACAAAAGTTCAGATTTTGATGAACCACAGTCTCCAAGAGATACCATCTGGAATTTGCCAGTGAGGTCAGAGTAGAACCACTGCAAAGAAGTGTCTCCCACCTCCAATCCCTTCAGACGTTCCAAAAGGATACTATGGTCAATAGTACCAAAAGCTGCCGAGAGATCCAAAAGGGCCAACAGAGTCACACTCTCTTTGTCAATTCCCAATTGGAGATCATCCATTAGGCCAACCAAGGCAGTCTCCCCTGTATAGAGCTAGTTTGAAATGGGTCTAGATAATTAGTTTCCTCCAAGACCGCCTGGAGCTGGGAGGCCACCACCTGCTCAATCACCTTGTCCAACCATGGAAGGTTGGAAACAGGCCTGTAGTTATTTAACTCTGAGGGATCCAAGGCAGGCTTGGATCGGTCTAATGATTGCCTCCTTAAGATAAGGAGGCATCCTACCCTCCCTCAGAGAAGCATTTATAATCTCTACCAGGCCCTCTACAACAGCCTCCCTGCCAGATAGTATAAGCCGTCGGACAAGGATCAAGAGGGCAGCGCAGGTGGTAGGCCACATTATTCCAAGCAACTTGTCCACATCCTCAGGAGTCACAAACTAAAACTGATCTGAAACTGATCCAGGGTCATCACATAAGAGGAGCTACTGAACACCTTGGCATCAGACTCTGTAATATTTGTGGAGTTTGAATCCAAGTTGGCCCGAATACAGGAGATTTTGTCCACGAAGAACTCATTAAAAACCTCACAGCGAGTAATTGTTGGTTCTAAGTACTGATTCAAGGGGGAAGGGGTGCACATTATCCCCTTCATGACCCTGAACAACTCTGCTGGATGTAAACTTGCAGAGGTGATACGGGAGGAAAAGAATAGCTTCAAATGCTCTCGATGTAATCATCTGTCGGATTTGAGTCGAGTGTTCCTTCTCTTGGGCTCTAGTCATCTACATTGCCGCTTCAGCCTCCATAGTTCTTACATATACCAAGGGGCCAGTTTTGAAGCGGGTCAGAGAGGACACTTAGGAGCAATCGTGTCCACTGCCCTGGTGAGTTGATTATTCCAATTCTCCACCAGAGTGTCGAAAGGGTTACCAGCAGAGCAAACACTAAATTCCTCAAAAGCTTCTTAGAATCCTATTGGATCCAGTAACCTTCTCGGGCAGACCATCCTAATGGGCCCTGCACCCCTGCAGAGGTGGGACATAGTCGTGAGTCCAACCTTAACCAGATGGTGGTCCATCCATGACAAAAGGGAAATCACAGGAGTCTCCACCCACGGAACACCACCCTGTTCAGAGTGGAAGACCGGATCAAGCGTGTGACCAGCAATATGCGTCGGTCCTGAGACCACCTGGGATAGGCCCATAGTCGTCATGGCCGCTATGAACTTCTGAGCCGCCCCAGACAAATTAGTCCCAAAGTGAACACTGAAGTCCCCCAGCACCACAAGCCTGGGAGACTCCAATGCCAAACCCAAGACCAAGTCCGTCAGCTCAGTTAGGGA
Organism: Hemicordylus capensis; assembly: GCF_027244095.1. NCBI lineage: Eukaryota > Metazoa > Chordata > Lepidosauria > Squamata > Cordylidae > Hemicordylus > Hemicordylus capensis. The sequence continues at coordinate 131,406,520 of NC_069657.1, forward strand.
CTCTGTTGGGCAGCAGGGCGATTGGTACACCAACAGAAGTCCCAGTCTATCCCTGGTCCCCAAACATAGGTACACACATTCAATATGGTCAGACACTTTGACAGTGATCCTGGCAAGGGAGATATTGCTCTTGTAGACCACAGCCACTCCACCTCCCCACCCACTTCCCCTCCCCCACTCCTCAACAGAGTACCCTGGAGGAAGAATCCAGGACCAGACTGGGCTACCAGGTGCCCCCAACCAAGTCTCTGTAATACATACCAGATCAGCCGCTTCATCCAGAATAAAATAATGCATTAGATGAATTCTACCAGGCCTCCTAAAAGAGCCTCCCTGCTAGATAGAACAAGCCATGTTGGACAAGGGTCAAGAGAACAAGCGGCAGGCCTCACCACTCCAAGCAGCTTGTCCTCAGGAATCACAAACTGAAACCGATCCATTCAAATTGCATAAGAGGAGTTGTTGGACACCTCCAGTTCAGACATCAAATTAATTGTGGAATCTCCATCTAGGTCAGCCCGAATCTGAGAGATTTTACCTGCGAAAAACTATTTAAACACATCACAGCAGGTAACTGATGACTCCAATTTCTGGTTCAAGGGAGGGGGGGCGGATACTAGTCCCCTCACAAGCCTGTACAACTCCGCTGGGTGTGAACTTGCAGATGCAATACGGGCAGAAAAGAACCTCCTCTTTGCTGCACATATTGCCTGAGCATGTATCTTTAAATGTGCTTTATGTTGTAATAGTCTGTTGGATTTGAATTGAGTCTTTCTTCACCTACGCTCCAGTTGCCTACCTTGCTGCTTCAGCCCCCGTAGATCTTCCATATACCAAGGGGCCAATTTTGAAGCAGGTCTACTGCCCTGGTGAGCAAGTTGTTCCAATTCTCCACCAGGGCATCAACAGGATCACCGGCAAAGCCAGCATTGAATCTCTCCAAGGCTTCTTGGAACCCTACTGGATCCAATAACCTCTTCGGGTGGATCATTCTAATAGGCCCCTCGCCCTTGCAGAGTTGGGAAGTGGTTGTACAGTGGGTATAGGAAAGAATCACCCCCTTTGATAGACCTTAAATTCTGGTTCCCTTACATCCTGAAATGAAAACACAAAGAAAATTCCCTTCACCAGCTGTACTTATCCAATGCAACCTGTAACATCCAACTGAAAAACATCACAATTACAGTCCAGAAAAAGTGTCAGAAATAAAAAACAAGAATTACTGAGATTGAAAAAGGATCACCCCCCCAATGTCAATGTTTTGTTGAACCACCTTTTGCTTTAATAACAGCCTTGAGTCTGTTGGGATACTTCTCTATCAACCTTGCACATCTAGACGGAGCAATATTTGCCCACTCCTCCATACAGAACTGTTCAAGTTCGGTCACATTGGATGGTAGGTGTTGGCGGACTGCTATCTTCAAATCTCTCCACAGATTTTCTATGGGATTTAGGTCTGGGCTCTGACTGGGCCACATGAGGATGTTCACTTTTTTCTCCTTCAGCCACTGTGTGGTCAATTTTGCTGTGTGCTTCGGATCGTTGTCATGTTGAAAGGTGAATCTTCTGCCCATCCTCAACTGTCTGGCAGAGGGTAGCAGGTTTTCTTCCAGAATCTGACGGTATTTTGCCCCATCCATTTTTCCTTCTACCCTAACGAGAGCCCCAGTCCCTGAGGCAGAGAAACACCCCCACAACAGGATGCTGCCACCTCCATGCTTCACTGTAGGTATGGTGTGTTGTGGATGGTGAGCTGCGTTGGATTTACGCCAGGTGTACTGTTTGGTGTTGAGGCCAAATAGTTCAATCTTGGTCTCATCTGACCATAAGACCTTTTTCCATTTGGCATCAGAATCTTCAAGGTGCCTTCTGCCAAAGCTCAAACGAGCTTTGATGTGGCATTTCTTGAGAAGTGGCTTTCTCCTTGCGACCCTCCCGAACAAGCCACATCTGTGGAGCGCTCGTGAAATTGTTGTCACATGCACAGAACAACCACTCTTTGCCATGAAGTCCTTTAACTCCTTCAGAGTGGCCATTGGCCTCTTGGTAACCTCTCTTACCAGTTTCCTTCTTGCTCTTCCATCCAGTTTGGAGGGCCGACCGGATCCAGGGAGGATAGCAGTCCACCAACACCTACCATTCAATGTGACCGAACTTGAACAGTTCTGTATGGAGGAGTGGGCAAATATTGCTCCGTCTAGATGTGCAAGGTTGATAGAGAAGAATCCCAACAGACTCAAGGCTGTTATTAAAGCAAAAGGTGGTTCAACAAAATATTGACATGGGGGGGGATGATCCTTTTTCAATCTCAGTAATTCTTGTTTTTTATTTCTGACACTTTTTCTGGACTGTAATTGTGATGTTTTTCAGTTGGATGTTATAGGTTGCATTGGATAAGTACAGCTGGTGAAGGGAATTTTCTTTGTGTTTTCATTTCAGGATGTAAGGGAACCAGAATTTAAGGTCTATCAAAGGGGGTGATTCTTTCCTATACCCACTGTAAGTCCAACCTTAACCAGATGGTGGTCCGTCCATGACAATGGGGAAATCACAGGAGTCCCCACCCACGGAACACCACCCTAATCAGAGTAAAAGACCAAATCAAGTGTGTGACCTGCAATATGCGTTGGTCCAGAGACCACTTGGGATAGGCCCATAGTTGTTATGGCTGCTACGAACTCCTGAGCTGCCCCAGACAAATTGGTACCAAAATGAACATTGAAGTCCCCCAGTACCAAAGGTCAGACTCCAACGTGAGTTTTGAGACCAAGTCCGTGAGCTCAGTAAGGATCTCCTCTGGGCTGCTGCTGCTGGGGCCCTGTTCCTATATAGGGCAGGCTGGCCCAAGGGCTTGGGGTAAGGAAGAAGGGAACAGCTTGGGTGGGGCACTGACTGTGCTGTTTTTGCTTCTGCCCCACCTTTCCTCCAGGTGTGTTGGATCTCCTCCGGGCTACTGCTGCTGCTGCTGCTGGGGCTCTGGCCCAAGGGCTCTCATCCTCATGGCTCTCAGCCGTGGGGTGAGCTGCCAGGGGCCCAGAAGACCTTCCTTCCGATTACCAAGAAGTCAGCAAGAGTCTGGATTTGGTTTTTTTATTAAGTCAAGGAGCTGTGGTGGTTAGTCTGGGGAGATGTGTCTGGGAGAGCGGAAAAATGGGGATGGAGTGGGGGCAGCAATATCACAGGTAGCGGGCAGAGGGAGATATGGCGGTGGGAGTTGGGCAGGCCGTTACAGGGGGAAACGGTCCAGGCAATTGAGGCCTGTTCCTTTTTCCAGCTCTTCTCCCAACCCTCTGACACCAGGGAGCTCTGAGAACACTCCCTCAAGGATTAGGGTGCTGCTGCTGAATGCCAGGTCGGTTAATGCTAAAACATCTCTCATCCACGATCTGGCTCTGTCCTCCAGGTTTCCAGATCATGCAACAGCCCCGCCTCGAGGGTCTAGGAGGGGGCGTTGCAGTCATCTATCGAGAGATCCTTCCCATTTCTAGATGCCCAATCAGGCAATCTCAGAATTTCGAGAGCTTGTCCTTGAGGGTGGGCCTCCGAGATAGGTTGGGGATTCTGCTGGTGTACCGACCACCCCACTGCACTTCAGTCTCCCTACCTGAGCTGGCGGGGGTGGTCTCGGTGGTGGCCTTGGGTTCCCCCAGGCTTATTCTTTTGGGGGATTTCAATGTCCATGCTGAGGCCCCCCTAGTGGGTGTGGCTCAGGATTTCATGGCCTCCATGGCAACCATGGGTCTGTCTCAGTTGGTATCGGGCCCTACCCATGTGGCAGGACATACTCTAGATCTGGTTTTTGCCGACCGGGAAATAAATGATCTGGAGGTGGAGGAATTTGAGACCACTCCCTTGTCATGGACAGATCATCACCTGGTGGGGTTTAGTTTGACTGCTCCATCTGCCCTCTGCAGGGGTGATGGGCCAATTAGGATGGTCCGCCCCTGGAGGCTTATGGATCCACTTGGATTCCAGACAGCCCTCGGGGAGTTTCCAGTGTCCAGAGCTGGTGACCCTGTTGAGGCCCTGGTCGATCTCTGGAATGGAGAGACAGCCCGGGCTGTTGACATGGTTGCTCTTAAACGCCCTCTCCAGCTTGGTGGAGCCCAATCTGCTCCTTGGTTTTCCTCGGAGCTTAGGGCGATGAAACAACTCAGACGACGGCTGGAATGATGCTGGAGGAAGAGTCGTGATGAATCCGACTGAACATGGGCTAGAGCCCATTTTAGGGACTATGCCCTGGGGGGGGGGGCGGCGAAGAAACGTTTTTACTCCGCCTCCATTGCATCTGCTCAGTGCAGACAAATAGAGCTGTTTTGTGTGGTTAAAACACTGCTCCACACATCCCCACAGGTAATGGGGAGGAATCATCCACAGCTCACTGCGATCAGTTTGCTTGTCACTTTGCAGATAAAGTTACTTGCATCCGTGCCAATTTGGACTCCAGAGTTTTGGCAGTTCCGGCAGACGTGCCTCTGGTACCATCTGGTCCCGTTGTGTTGGATTCTTTTCAGTTGGTGCGGCCTGAGGATGTGGACAAACACGACATCGTGTGCTCTTGACCCTTGCCCTTCATGGCTAATAAGAGCTGCCAGGGAGGGTACAGGTAGATGGTTGGAGGTGACTATTAATGCTTCAATAAGGGAGGGCAGGATGCCACTGTGCCTCAAGGAGGTGGTGGTAAGACCACTACTAAAAGAGCCCTCCCTCGATCCCTCCAACCTGGACAACTATAGACTGGTCTCTAACCTGCCCTTCTTGGGCAAGGTGATAGAGCGTGTGGTGGCATCCCAGCTGCAGAGGGTCTTGGATGATACGGATTATCTGAACCCTTTTCAATCTGGCTTCTGCCCCAGGTATGGGACTGAGACTGACTTGGTCACTCTAGTGGATGACCTACGCCAGGAACTAGACAGGGGGAGTGAATCCCTGTTGGTTCTGCTGGACCTCGTGGCAGCTTTTGATACCATTGACCACGGTATCCTTCTGGGCCGCCTCTCGAGTAAGGGAATGGGAGGAACTGTGTTGCAGTGGTTCCAGTCCTTTCTTGGGGGGAGGGCCCAGAAGGTGGTGCTGGGGGACTACTGCTCGGCTCTGTGGCCACTGGCCTGTGGGGTCCCGCAGGGTTCGGTCTTGTCCCCCATGCTGTTTAAAATCTACATGAAACCACTGGGAGAGGCCATCTGGGGACTTGGACTTAGTTGTCAGCAGTATGCGGATGACACTCAGCTCTATCTCTCCTTGTCATCTGATCCGAGGGAGGCAGTGGATGTCCTGAATCGGGGGCTGGAGGCTGTGATGGGTTGGATGTGGGCTAATAAACTGAAATTGAATCCGGACAAGACGGAGGTACTGTTGGTCAGTAGGAGAGCCAATCGGGATGAGGAGATTTTACCAGTTCTGGATGGGGTTGCAGTCCCCTTGAAGGAGCAAGTATGCAGCTTAGGGGTACTACTGGACCTGGCTCTGCTTTTGGAAGCTCAGGTGGCGCCGGTGGCCAGGGGTGCCTTTGCACGGCTTCGGCTAGATTCGCCAGCTGCGTACCTTTCTCAAGAAGGGAGATCTGGCCACGGTTACCCACACCTTAGTCACGTCACGGCTGGATTACTGTAACACGCGCTATGTGGGGCTGCCCTTGAAGAATATCCGGAAACTGCAGCTAGTGCAAACCGCGGCAGCTAGGGTTTTGTCCAGAGCTGCCTGGTGGGAGCACATCACACCCATCCTGAAAGAGCTGTACTGGCTGCCAGTTCGTTTCCGGGTCCAATTCAAGGTACTGGTTTTGACCTTTAAAGCCCTTAACGGTTTGGGCCCGGGGTATTTGAGGGACCGCCTGCTCCCAAGGGTTGCTGCCTGCTTGACAAGGTCATCTGAGGGGGCTCTGCTCCGGGTTCCTACAATGAAGGAGGCTCGTCTGTCGTGCACTTGGGACAGGGTCTTCTCTGTTGCTGCCCCCAGACTTTGGAATGCTCTCCCAGTGGCCATTCACTCCTCAGACTCCATCACAGTTTTTAGAAAGCTTCTTAAATCTTGGCTTTTTACCCAGGCTTTTACATGACCATTTCTATGTTGCTTCTATGTGTTTTTACTCTTGTGTCTATGTGTTTTTATGCTTGTATTTTATACTTTTAAAATTAGAATTGTTTTATATTTTTAGCTTAATATTTTAATTGTCATTTTTATTGTATGTTTTTAACTTTTGTAAACCACCTTGGGGTTGTTTTTAATGAAAGGCGGTATAGAAATTCAACAACAAATAAAATAAATAAAAAACAGAAATCCCAATCTATTCCTGGTCCCCAAACCTAAGCGCACACATTCAATATGGTCTGATACCCCAACAGGGACCCTGGTGAGGGAGATGTTATCCTTATAGACCACAGCCACTCCACCTCCCCGCCCACGTCTCCTCACCTGCTTCTCTACAGAATATCCTGGAGGGAGAAGTTGGGACCAGACTGGCCCAGTAGCCTCTCCCAACAAAGTCTCGGTAATACATACCAGGTCATCCCCTTCATCCATGATCATGGATGATCATGACCATGATCATGGATGAGTTCAGGTTTATTTTGGACTGACCTGGTATTGCAGAGGAGCAAGGTAAGGCTATGTGAGTTGTTGGCAGTGCTCCCTGAGGTCAAAGAGCTGGCAGGACAGCCAGAAGGGGAGACAGCTAATAAATTTCTGACTATCCTTCCCCTCGAACAGAAAAGATAACATCTTTTCTTGTGTAGGTTTATGTGGTGGTGGTGCGGAATTGATACACACCTGCTCTTACCTCAGGGTGTCTTATGCACTGTATCTAGGACTGTATTTCCCCCCTTTAATGTAAAGCTTCCCATATGTTCACATAATCCATAATCACATAAGCCAGTGTGGTGTAGTGGTTAGAGTGCTGGACTAGGACTGGGGAGACCTGAGTTCAAATCCCCATTCAGCCATGATACTTGCTGGGTGACTCTGGGCCAGTCACTTCTCTCTCAGCCTAAGCTACTTCACAGGGTTGTTGTGAGGGGAAACTTAACTATGCACACCGTTCTGGGCTCCTTTGAGGAAGAGCGGCATACAATTTTTTTTAAAGTGACTTCTTCTGCAATAAGGCTTGTGACTATGAGTAACATGGTTTTCTCTGTAGTAACAGCGTGGAACTCTGCCCCTCTCCCTGCGGAGGTTCATATGACTCAGTCTCTTTGGGTATCCAGGAGAATGACAAAGCTTCCTTTTTATTTCAGAAAAATGTTGCAATTGTGATCCGAAAAAAGTGAGATTTTTAAAAATTGTGCTTCTACTCCTAATGAGCTTCATTTTAGTTTTAGTTTTTTAATTCTAATCAGAGGTGTGCCTAGGTAATTTAGGAGCCTGGACCTAAAGGCCTTAGGAGCCCCTCCCCCACTGCAAGTTAAGCATCACCCCCCTACACACACACACACACACACAGAGTGACACATGCAGTATTTTTAACATTTTTTTTATTTTTTTATTTATTTAACATATTTTTGTACTGTCCAAAACTTGCGTCTCTGGGTTGTTTACACACATACTCCAGCACTTCTATTGAAATACTGGTGTTTTGTGTACACTGCACACTAAGGAAAGCTATGCATTCATGCACTCACGACAATATTCACAGCTTTCATTCACTGGTTCTCACATCCCTTCTCCAAATTATCTTTATTGTGCTTATATGTGCCTAATATATGCCCCCATAACTTGCTCTGCTTTACCTCACTTAATACCACAGTAAAGCCTGCCATCTGGTAAAGGCCAAGGTGGTAAGCAATTCCAGATCTGTCCACAACAGCAGATTCTATATCCTCTTTTTGTGTGAATTCTGTTTGTGTGCTGTTAGCTACACATGCAAGCCAACATTGATTAGAAAATTCTAAAATAAGGACAAGGTTGGGGTTTCTCTTGGCTTCTGGATCATTCAAGGCAAGCTATAGGGTCCACCTAATACTCTAGGAGGTCATTCACACAATCCAAAACTGTGTTCTACCTGGGTTTGGCAACTGTGTGCACTCCCAATTATCAGTTGTGTGGAAGCAAAATAAGAGGAAAACCTGGGTAGAAGTGATTGTGCAGAAGCAAGTTAAGAGGAGAAGCTACCCAGGTTTTCCTCTTACCTTGCTTCCACACAACTGAAAATTGGAAGCACAAATATCTCACGAACTTGGGAAGAACACAGTATTTGATTATGTGAATGACTTCTAGGCGTTATTAAATTAGGCTGTTAAAGGATTGATTGATTGATTGATTGAGTGCCGTCAAGTCGGTGTCGACTCTTAGCGACCACATAGATTCTCTTCAGGATGATCTGTCTTCAACTTGGCCTTTAAGGTCTTAAGGACCTTGCTGCTGGTCATCCTCTTCTCTTTCCTTCAACTTTTCCCAGCATTATGGACTTCTCAAGGGAGATGAGTTTTGCAAAATGGGTCTGAGGTATGATAGTTTGAGCCTGGTCATTTGTGCCTCGAGTGAAAATTCTGGATTGATTTGTTCTATGATCCATTTGTTTGTTTTCCTGACTGCCCATGGTATCCTCAAAAGTCTTCTACAATACCAAAGGTCAAAAGCGTCAATACTTTTTCTATCTTGCTTCTAAATCCAGCTTTTGCATCCATAGAGTGTCGCGGGAAAAACCATTGTCCGAACGATTCTCATCTTTGTAGGTGTAGACATGTCACAGCATCTAAATATCCTTCCCAAGGCCTTCATTGCAACCCTACCAAGTGCTAGTCTGCATTGCATTTCTTGACTGCTGGATCCTTTACTGTTGATGGTCGATCCTAAAAGGCTATCTGCCACTTCAATGTCTTCATTATCCATTCTGAGGCTGGTTGCTGTACCAGTTGTCATTAATTTATACTTCTTTACATTTAGTTGTAGTCCCATTTTTTCACTGTGCTCCTTGACATTCGTTACTAGTGCTTGCAGATCATCCACATTCTCTGCTATCAGAGCGGTATCATCAGTGTAGTTCAGGTTGTTGATGTTTCTTTGTCCAACTTTAAAACCTCATCTTCTTCCAATCCAGCTTCTCTCAGTATATGTTCAGCATAGAAGTTGAATAAATAAGGAGAAAGTATACAGCCTTGTCTTACTCTTTTGCCGATCTGGAACCAGTCTGTTTCACCATGTTCTGTCTGGACTGTGGCTTCCTGTTCTGTTTATAGGTTTCTCATGAGAACAATGAGATGTTCCGGTACGCCCATTTTCCTAAGGATATTCCACAACTCGACATGGTTGATGCAATTGAAAGCTTTTCTGTAGTCACTAAAGCACATATTGACTTCTTTCTGGTATTCTTTGGCTTCTCAATTATCAAGCATGCATTAGCAATGATATCTCTTGTTCCTCGGTCTTTTCTGAAAGCAGCTGGAACATCTGGCATTTCCTTTTCCAAGTAGGGCTCTAATCTGCGTTGGATGATCCTGAGCATTATTGTGCTAGGATGTGAAATTAAGGATATTGTGTGAAGGTTTGTGCAATCTGTTAAGTCTTCTTTCTTTGGTATGGGTATGTAGACTGACCTCTTCCAATATGTTGGCCACTGTGTTGTTCTCCAAATTTCTTGGCATAGTTTGATTAATAGCCTAATTTAAAACACATTAGATGCTCAGTGTGTTAGATGCGAAATAAAAAAACATTAGATGCTCAACTCCCATAGAATCTACACTTCCTCGTTCCTTTGTGCCTACTCTTGCTCAGGATTTCAAGACTCTGGGTTCACAGGCAGCATTCACACTGCCTTTTTTCAGTGTATGACTTCATACAGTTATGTCATGGTGATCAGGCAGAATTTATGCGACAAATTCAGCTCAATTTGACTATGAATGGACTGTGTGTTGAACTGTTCATATGACCTTTCCCACATATATCTACCACATGATGGTGAAAAAATGGGCTAAGTGCATTCACTTTCATTAGGTGCCATTCAGGAGTAAAACTGATGCAGTGGCGCCAAATCAGATTCATGTCTGTTCACAGAACAGACTTTCAGTATACAAACATAAACACATACAGTATAACAGTCCCATCAATGAATGAATGAATGAGATGAGAAAACACAACGGGACTTAAATAGCAAAGCACTTGAAAGCAAAAAAAAATCTGATAATGATTCACTGTTATTTGTTTACAAATTTTACAGCCAAATGTGTAGATTTCACAAGTGCCTCTGTTACATTGGGTTGCATATCAATATCCAGGAAGGCTGTATGCTTCTCCGTTGACCTTCCTGGAAATGGAGCAACCAGAAGTAATAAAAGTCTTGTTCTTGTTCTAGCATCTCTAAAAAAAAAATCACAGAGTAAATGGCTGACATTATTCACTGCATGACCCTCAGAAATATAATTATATAAGTGCTTTTGAAGGGAAGAGGAAGACACGAAAATAGCTCTCCCTCTTCCTGTCTGCTGTGCAAAGAAGCCTTCATCACACACCAGGTTTTTGCTGTGCTGACCCTGCAAAAGACCGCTGTGCATGCCTATTGGTCAGCTGAGTGGTGAGGGTGGAGTGTGCAGCGGAGCATAAGCCCAGCTGAGCATGTGGGATGCTGGGTTGAGTGGTGCGTATACCCTGCTGGCAGTGGTGAGTTTGCCATTTATAAAAGTTCTCTGCTCCTTTTCTCACCACCCCACTGTACCACCGTCACTGACTGCCACTAGTTTACAACATTAAAAGCAGTACATTATCCATAAAAACCAAAACCAAAACAGTTAATACAATCTGAAACAATTCAGTGATCAACAGCTAGAGCCACCAGAGTTGCGAGTATGACAACATGGCTTGTGTATGAAATTATCCTTCTACTGCTGCTTGACCATGTGCATAGAAAGCTATACCACATTTGCAGGTATATCACCCACCTTTACTAGATGATCTGGATTTTCAGTCCCTGAAAAGCCATGATAAGTCAGAAATTGCAGGTGAGACACCTTGGTAAGTTCTCCAAACTGAATGGTTTTAGTTTCCAGGACTGCTAGAACAAAGATCCTTTATGAGCTTTCTGACAAGTACGTTTACTTCACAACAGGAATCTGAGAAATAATTATAAGGGATAAGCAATCTCTTTCATTTGTAAAGCAAACAAATTGTGACACCATTTAAAGGAAATAAGTGGTTATATTGTGCAACGCTGGAATTTGAACACTCTGCAGCACCACCACATATATTCATTCCAAATCCCAGACATGCTCTGGGTGTCATTTGATCCTATTAAATTGATGGAAGATGTCTAAAAGTGTTCCTCCTAATGTTGGCTGCTTGATCAGCAATTGGCCAGCACTGTGAGTATGGATGAGCTCATTTAGCAGTAGAGTTTACTTCTATCGCTTGTGAAGCTGCTGCCTAGTAGGTGGTGCCACAGGACCGCATCAGGGAAGACCAAGGACAAGGAACCATGAATAACCCTGGCACCATGTGGATACTATGTGATTTCCTAGGGAAAGGAAGAAAGTCAGCTTGGGTGGGGCACTGACTGTGTGTTTGCCTCTGCCCCACCCACTCCGGGTACGTGTTCCCATCATTTCTGCTGCTGTAGCTGTAAAGATCAGGCTGTCCCAGGGGTGTGAGCCGAAAGATGAGAGCACAAGGGCTTTCATCCTTGTGGATCTCAGTCTTGGGGCCTCAGAAGACCTCCCTTTTTCCATCAAGGAGAGTAAAGATGAGAGAGAGCAACTCCACACAGCTCACCCAGGAGAGCTGTATGACTGAACAAGCCTTGGGCCTGGCTTTTATTAAAACAGAGGATCTGTCGTTGGTTATGTTGTTGGAGAGCAGAAGAGTGGGGATGGTCTGGGGGCAATGATATCACAGGTAGCAGGCAGAGGGAGGTAAGGTGGTGGGAGTTGGGCAGGCCATTACAGGGGGGAATGGTCCTGACAACTGAGGGATGTTTTTCCAGCTCTTCTCCTAACCCTGCAGCCCCAGGGAGCTCTGAGAACACTCCCTTGAGGATTAGGGTGCTGCTGATTCCAGTTAGTGCAGCCTGAGGATGTGGGCAAGATCCTAGGCAGTGTGCAGGCAACATCGTGCACTCTTGACCCTTGCCCTTCATGGCAAATAAAAGCTGCCATGGAGGGTACAGGTAGATGGTTGTTGGTGATTATAAATGCTTCATTAATTGAGGGCAGGATGCCATCATGCCTCAAGGAGGCGAGGATAAGACCATTATTTTAAAAGCCTTCCCTTTTTGGGCAAGGTGATATAGCATGTGGTGGCGTCCCAACTGCAGAGGGTCTTGGATGATACAGATTATCTAGATCCTTTTCAATCTGGCTTCCACCCTGGATATGGGACTGAAACTGTCTTGGTTGCTTTAGTGCAGGGCTGCTCAACTTCAGCCGTCCTGCAGATGTTGGCCTACAACTCCCATAATCCCTGGCTATTGGCCACTGTGGCAGAAGATTATGGGAATTGTAGTTGAAAAACAGCTGGGGGGCCTAAGTTGAGCAGGCCTGCTCTAGTGGATGATCTATGCTGGGAGCTAAACAGAGGGAGGGAGTGCATCCCTATTGATTTTGCTGGATTTCTCAGCGGCTTTCAATACCATTGACCATGGTATCCTTCTGGACTGCCTCTCAAGAATAGGAATTGGAGATACTGCTTTGGAGTGGCTTCAGTCCTTTCTTGGGGGGAGGGTCCAGAAGGTGGTGCTGGGAGACTATTGCTCGGCTCCGTGGCTATTGGCCTGTGGGCTCCTGCAGGGTTTGGTTTTGTCCCCCATCTACATGAAAACACTGGGAGAGGTCATCTGGCGACTTGGACTGAGTTGTCAGCTATATATACAGATGACACTCAGCTCTATCTCTCCTTGCCACCTGATCCTAGGGAGGCAGTGGAATGTCCTGAATCGGGGATTGGAGGCCGTGGTGGGTTGGATGTGGGCTAATAAACTGAGATTGAATCCAGAAAAGATGGAGGTAATGTTGGTCAGTAGGAGAGCCAATTGGTTTGAGGCGATTCTACCGGTTCTGGATGGGGTTGCACTCCCCTTGAAAGAGCAGGTATGCAGCTTGGGGTTATTGCTGGACTGGACTCTGCTTTTGGAAACTCAGGTGGAGGTGGTGGCCAGAGGTGCCTTTGCACGGCTTCGGCTAGTGCACCAGCTGCATCCCTTTCTCGAGAAGGCAGATCTAGGCACAATTGCCCACACCTTAGTCATGTCATGGCTGGATTACAGTAATGTGCTCTACGTGGGGCTGCCCTTGAAGAATATTCAGAAACTGCAGCTAGCGCAAAATGCAGCAGCTAGGATTTTATCTGGATCTGCTTGCTGGGATCACATCATACCCATTTTGAAAGAGCTACACTTGCTGCCAATTTGTTTCTGGGTCCAATTCAAGGTGCTGTTTCTGACCTTTAAAGCTCTTAACGGTTTGGGCCTTGGATACCTGAGGGACCGCCTGCTCCCAAAGGTTGCTGCCCACTTGATGAGGTCATCAGGGGGGCTCTGCACCAGGTGCCGAAAATGAGGGAGGCTCAGCTGTTGTGTACGCGGGACAGGGCATTTTCAGTTGTTGCCCCCAGACTCTGGAATGCTCTCCCGGTGGCCATATGCTCCTCAGTCTCTATCACAGTTTTTAGAAAGCATGTGATATCTTGGCTTTTTATCCAGGCTTTACATTACATTTATCCTGAAGTTGTTTCAAGGTTGGCTTTGAATCTGTTTTCTGCAGTCCTACACCTTTCCCTGAAGGTGAGGGGGAAACAAATCTTGCTCATTTATGCAGACTGATCTATGTAAATATATGCACATTTTAGAATCCTCTCCATGGATGAGCACTGAAACTCAGTTTACAAATAAAAGTTTGTCTTAATGACAGACAAACAAGAGAGACTCTCTGAGAAACAGGTAGAAGTCAACCTACCTACTATATTTTTCCTGTTTTGAGATCATTCTGCTAAAGCATGGTGCGGGGAGAGGAGGAGTTTCCCCTGGTAACCTATTATAATATATTAAATTCGTTTCAACTTTATTGTTATTCTGAGCGTTTGTAAAAATGTTGTGAACATCAAGGATTGTCTCTGGGCTTAAAAGCCCTCCTATCTTTTCCAGCTGTGAGATCTGATGTGATGTAGTGGTTAGAAAATGAAAAAGGGAGGCCTAGGTTCAAATCCTCCCTCTGCAATGAGGCTTGACGGCTCACTTTTACCCTGTGCTGTGGGAGCACCACAGGCGTTGCAACACAAAAGTGACTTTCTGGCTGAGTTAACAGGACCAGACCAGCAGTTGCTAGCTCTGCAACCCTCCAAGGACCAATACAGATTCAGTTCTGTTTAGAAGATAATTATTTTGCCTCTTGATGTGTTGAATTTAAAACCTTGGCCCTCTTTTCTCTGATCTCCCTGTAACCAAATGGCGGTTCAGCAATGCAGGTCATACTGGGAATCTGTCATAGCTGAAACAACAGTCCTATCTGAATAAACTTGACTGTCAGAGTTTGGCTTATTAAGTTTAAAATATAATTTCAGGATCATGTGTTCTACTCACAGAGAGTTCTTTTTGTAATGAGACTTAATTTCAGGTAGTGCTATAAACTGTGTACACACTGCCCTCTAGTGTTAGCTCAGTGTGTTATAGATTTTTTATATTATTTAAAGAAAAGGATGTTCTGCGTTGTTTTGGGATACAGTCCTGGTGTTGCTAACGCATTTCACCACTTCACAACAAACTGAATGCTGCATAACTAATGCATTATTAGATTAAATTTAAAATACTAAAGGCTTTCCTTCTCACAACTGTATCTGGCGTCATATCAGTGTGGTCTAAACAAGCACAATGTAACTTTATTAATTCTATTATAATATTATTATTTCTTGTTTACACAGTCAGACAGGTGTAATTGACTGGTTTGTTTTATCCAGACATCGAGTCCTTCCCAAGGACCTGGGTTGGCTGAATTTTATTGTCAATTGTTATAGATATCGTCACAGAATATAGGCTGTTCCCAGTAAAGTTGCTTTTTTAAATTGGCTGATGGTGATTTCTCTGGCCCTTGCGGTGTTGAGGTGCTCTTCAAGTTGTTTTGGAATTGCAGCTATGGTGCCGTTTACTGGGATTATTTGGGTCTTTTTCTGCCACAGCCTTTCAATTTCAATTTGTAGATCTTTGTATTTGGTGGTTTTTTCTATTTCTTTTTCTTCTGTTCTGCTATCCCCTGGTATTGCTATGTCGATTATTTTCACTTGTTTTTCTTTCTTCTCAACTACAGTTATATCTGGTGTATAGTGTGGCAGATGTTGGTCTGTTTGTAGTTGGAAGTCCCACAATATTTTTGCATCTTCTTTTTCTACAACCTTTTCAATTTTATGGTCCCACCAATTTTTGGCTACAGGTAGCTTGTATTTTTTGTAGATGTTGCAGTGTATCATCCCTGCTACCTTGTCATGCCTTTGTTTGTAGTCAGTCTGTGCGATCTTTTTACAACAGCTGATTAGGTGGTCCACGGTTTCATCTGCTTCTTAAGGCGGCACTTGCTGTTTATTGTTGATTTTTCTACTTTTGCTCTTATTGCATTTGTTCTTAGTGCCTGTTCTTGCGCAGCCAGTATTAAATCCTCTGTTTCTTTCTTCAAGTTGCCATTCTTAAGCCATTGCCAGGTCTTGGTGATGTCTGATTTTCCACTTATATTGTGCAAATATTGACCATGCAGTGGCTTATTTTTCCATTTTTCTGCTTGGTTCTTGACTTGTTCTTTCTTGTAGGCCTGCTTTGTTTCATTGGTGTTGAATAGTTTCGCGTTATTGACCATTTGAAGTGCATCTTCTTCACTGTCCTTGAGATATTCTTCAAGGCCTCGTTTCTCCTCCTCTACTGTTTGATGGACTTGCAGCATTCCTCTTCCACCTGAGCTGCAAGGGAGGTATAGCCTATCGTCATCACTGTGAGGGTGCAGAGCATGATGGATGGTCATGATTTTCCTGGTCTTACGATCTAGCGTCTCTAGCTCTGCCTGGGTCCAGTCTATTATTCCTGCAGTGTATCTGATAACAGGTATAGCCCAGGTGTTTATGGCTTGTATGGTGTTCCCACCATTGAGTTTGGACTTTAGGATTTTTCTAACTTTCCTGATGTATTCACTTCCAATTTTCCTTTTAACTTCAGTGTGTGCAATGTTATCAGCCTGGAGAATGCCCAAGTATTTGTAAGGTTCTTTCTCTTCCAGATTCTTGATGTTGCTTCCATTAGGCAGTTCTATTCCTTCTGTTTTTGTTATTTTTCCTCTGTTCATTATTAATGCAGCACACTTGTCTAGTCCAAACTCCATTGCTATATCGCTACTGAATATGCAGACAGTGTTTAGCAGTGATTCAATTTCTGACTGGGACTTTCCATACAGCTTCAGATCGTCCATGTACAGCAGATGGTTTATTTTACTGGATGTTTTAGATGTTTGGTATCCGAGGCCTGTTTTGTCTAGTATTTGTGAAAGTGGGGTCATGGCGATTACAAACAACAGAGGGGATAGTGAGTCCCCTTGGAAAATGCCTCTTCTAATGCTAACCTGTGCAAGTGTCTCACCATTGATTGTTAACTGTGTACTCCACATGCTCATTGCTTTTTAAATAAATATCTGAATGTTTTTGCTGACACCAGTTGTTTCTAAACATTTTAGTATCCATGTGTGAGGCAATGAATCGAAGGCTTTCTTGTAGTCAGTCCATGCAACACTTAGATTTGTTTTTCTTCTCTTGCAGTTTTCTAAAATCATTTTGTCAATCAGCAGCTGGTCTTTTGTGCCTCTGGTGTTCGGGCAATTTCCTTTCTGTTCAAATGGAAGCTGTTTGTTAGTTAATAAGTGTTGCATCACTTCATCTGCTATTATTCTAGTTAATAATTTGAATGTGGTTGGCAGGCAGGTTATCGGTCTATAATTACTTGGAACTGCACCTTTTGCTGGGTCTTTCATGATGAGATGAGTTTTCCCAGTTGTTAGCCATTGTTCAATATCACCTCCTTGCAAAATGTGATTGAACTGTTTTGATAGTTGTTTATGAAGGCTTGTTAGGTGTTTAAGCCAAAAGCCATGCAATTCATCGTCGCCTGGAGCAGTCCAATTTTTAATTTTCTTTGCTCTTTCACTTATTAATTCTGGTGTTCTTATTAGCTCTTGCATTTGTTGGTTACATTATTTGACCTCTTTCATCCAGCCTGCTTCCCCTGTGATGCATGCTTCCTTTGGTAACGCACAACCATGTTATTCTGCTGTACTAATACAGTACCTCAGCTAGGATGCTTCCAGATATCGATTTCCTCCAGCAATTGCAGTGCTTTTAAAACTGACCATTAGAACATGGCAATATACTAGAAACTCACTGCTCAGACATGAACTGTGCCAATCCCCATGTCTATTTCTGCTTGTTCAAACTTCCCTAGGTAGATTAGCTCAGTGGGGACAGCAACCATCATGCAAAACAAATCATATTACAGAATCTGTCCATCCCCAATAATAAGTGGCTGACAGTGCCCCCAAGGATTCAAGACCAGGGCATGCATGTTGCTGCTGAGACACTGAATGGTCCGTGCTCTTCCTAAGGGGCTCATCCTCACTACTGCATCATTGCTTCCATTGTTCCCGATGGGAAGCATGAAGGAGGAGAGCTGGTCTGGTGGCAGCGAGCATTAATTCTCCCCTTTGCTAAGCAGGGTCTACTATAGGTTGCATTTGAATGGGAGACCACATGTGTAGTCCCTCGGAAGAACTGGTATGCTGTCTGGGGGTGCTTCTGAATCCAAACCTCTCCCTGGTATCTCAGGTTGAGGTGGTGGCCAGAGATGCTTTCTATCAGCTTTGGCTGATACGCCAGCTGCAGCCATTTCTTGAGATGAATGACCTCAGAATGGTGGTACATATGCTGGTAACCTCAAGACAGGACTTTTGCAATGCACTCTGTGTTGGGTGGTCTTTGTATGTAGTCTAGAAACTGGTGCAGTTGGTACAGAATAAAGTGACCAGGTTGGTCTCTGAGTCATCTAGGAGAGACCATAATACTCCTGTGTTGAAAGAGCTACAATGGCTGCCGATATGTTTCCAGGCAAAATACAAGGTGCTGGTTATTACCTATAAAGCCCTAAACAGCTTAGGCCCTGGGTATTTAAGAGAACGTCTTTTTCACCATGAGCCCCACCTCCTGTTGAGATCATCTAGCGAGGTTCACCTGCAGTTGCTGCCAACTTGTTTTGCAACTACTCGGGAACGGGCCTTCTCCATTGTTGCCCCTGGTCTTTGGAATGTGCTCCCTGTTGAGATAAGAGCCTCCCCATCTCTGGCAACTTTTAAAAAGTCACTGAAGACATATTTGTTCACCCAGGCTTTTAATTAGATTTATAGTTTTAAAAATTGTAATACAGGGTTTTAAATAATTTTAATGTTAATGATTTTAATGTTTATATAATTTTAATTGTAAACCACCCAGAGATGCAAGTTTTGGGCAGTAAAGAAATATGTTAGTTAAATGAATGAATGAATAAATGAGAATGTGTGAGCATTTAAGATATTCCCCTCAGGGGATAGGGCCGCTCTGGGAAGAGCATCTGCATGCTTGTATGCAGAAGGTTCCAAGTTCCCTCCCTGGCATCTCCAAGATAGGGCTAAGAGCAGTTCCTGCCTGCAACCTTGGAGAAGCCGCTGCCACTCTGTGCAAACAATACTGAGATAGATGGACCAATGGTCTGACTCAGTATATGACAGCTTCCTATATTCCTATGAAGTTGTTCAATAAAGAAATCCAAAGGTACAACTGTTGCAAAATGCTAAAGATTTATTAATCATTGTAACTGTTCTTTAGAAACAAAAACAGAAAAAAGGTGAAGAAATCCCCCATCCAGGCATCAGTTCAAAAGAAAATAGCTCCCAACATCTATTTTTCATGGAACAAATAAATAGTAATGGTACAACATTAAAAAATAATTCATCATCCTAGAACAGAATTTATATTATTTATTACTGTGGTTTACAAAAGTTCTTTATATGACTGTTTGGCAAATATATATATCTATATATCTATATCCATTCTGTAAACAGTTATAATTCCCCCCTCACTCCAAAGTCCAAATCTTCATTCAATAACTATGCTGACAATAGCATGTAAACAGGGAGTCTTCTTCAGCAGCAGCATACTTCTTGGGGTATTTCTTTTACACGAGAATACATCTGCAAATAATCTCCTAGTATTATAGCCCCACAACCTTTGAAAGACTGAAGTATGTAGAAGGAGGAATTCAAAAAGAAAATTATGGATAGGACATTTACTACTGTGTGGTATTTGAATAAACAACCTTGCCAAATGAAGCTCAAGTGAAATTGAATGGGTCTTTACTAAAAGCTATTTTGCTCGAAAACAAAATAATGACTGGCCTGTGCCAACTGGTTGGGGAAGCTCTTGTGCCTGTGTAGAAATGTTACTGTCTAGTTAATATTGGAGCCATCACATCACGAGAGGAAAATCCAAGCCAAGTGCTTTTATATTGCAATCCTTTATTATTTAATCCAAGGCCCTCTTTCCGCAAGTTATCTGTAACTGGATAGTGTATTCTTGCTCAAGCCTAGCCCTAAGAAAGGTCATTTAAAGTAAGCTTCAGAATTTTGTTCTGTTTGACACCCAAAAAGAAAAGATATTTCTGCTGAGAGTAGATTTGGAATTAAAAGGGGGAGGGGGAATTCATCTGTATGTTCCAAGATGCTGCCTTTTCTATTTAAAACAAGATTTATTTTAATTTATTATCTGTTCATTCTTGATTTTGAACATTTTAAAAAACAAACTTTAGGCTTCGGTTTGCTGCTGCTGTTCATTCACTTGCTATTCTTCCTGCTGCTGCTCCTGCTGTTGGGAGGGGGGAGTAGGCGGGAGAACACATGGGTTGCCCACACAACCGCACTGGTCCACAGAGATGTAAGAATAATTGATAGTGGAGCCATCAGGACATGTTAGGACCACTTGCTTCTTGCTGGTCTTGATTTCCTTACAGCACTGGCATTCATGATTGATCATGTTATTCTCATAAGAATACCTGAGGGGTCACAAAGAGAAAATAAAAAACGGTTTAGAATGGTTACTACAAAATCAAGTCTACCACTCACACTCACTTTCTTCAAATCTCGGTCTTGAATGGAAGCAACCAGTTTGACTTTTTTTTAAAAAAAAACAATAGTATGGTTGAAGCTGTGAGTATGTTTTGACACTTCAGTAGCACAACACTGGTGTAGAATGTAGTGTTCTGAGAATTCCAGTTTCTAGTCCTTGTGATCATGAAAATATGTTTGGAAGTGTGTGGGTTATGTCTGCTGAAATGTCAGAAGCCGGAGTGGTGACTGAAAATTTCCACTAGTTTATAGTTTAGGAGAGGAGAGCTGGTCTTGTGGTAGCAAGCATGACTTGTCCCCATAGCTAAGCAGGGTCTGCCCTGGTTGCATATGAATGGGAGACTTGATGTGTGAGCACTGCAAGATATTCCCCCCAGGGGATGAAGCCGCTCTGGGAAGAGCAGAAGGTTCCAAGTTCCCTCCCTGGCTTCTCCAAGATAGGGCTGAGAGAGATTCCTGCCTGCAACCTTGGAGAAGCCTCTGCCAGGCTGTGAAGACAATACTGAGCTAGATAGACCAATGGTCTGACTCAGTATATGGCAGTTTCCTATGTTCCTATGTTCCTATAGTAAGACTTCAATGCCTTGCATCGTCCCATGTCCCTCTCTATGACTAGCAAAATCAGAATACATTATGCAAAATGAGATAAACTATGCACATTTGAATAATCTATGTAGGTTGTGGAATCTAGCTTTTCTTGCTGTAGAATTTTATTAATGATTTTAGAGCACAGTATTCACAGGCTTGACTGGGATGTGGCAAGGTTGGAAGCAGCCCTGGTGGAGGATTTAAGAATGGCTGGTTCCTCCTGCCTTCCCACTTGCTGCCTTCTTTGCCATCAGCCAGCTGGCCAACTGCCACCCCCATTGCTACTACCACTCATTATACTGGCAGCTTTTGTTGCCACCACACCTATGCATTGGCATGGCCTGCTGACATCCCTGAGCCGGCATGATGTGCAGTGACAAAATCAGGCTGTGTCGGTACATAGGCACAGCTGGGGTGAAGGTGGCCGGGTGGGCAGTGGTGGCAGTGAAGGCTGCCAGAACTGCAGGTGGTGGAACGTCTGATGTGGGCGGAGGTGTGCAAGGGAGGTGGCTGGTGGCCCCTAGGCTGTGGGCAGTGGGCATTGTTTCTATGACAATGCTGAAGTGGGAATTCAAAGACCACATTGGATTATTTAATGAGAGGCAAAATGTTCTTTCCTAATCTTCTTCAGCAATGGCTAACTATGTCAGGAAGAAGCATGATCCACTTTGGAGGGCCAAAAACCTAGTGTTGTGATCCAGCAAAGTGGTCCATATATTCAAATAGAAATTATCTACTATAGTTATGGAAAGAGAAAATGTTCTCTATGCTAGTAGAGTGCCACTGGGAAACAATGCAGGTTTGGGATTCTGGCTAATGGTCTTAAATTACAGAATGGTACTGTAAATTTGGGTCCTTGAAGAGGTTCAGGTGTGTGGAAGACAGGCAAGTGACAGGAATGCTTCAGGGTGCTTTATCCTGTTTTAGGGTAAGGGGTTAAACTAGATAACCTTTGGAATACCTTTCAACTACATATTCTGGAAGCACAAATATGCTGGAATCTGATATTGGATAAATCCAACATTATATTGGGTTCTATTTATATAAAGGTAAAGTGTGCCATCAAGTCGATTTCGACTCCTGGCGCCCACAGAGCCCTGTGGTTTTCTTTTGGTTGAATACAGGAGGGGTTTACCACTATCTCCTCCCATGCAGTATGAGATGATGCCTTTCAGCATCTTCCTATATCACTGCTGCCCGATATAGTACCAGCGGGGATTCGAACCGGCAACCTTCTGCTTGTTAGTCAAGCATATCTCCACTGCACCATTATGTGTCTGTTTATATAGTATGACTCTATTATCTTTGCAGTTTTTTTGGGCATACAACTACAGAGATGTTAAGTCAATTGCCTAAAGTCAACTGTCAAACCAGCACATCAATGAATTGCTCTGCTCCCACAACATAGTCCCCCACCATCATGCTAGTCTCAAATTTAACTGAAGGACTACTGGACTACTACTAGGTGCCAGTCATTAGAAACAAATAGGACTAAAGAGCCCATGAACGAAAGTCATGTACAAGGGAAACGAGTACTAATTTTGCCTCTACTTACTTGGAAGAACTTTCACAGCTGCCTTTACAGTATGTGAGCTGTACAGGTGAAGAAGCTTCACAGCCATTGTGTCTGATGACTTCTGATATATTATCTGGCTTGCAGTCTGGTACTATCACTATGAGCGGTAAAACAGAAACAAAACAGCATGATTATGTGATCACAAACATTATTTAATGGGTTGCTGAAGGAGGTGGTGTGTGCGTGTGCGTGTGTGCGCGCGCTTGTATGTATGTATGTGCAGAGTGCCAAGGGGAGGGGAATGGAAAGCCCATTGGTTTTAATTATTATTGTTTTATTATTTATTATTTAGAATAGTTATATACTACTCTTCAGCAAAAAACCATTATCAAAATGGTTTACATGGGAAAAAAGAGCAAGAAGATAGTTCCATGTCTCAAAGTGGTTCACAATCTAAAAACTGAATTATAGTCAGGCATATGCTTGATGTTTATGGATGAAAGAGAGGGAAAGACTACTTTGTTCTCTTTAGAAAAGAACCAGGCATACTTCCTAAGTGCAGTGATGGGACGTTTATTCTGACTGATGTCATTGGTGCTAAAGTTAGCATGTTCAGGAAAGCTGCTGGGCCCTGTCTTACTTGCAGGCCTGTTGATAACAACTAGGGATGTGCAAAACATTCCAACAGCATACTGTTCCAACTCTAAATGGGCTGTTTTGAGTGTTTCAAGCTCGAAACAGAACACCCTTTAAATAAAGGGCCTGTTTTGAGCTCGGAGAAGAACAACCCCCATTTAGATGTTTTAATGTTCTGTAGAATGTTTTAATGTTCTGAGTGACATTTTGTATGCCTGTTTCCACTTGCGGATTGGTTTTCTGGCACTGGCTTCCGATTGGCTTGTGATCCCCTTGCTTCGTTTGTCATCATATAAATCAAGTGTTGTGATGGGCAATTGTGTCCCCATTGGCTGGGGGGAGGGAGGGGGGAACACAAAAGGAGGGAATTTCAAAATGTATTCAAAGGGACTGGGAGGCAGAGAGAGCCCTTATGCCTCTCTTGAAGAGGATACATCAAGAGAGGAGGAAGGTAGCTTTGATTTTATGGTGGGTTTTTTTCTCAGCACTGAGTATAAGATGCTATTGCTGCTATAACTATCTGTTTTTGCTGGAGCTCAGATTGACAAAGGCAGACCTTGGATGCCTGCCTTGAACCTTGCTTAGGTTATGGTTTGTTTTGTTTGTGAGATAGTGTTGTGGTGAAAAATGGACATGATGGGCTCCGTCTTGAGACTAACGTGCATCTGCTCTGCAATCTGCATTGCAAGGTGTACTCCATCAAAATGTGGCTGAAGTTGCCCTAGTTGAGCTTATGGCTTTGCTTGCTGCTAAGTAAGGGTGCTGCTGTGGCAGCTGTTGCAATGCTAGGAAGTAATGTAAGGAGTCATAATTATGTGTGACTAGACTGCCCCACACATCAGGACTACACGACAGGCACCTGAGAATGATGTCAGGCAGGTGACGCCATCAGATGATGGGGATAGAAAGGATTGGGAAGTCAAGCAAGGAGGGGAAGGAGAGGAAGGAGAAAGGGATTGGGCAGTACAGGATGTTAAAACCTGATGTTGTTAAAAACTGCCTGCTTGCCCATTTCTTTTGTGGTGGGGTGATAGTTAGGAACCATCATGCCCTACTACTCAACCCACTTTGGTGTCCCTGGGAGCTACCCATAGGGCATAACGGGGTGTTTCAAATTCCCCATTGTTCTCTATGGCTGAAACACTCAAAAGCTTTTGAGTTGCTCTGTTGAAACAGCCGGCTCAACCACTGTTTTGATAGAACATTTCAGCCATTGTGTGTTTTGTTTCAAGCTTGAAACAGAATGCAAAATCTGTTCCGTGCACATCCCTAATAACAACTGGCAGTAGAGACAGGGATACCTGTGAATATATTTGAGCATGAGAACATATCTTTTCACAGTATTAGTTCAACTGCTCGCACCTATGCTGCTAAGGCACAGTGCTTCATGCATCCTCATTGTTCATCCTCTTTGTTCATCTTCATGTTATTTCCTCACTGCCTGCCCAAATGTGGCCAATAAGGTCAAAGGAATGTTTAATGCTTTATACTATTTTTGTATATGACTTACCGGGTGCGTTACATGATTTGCAGCAGCCATCTTTAGTTGTTATGATATATTCCTTAAAAAATAGAAAGTGATTTAGAATTGATTTACAAATGCCCAAACTATCACTTTTTCTGTTAGTAAACACTTTTTTTTTTTTTTTTTGGCTAGCGAGAGATCTACACTGGAGTCAGGATTCTTCAGCAGGACTGCACAAAGATCACCCAGTGCCCAGGGTAAAACATAGGTTTTTTTTACCCTGCTCCCCAGTAGATAACAATAGGTCTTGGGGCCTCAGTCTTGTAGAGCCCTAAGGCAGTGTGTGCCAAGATAAAACAACAACAACAATTTATATACTGCTTTTCAACAAACGTTTCCAAAGCAGTTTACATAGAGAAATAATAAATAAACAAATAAAAGATAGGAGTTCTTTTTTGCAGAGAGATGGAACCCAGAAACCAGCCAGATTTTCTAGAAGTCAACTTGGAAAAAGGGAGAGATGCAGACCGGAGTGGGGGGAAAAGATCCTGCTGACATGATCCTAAATTTACTCATGAGCAGCCAATTGGACTAACTTGCCCCATTAATTTCAGTGGAGCTACTCATGGGTAATATAGTTTGGATGTCAGCCCCTGTTCTTGCTGGAGTGTTCTGTCTCTTCCAGCCCTCCCCTGCAGTCTACCAGCAGGCAGTTCCTTGAGAAACACCAAGCTTCAATGCCAGGCTCAGCCCTTCCATGAGGTGAGGTGATGCAGTCACCTCAGGCCCACCCCACCCCACCTATCTGTATGGCTGCTGTCACTTCTCCTCTCATTCAACCCCCCTCTCCGTTTTCTCTATCCATTTTTCCTCCCCACCCTCACAATTGCCTGCCAGCAGCAGACCCACTGCTACTGTTCCTTGCCTCCTCCTCCTGAGTACTGAAGGGAGTGGAGAGCAAGTTCTGTCACCAGGGTCTTGGGTGGGCTGCACCAGTTCAGGTGCCAGGAGGGCTTGAGCTGGCCCTGTTCAAGTGTACCTGGAAATTAGCTTCTGACTTGGCTGGAGTTTTGTACCCCTTCATAAATATATAATGATAATTCCAAACTACGTAAGTAGCCTTGCTGGATCAGGCGCAAGGCCTATCTAATCCAGCATCCTGTTTCACACAGTGGCCCACCAATGCCTCTGAGAAGCCCACAGGCGAGGGCATGCCCTCTCTTCTACTGTTGATCCCCTGCAACTGGTATTGAGAGGCATCTTGCCTCTGAGGCTGGAGGTGGCCTACAACCACCAGACTTGTAGCCATTGATAGACCTGTTCTCCTAGCTAATCAATCAATCCCAAGTATGATTCACCCAGCATTTAAAATAAAAACTGATCTCACTTAACAATCTAAGAACAGCCCTGCTGGATCAGGCCCAAGGCCCATCTAGTCCGGCATCCTGTTTCACACAGCGGCCCACCAGATGCCACTGGAAGCCACAGGCAAGAGTTGAGGGCATGCCCCCTCTCTTGCTGTTACTCTCCTGCAACTGGTACTCAGAGGCATCCTGCCTTTGAAGCTGGAGGTGGCCTATAGCCCTCAGACTAGTAGCCGTTGATAGACCTCTCCTCCATGAAGTTATCCAAACCCCTCTTAAAGCCATCCAGGTTGTTGGCTGTCTCCACATCTTGTGGCAGTGAATTCCACAAGTTGATTATGCATTGTTTGAAAAAGTACTTGGTATCTAATTAGTCAGACAACAAGATGTACATTTGTTTGGGTAAACTTACAGGTGGGCAGTCAGGTGGGTATAGTTCAGAACAAGTTTTCTTGACAGTGACAAGAACAAACTGATCTTCAACAGCATCACACTGGTAGTAGGAACAGTTGTTTCCTGGAAGATGCCAGGTCTTTCCAGGCTGAAAACAGTTACAGTTGTAATCATATTGTTAGAAACTGACATCTGTTTGTGTTAAAGGACTTTAATCATATCACTAAGACAGTTTGGTTAAAGTGAAAAGGTGAGGGAAATATTTGAAAGATAAGTATAGAAAGTATTGTGGAGAACTTTTGAACAGTTAGAAATAGAGTTATCACAATATTCGCTGCATAGTTCTTTGTATTAAGAAAATGGGCGTGAGACGGTTCTTCTGCCTACATTTTCTAACGTTCCTAACTATAATGCACTTGCTGGTCTCCACTCAGTTCTTCTGAACTACCAACTACCATACTATAAAAGAGTATGTCTTTTGTTTTTGCCATCAGTATTCATTATTGTGCATTTCATGTCAGACAGAGGAAACAAACATGGCATTGAAATTGAGATCATTTCTTCTTTGCTTCTTGCTCTCCTTCTCAAAATCACATACCGGCCCTCACATATGTATTCTCCTTGCCTCCCCCCACTCACTCTATCTCTTGACAGTTTGCATTGAGAGACATATCTTAGACATTGTCAAATAATACAATTTCATGGGCTTCATAAACACAAGGATTTAGCCTTGTTAAGCTTTAGTTTACTTAGGAGCATACGTGTTGAGATCGAATTCTGCCCTCCAGCACATAAGAAGTTAGCCCACAGAGAGCAGTAGGCTCTGTGTTAGCATATCTGAAGGCAGAACCTGAGGACATGTGGCACCTGCATCATCTTTTTAACTTTTATTTGTGGCATGGGATGGGCCACAACAGTGTGGTTCAACCACTTGGAAAGTTTAAACTGCAAGGCTGGGATCTCTGGGATTTTAAGTTGCAGGGCTGGGGAGGACCTCCATTTGAGAATCTGTGAAGTCCCTGCCCATCAGAATAGGCAATACAGGGCTGGATGGACCAATGGTCTGATAAGGTAGCTTCATATGTTTATTTATTATTTATTCAGCACCATTAGTGCACACTGTGCTTTTCAGAATGACATAAACAAAGCACAGACCAGTTGCTGCCCCCAAGAAGTTTATATTCTAGACAATGAATGAAAGAAGGTGAAGGTTGAGAGGCAAGGATGGATGAATACAAGCATTCGTGCAGGACTATTATTTGTAGCTTCAGTTAAAACCTATACACTCTTGTGATCTGTAGTCTCTTTCCTAGTAAATGTCCATTCTAGCAAGATACATGAGTATGATAAAACATGAAGGAAGCAAGCATGAAGGCTGATGGTATTCACAAAACATCAGATGTTAGTTACCTGGATAACATGGACACCACTGGGTTCCAGTTTCAGAACACAAGCTGTTTGGATGCATTCACCACAACAATGTCCAGATTTTTCCTTGTAAGCATAGCCCTGTGATTGAGAAAATGCATAAGGCCATTCATAAGGTCATTTCCCCCTTTTATTGGAAAGCAAAATAAGTGGGTGGCTGGATGGCTGAAAAGCTGGGAAATTTCAAAAATGGTATGAAACTTACTGCTGTGCAATTTGTGTCACATGTTTCTGGCACACAGTTCACCTTGTGTGATTTAATTTCTGGATCTTCTTCGACAGAGCATTTGCATTTTTCACAGAGGCTTTTTGGAATGATATCTCCAGGCTAAAGAAGGATGAAGGAGAAATGGGGGAAAAATTCAACCCAATTCTACAAAATCAGAAATTACTATTCCAAATTATCTGATAATGCAGCTCCATTAAGGTGATTTATTTATTTATTTTGTATACCACCCCGAACCTACATCCCTGGGCAATTTACAACATAAAACAAATTCAAATTAAGACAAACATTAAAACAATTAAAAACCACAATTCTAGTGAAAAACTTGGGTGAACAAATGCACCTTTAAAGAATTTTTAAAAGCTGTCAGAGATGAGGAGGCTATTATTTCAACAGGGAGCACGTTCCAAAGTCTCAGGGTGGTAACAGAGAAGGTCTGTCCCTGAATAGCTACCAGATGAGCCAGTGGCAACCCCAGATGGAGCTCTCTGGATGATCTCAATCAGGGGCGGAGCCATCATTGAGGGAATGGGTTCAAAGAACCTGGGCCGCTGCCAATCAGGGGCTGTGCCTGACACCCCAGCCACATCCCCTGTGTCTGACATCAGATGCAGGAGGCACGGCTTTGCTTGCAAATGGGGCTGCACCATTTGGGAGCAAATATCAGCCAGTGCCATGTTCATAGCACAGCCAGGAATGCTCTCCCTGCCTTTAAATGAAGGCTTCCACCAGCTGGCTTCCTCCACCACTGATCTCAATGGGCAATGGGGCACATAATGAAGAAGAAATTCTCTCAGATATAATCATTCCAGAGTACTGGAATTCAAAATGAGAGTTGTCATCAAAATTTTGCCTAAAGAGCAATCCAAAGTGAATTTTAGGGATTCCTGTGCCAAAACATATGAAGAAGTCAAAAGAGTTTTGGTAAGACAACAACATGTCCTAGGGAGGAGTTCAGCACATCCCTAACTTATCCCCAGGTTTTGCAAAAAATGAAAACCAAAGTTTCCTTCTCAGGCAAAACATCTGAGGAATTCTGAGGATAGCCCAAAGAGTTTTGATAAAATTAGAAAATGTTTCATTGGTAGAAGGTGGCGGTGGAGAGCTGCAGAAACCTTAGTCCAAATATTTTACTTTTGGTCAGAAAACACACCTGTTGTTTAGAAGCAAAAGTGAAGAATGTTTAATGCTAGTGGATGTTATTAAATAAAGTCCTACATCAGAGGTGGATTGGTGTCTGTCTTGCATGGTCTTTAAAAAAAAATCCACGATCCATTGGAATGTTTTACATTTATCATTAAAGCAAGGATCTCATAACATTTGAGGAAAATCTGGCTCCAGATCTGAGGAGTTCCTCTACAAGAGGCCCTCTGAGGGCCCCCTTCCTCTGTGGGTGAGCCCCCTAAGGTACATGGGGGAACTTAAGTGGACAGTAGTAGAAACGGTAAATATTTTTTTAACCCTTTCAGCGTCTGCAGGATGCCCCTGATGTAAACATCATTCTAGGGCTTCTAGAGAAAAATGGTGGCTGACAGGAAAATGGCAGCTTGGCCCATTCCTCTCAGGGGTGACCAACGTGCCCTGCCAAAGTGGCAGTCATGACAGCTGCCAGAGGGTGCTGTGTGCTGGTATGGGTCCTGAGCTGAAGCATAACTAACCTGTTTTAAATTATTCTAATATTACCAGAGGTTCATGTTGCTGATGGACATAAGAATTGCCTGGCTGGATCAGAAGGTTAATCTAGCTGTGCATTCTTAGCAATCATAATACTAATCCTAGTGACCAGCAGGTACTAGGTGATCCGCTGGAAGTTG
Source organism: Hemicordylus capensis (assembly GCF_027244095.1). Lineage (NCBI taxonomy): Eukaryota > Metazoa > Chordata > Lepidosauria > Squamata > Cordylidae > Hemicordylus > Hemicordylus capensis. The sequence goes on from NC_069657.1 coordinate 131,436,037, forward strand.
GTCATTGGTCCACTGATGGACCAAGGTCTACCTTCTTCCCAACCCTTTCTGCAATGATATAGTGATGTTTGCATAAAGAAGCGATGTTTTTCTATGGGCTGTGGAATGGGTTTTATATTGTTCATCTGAGATGAAAATCAATAAATAACTTTTAGTGCACTATCATGTTTGCAACTGAGAGCCCATTTAAAATAAACAGCACTGTATCTTTCTTACGATGGCTTCTGAGAATATGAGACCAACCTAACTATTTCCTGGGTAAACAAAACACTTTTGTTGGGATAGTTAGCTTACACTGCATAGTTTGAATCGACTGAAATTATGCAACATTTTATAGTAACATTATCATGAGGGATGGGTTGTGAAACATGCATGCACATTTTAAATCTTTACTTAAGTTAATTATAAAGTTAATTATACATTTGATTAATCAACCTTGGACAGCTGATTAGTCCTTCTAGCACTCAATTATTGTGATATTACTTATTAGCGAATGCACTTACTTTGTAAAATGTCTCTCCGAAAACACAGCCTGGTTTTTTCACTATGAAACAGAAAGATAATATATTGTGATCAATTTTTAACTTTCTCTTGAATGATCAGTAAAAAAAAATAGGAAGGCAAACAACAAAGACTAATAACATTTGCTATTCAAATGGGTTTTTTTAAAAATGTGTGCAATGGGCTTGGCAATAAATATTGTTTTGAATCTCTATACTGTCCGTGACTTGTCAGAACCATGCATGCACACAAGCAGTGAGGGTATTTCTTGGGGTTTAAAGTGGACCACTTGAGTCTTCTAGCAAACTTCACATTATGAAAATATGTTCTCCCTGAAGAAACTCCTTCTGACTTGCCAGCAAGCTAACATCAGACCTGGCACAGACCAAATTATGTTCTGCTTCAGTGCAAGCTCAGTGGTCTTATACCACCAAACAACTCTGTTAAATTTCATGGTTCTCTACTCATGGTTCTGTACTTACCACAAGTGGAGCTAGTGCAGCAATCTCCTGGTAGTTTTTGCTGTTTTAATTCATATCCTAGTGCACAGCTCTCAATGGATTTGGGACAATAAGTAGTGTTGCATCCTATATAAGACACGAAGACAAAAAAGAGAGAGCTCCAAATGAAGGTAAATTCAGAATATTTGGATTTTAAAAAAGAATCTGCAGTGAGTTATGCAATATTGGGACTCCCTGGTATAGAGAATGACTGAAACCCGTATTGCTGCTACTGTGCCTTTAGCACAGTTGTAGCAAAGGATAGATGAACCACTGTGCTAAATGTTTTACAGCACAGGACCGCATTCAAACTGGAGGACTTTTTGTAGTGTAATTAACTGGAATTTCTCAAAATGAAAAGGGTACCATTTTGAAAAGGTTGCTGAAAGTTTCTGAAACTATTCATAATACAGTGTATCACTTTTGTTTCAAGTATACAAGGGATTTTACTTACTGCATTCTTGATAAGGACAGCATCCTGAGGTCACTGTGACAGGTACAAAGCCTACAAACTGACAGTGCATGGGGACAGGGGCTGTACATGGCTTTGGTGTACACTGCACTGTAAGGGAATATGGCTCACAAGTACAATCCTGGCAGTTGCTGGTCCAGGTTGCCCCAGGCTGCGAAAAGAGATATAGAGAAGAAAATCACTCACCATCCCTAAAAGTCACAGATCATCTTAGAAAGAGCTGGACCAATATACATTAGGGCTACAATGTTTAGTCAGCTACCAGTTACATTAACTGATCAAAAACATCTTGATTAATTAAAAAGGCACTCCTGATTAATCGTCAGCAGAGATTTTATTATTAATAATAATTATTATTATTATTTAAATATCTTAAAAAAGGCACTCCCTGTAACAGGGACTTCCAGATATTGTTGACTACAACTCCCAGCATCCCAAACTGCAGTGGCCTTTGGCTGGAGATTATAGGAGTTTGAGGTCAACAACAGCTCTGAGAATGGTCTTCTGCAGCACATCTATGCATAATCTAAAAACAAAGAAAATGAATCTTTTTCTTAAGATCTATTGTGTGCATTATAAATATAATATTTAGTTACTGATTGACTAAAATGCAGTTAATCTTATAAGACTGGGTGACAGTATATATATATATGAAATATTACATTCTATGAAAGACAATTTATTTAATTTATTTATTTTTACATTTATACCCCACTCCCCCGAGGAGCTCAGAGTGGTGTACATGGTTATTTTTATCCTTGGTTGAATTGGGATTCGAACTCGGGTCTTCCCAGTCCTAGTCCAACACTCTAACCACTACGTTGTGCTGGTGCTCTGTTGTTGGTTTGCAATGTAGCTTCAGACATTCCCTGTTGTATTGCCCAATACAAGAGCCCTGTTCAAACATGAAAAAAGGGGGCACGGTAGAAGCAGCAAGAGTGTGGGAAGGGTGATGTTTCTTGACATGTCAGTGCCAGGGCGGGACTTCTGGGCATGCTCTGGTGGTGCTGTACACAAATACAGCATCCGCTTTTTTCATGCCTGAACTGGGCTCTTGTGTTGGGAAGTACAAGTCATGTTGTATTGTTTTGGTTTTTGCTTCTTTGTTAAAATCCACAGAATAAGTGCACATCATGCTGTGCATCATCATATCTTCAGAATCTAACAAAGTTTGTCTGATATTCAGGGACTTGCACAGAGCTCTGTGCAAGAACTCATCGCATAGTTGGGATGGGGTTGTAGCTCTGTCGTAGAAAACGTGCTTTGCATGCAGAAGGTCCCTCCTCCACGTGGGGCTGGGGAAAATCCTGTCTGAAACCCTGAAGAGTCAATGCCAATCCATGTAAACCAGGGCTGCTCAACTTCGGCCCTCCTACAGATGTTGGCCTACAACTCCCATAATCTCTGGCTATTGGCCACTGTGGCTGGGGATTATGGGAGTTGCAGTCCAAAAACAGCTTGGGGGGGGGCTAAGTTGAACAGGCCTGGTGTAGACAGTAACTAGATAGCCCAATAGTCTGACTCAGTATAAGGCAGCTTCCTTTGTTCCTATGAAGTTCCACAGAGCTTTGTTTCACAGGTGATCACCATAGCGGAGATGCATTATTTCCAGGCATGGGAATAGCTCATGCATCTCTCCACAGAGCAGATGGGATGCCTGTTTCAGAAGCATAATTCACCTATGCTTCCTGATCCCCTGCTTAAGATGTAATGCACAAAGCTACTCTGAACATGAGAGAATTTCCCACCACCACGACTGCTGCAGAAGGAGCTCCATGCAAATCCCTAGCATGGTGGCATCATCCTTCAAAGAAATGTTCAAGCTTCCCACATTTAATTATGTGGCAAACATATCTCATGTGACAGCATGGTGTGCACATATCATTACCACAATGGCATCCTCTGAGAGGCAAGTGAAGAGTGTCTTGTGCTGCTGCATATTCAGTCCAACAGTATTAAACCATGTTACATGTCCACCTACTGTATCTATATAAAAGCTACGTACTGTTGATCTAGTCAAGATAATTTTGTGACAAGTCTTTAGTACTGTGCATACCCGATGGAGCCTTGAACATATTGCCAGACTCTTGACATTGTTTTGATGTTGTTTTTATTAATCTGAAGTACAAATGTCTCAGAAGATCATATCCTACAGCTTCTTGACTTCCAAATCTAGACAACTGTGGATCAACATCTTACCTACACTCACACGTTACCCTCTCCCCTTTAATTTCTGTGCTGTATAAATGTGCAGCAAGTGGATTCTGATGGTGGCAGTGGCGGCTGTTAGTGTCCCAAAGGCATCCACCCTCCCCCCAGTCTCAAAAATCCCACCCAAAGTTGTAAAATGCTTGAAGAAGCCAGCACCCACCATGCTCAGCCTCTGAGATATTTTAACACATAGATATTTCACAACATAATTATGTTGATACTTACCATTTTGGGCAGCCCATCTGGTCCTGTGCAACCTGAAAAAAGCACAAAGATGAAGATTTTGCACTCATTCTACCAAAGAGAAGAGTCCGAGAGCTTAATATAGCAAGCTTAAGAGAATGGAACATTGGAATTATGGGGACACTGTAAAAATTGGCAGAGCTTTCATTATTTTGTAAGACAAAGGGCAGTGTAAAGGTACCAGAGCATGGAGTGCTGCTGAGATTCACAGCAATACAAGGAAGGTGAGTAAGGTAGTAGTATAGTCATGTTTGAGAGTTTCATGCTTTTGTAACAACGGAAGGTAATCCACCTATAAAGACCCCAATCCATTGCCTACTGACATGTGTGAAAAGATTACCATAAGCTATACAGTATTCTCCTGGAGCCCTGCCAGACTGCAGTTTTACTTTGGAATGGTAGGTGTGCGTTCACATGTCATTCAGATTTATGTCAAATTCCCTGTGAATTATCAGGGAGCACTCCATAAATGATTCAGATTTTTCATTGTGCATAGGAGCTTAACCTGATTTATGTCCAGGGTGAAAAATCCCACTTTTTGGTCAGGTTTTTAGGCAAATCCAAAATATGCGATATGCCCCGTAACTCACAGTATTTCACCCCTCTTGATCCCACAGTAAAGCCTGCTGTCTGGGAAAAAGCCCAGGTAAGAGAACACTTTGTAGAAGACTTCTATGAAGAAATGCCTCTGCGTTGAACAACACACTATTTGCTTATAACAACTCTATGTTGGCAGCTCTTACGTGTTATTCATGCTGTCTGGTTACAAACATGCCCTACTTGAAACCTCAAACGCATTCTTTAGCACTTGTCCCCTTCTGAGAGCTGAGAGCCACCAGCAGCTTATTTTAATTGTTTCATTGTGCAGGCCAGTAACTGATGTCAAGTATTATTTACTCGTGTAGAATTCTGCAAGCTATTACTTAGGTGATACTTGCAGTTTAATGAATAACTCATGGTGTTCTTGGTTGCTGGAAATCACTTCCCCTTTGTTTCTAAGTGTGTTTCCACAGCACTGCTGCAACTAAGATCAGGCTGAACTTGGCTGCAGCCTATTCTGCTGACTGTTCAGAAATCTTCTATACCATTCAATGTTGCCACAGTATCCTTAAAGTAAGAATACTTACCACAGTCAGTGACACAGATATCACTGTGGGAGTTGAAGAGTTGGGTTCCCTTACGACAGAAGCAGCCTTCAGTTATACCATTGCCACTATGTTGAATAGCTCTACAGTGGAAAAGAAGCATGGGTTACTGTGGTACTAGACCCTTGCAACGTGAAAATTCAGACTGTATCTTGGATCTTATCATTCTAATAATGGCTAAAGGGAGAGGGATATGGACTATATCAAAGTCTGTTAGTAACCTGTTTGCTCAAGAATAAAATCACTTGTATCCATCTTGACTTCAATTTTATGGTTTCATTTCAGTCAAGGGAAGGATGTGCCCGGCCCTGTTGTGTGGGAATTTCAGTTGTTGCAGCCTGAGGAAGTGGACAAGGTGTTTGCAGGGGTGTGGTCTACCACGCGGCAACTTGACCCCTGGCCATTTTAGCCTACAACATTGCTACCCTTCCTTCATGTAGCTCAGGATATTGTATATATGCTTAGTTCAGGATTATTAAGCATACTGCATTTACAGTATTCTGAGCGACATGAAGGAAGTATAGAGATGTAAATGTGATACATGAATACGGAGTGCCCGTAGCTACATGAAGAAAGGATAGAGATGTAAATGTAATAAATGAATAAGTTGTAATGTTGTGACATGCTCTCTAAGATATCGTATCCTTGCAACAGCCCTGGGAAGTAGGAACCACTGAGAGATGCTGACTAACAATGTCATCGAGTACATTTCCCCAGTCTAAATCCAGCATGCTACCTACTACACCACACTGGTTCTATCTAGTAGAATGAAACAGACCTAAGCTGCTTTTGTGCTCTTTCCTTACCTTGTATCACATGTGGGAGGGTTGAGAGGGCCGCATGGATCATATACTTTGCCATCAGTACAGCTGAATGCTGTAAGTGACATGAACCAAGGTAAACATAAAGATGCATTTCCATACATATTCATTACACTTTCAGATTGCTTCAGCATAATCATCCCCCCCCCCCGTTACTGAAGGAGTAATTGATTATATGGGGAGAATGAGTTTGCCAGCGCTCACTTCTGTGTACTAATTCACTGAAAATTGTTTGTAGGTTAAGTGGAAAACGTTACCAGGAAGTAGGAACGAACAAAAGAAATCTAAAATTCATAACCATCTGACATCTGCAGTGAAAAAAGTTTAGTTCAAATATATGTAATGTACAGGCTGATTTTTCACATAATTGTTATATTAATATTTTTTCAATGAATGTAGAAGTATCATGGCATACTCTGGTGATTAGTTTAAAAAGACTTGATAGTTAAACCAAACAGGTATTTTCTTTTCTAGTGACGCAAGCTCTGGTTATTATTTGCACATGTGCCATAGTAAGATCTCACTGAATTTGCACTTGAAAAGGCTATCAGCTGTGAGAATGTCTCCTCTGTGATGCTACACATTGCCACCAGTAGATGGGTGGAAGATCTCCTGTCTAATCTTGCCATATTTTATTCAGTAAACCGGTAACTATAAATATTCGGTAAACTGGTTAATATTTATGGGGTGTGAGTTTGTGTGTGTGTGTATATATATATAATCTCCCCTATTAGTATTTGTATTCATAACTATGCTGATAGAGTTGTCTGCTTCAAAAACATGAAATTGACAAGACTCAAGACATCTCATGAAGAAAGCTCCCATTATCCCATAACAGACAGTGGCACTGATTGATGTGCCAGTACTTACGGCATGAACCCTGGGTCTTCGCTCTCCAGTCAACACAAATGCCTCTGGAGGCACAGAGAGAAGCATATATCTCTAGGCCAGAACACTGCATAGAGATATTGGAGATGTGGCAAGCATCAAAGACACAACCTTGGAAGAAGGGTCTTGGGGGTATGATCTTATGGCACTCAGAGAAGATGCTGTAAAAACACCAGAAATGTTAGACATGAAAATCCATTTTTAATGAGTGTACATCCTTCTCATTTCATGAGCATTTCCTTGGGATTGTTGGGCTATTGTGAATGGACCCAAAATGAAGAGACTAGGAAGACAAGGAAACTGGAAATTGTCAGGATCGTATTCAATGCTCATATTATAGAATATCAGCAGAGTGAATATCAACTTCCACTAAGGCAAGGATACTTCAATATATTAAATACATTATGAAATATATTATTCCTTGCAAATACCCCTGCAGCAGTTTTGCACATTCTACAAAAACACTACAGAACAGACCATTAAGAAGACTCAGTTCAATATTTATTTTGTGGAGTGAAAGTGTGCAATAATAATTGACAATGTAATGAAACATGGGTTTATTTTTATTTTTTGTTTGTAAAATGAGAATTCTTTAATCACTTTTTTAAAAAGTGCTGCTTTCTGGAGGAAAGATATATTGTGTTAGCACAAATATGTTGGCATTTCTGCAACAAGATGTGCAACCATATTTTGCAGGGTAATTTTGCACAGTAGTGCACTTCCAAAAATCCCTGTTTCAGCGCAGTTACACAGTCTTCTTGCACTAGTGCAACTCTGTTTGCCTGCCAACATGTCCCTATTTTTCCATTCACCTGAATGGGAAAATAGGGACATGTTGGCAGGTATGTGTTTGCTGTGTAAGCATAGCATTAGTCAGAATGTTGGCCAATATGAAGGATAACAATAGGCAACAGACTTCTGACTTTCTTTCTCCTGCTTCTGTTTTTGTTGCCTAGATGTTCAACATGCAGATTTGAAAGAAAGGAAGAAATGTGACCCTAGTTTTCTTCATGTTAACTTTCTCTCCTTGATACTGGCCTTTGAAATTATAGTTAGGAGTATTCAGAGCCTGAGATTCAGAAGGTTATTTTTAAAACAGCTGTGCTCCTTTAGATTCCCTTGGGTTGACAACACAGAGTAAGACTCATAATGTAATTTCATCTATAGATCTGAGGTTCATGCAATTTCAGTACTACTTTACACAACACCTGACACTAAGTTGCCTTACCAAGATTAGAACTTTCTGCAAAACCTACAGAATTTTAACTCCCTCTTAGGCAGGAAAAATAAATTAAATTTGTTTTCCATCTTACTCGCTCATGATCATCTTGCAAAGAGAGGTCGGTTCACAGTGTGGTGGTGGAGTTGGTGTAGTCGAGACATTTGTTTGTGGTAGGCAGTGCTGCTTCTTGTCATGAACTCTCCAAAAGGGGGCCATGTGAGGACAATCAGTTATCTGGCCACTTGGCATGCGGCATTCATCTGATTTATTGTTTGTACATGTACCTGGATGAGACAATCGGAATGAGAGAACTCTGACATTTGCTTGTAATAGAATATTTCTTGCCAGCTCTAAATAAAATAGTTAAAATGTTCCATATGACTGTGATTCCTGCTCTACATTTGATCTGAACATATTTAATGTTGCATATTTTGTTATTCGTGGAAATAAATGCTTTTATTAATAATACTTTTATTAATAATACTTTTATTAATAATACTTACTATTTGTATAGTCCTTTTGAGTGTGCACAATGCTTCACATGTATTATAAGCAGCTGACCGGGCGCATAGTGTCTGCGCCATTAGTTCGACTCCCCCCCCCACTTCAGCCCCTTCTCCTTGACTCTGTCTTTGGGCGGGTGTCTCTGACACCCACCCAGCCCACTTCTCTCCCCACCCTCCGCCCATGGTTTCTCCTGCCTCCTGCTGGTTTCTCTGTCCCCTCCAGCCACCGCCTCCTCTTCCTGGCAGCCCAGCCGCCTCCTGACCCCAGTGGGCATGCAGGCCACCGCCTCACCACAGCTGGGGCTGCCTCCTCCTCCTCGCTGCTGCCACCATTCCCCCGCCCCTGGCAGCAGCTCAACGGCCTCCTGCCGCACGTGAGCCCCTGCCACCCATCTAATCCAGTGCCTCCGCCGCCCAGCCAATCTGCTGGGTGCCAGGATGCATCCCCATGGGCACGTTGCAAGGATTAATTATATAGATGCTGACAACAACCCTGTATATATCATTATTACCATACTGCAGATGTGGTGGGAGTGGGGTTTAGGTTGTGAAGGAGTGCATGCCTAAGGCTGTCTAGTGAATGCATGGCAGCATTAAGATTTAAACCATTCGGTTGTATTCTTCATATTATACAGCTCTGTTCTCATGTCAGAACAATTGCAGTTAAAGAGTTAACCACAATTGGCCAGCTCTGTACACTCCCATGAAACGTACTGTGAGAACCTGGAATTCCTGTGCAATCCCAGTTAAATTGCTGCAGTTAATCAGCACTCAACTGGGATTGCTAAGCAAAAGCTGATTCTGGTTCATGATCCTGCTTAAATGATAGTTAACCACAGTGATCTAACCAGGATTGCCTGGAAATTCTAGGTTCTCACAACATGCTCCGTGGGAGTGCACAAGGATCACCAATTGCAGTTAATGCTTTAACTGTGGTTGTTCTGGTTGTTAGAATGCAACCTGTAGAGGACAACTGTCTAGGACATGGATGAAAAAGAGAAATTTTGAGTAGGAAGTTTATAGCACACAACAGTACAAGTGTTTTCAATAATAAGAGTAAAAATAAAATTGAAAAGATTGTCATCTTAGCTTTAATAGCAGTAACTGTTTTGTTCCAAAGTCCGAAGAAATGTTTGATAGAACTACATTCTTCTTACCACATTGTCCTTCGGTATTGTTGCCAAATTTGCTATATGGAAGTTTCATTGAGAAGATTAAACCACTGAAGGTAATGGTAGCTCCAATTTCAGGTATTTCAACCACCATATTGACGCCAAGCATGGAGACAGAAATGCCATCTTTCTGGAAACCTGGGTTGACAACCCCACCATTGAAGTAAATCTGCATATGAGATGAATGTTGCATCAATGAGGAATTCCTTTTTATTTGATGTATACCTTTGTCTCTGCTACCCAAGCATCCGGTCTATGCTATAACCCCGCCTCAGAATGGGAGGTCGGTGAAGAGAAAGGCTTTTTTTGATGCCTGCCTTTTCCTCTTCTGCCACCTTCTATCAATTGTTTCCCCAGTTTTCTCCTCTCTTGGAAGACAGATCCATCAGTTTGTCAAGCCTCTCCTATCTGTCTTATTAAACAGCTGCTGATAGCATTGGAAGTCATGTACTGAGATGAGTGCAACTGTGTTGAGGTCTTGCAAGACCTCTCTGGGCTGCATTTCTAGATCCTTTGCCATGGCAACCTGGTTTCTCTTGTCTATGCTGCAAGAATATTATTATTCTCTATTCATCCGGCCCCACCTTCCAGCTCCAGCCTGAATCGATCTCCCTGCTCTGACCTGGCCATGATTGCAGCATTGGGTAAGTTGGGGACATCCCCAAAATGCAGTTTAAAAACACATATAATTATTTAAAAATATTTGTATACATTACCTGTACCTACACAATAATATCTACTGCACACACACAACCAGGGTGCATAGTGCCAATTTCCCCCTTCCAGCAATAGCCCCTTGTTCCCCATGGACTTTCTCTGCAAAGTGTCCCCTAGTAATCTGGGATGGCTTTTGGAGGAGAAATGGGACTATGGTAGGAAGGATGTGGATAAAAATCCCCTTTGGATCCTGGCCTTGCTATTTAATATATACATTGCTGCTTGTCATATCTGGCACTTGGATTCCTCACAATATGTGTTGATCATCTTTTAATTACCTCCTTGTGTCCCTGAGTTGAAAAGCAAGTGCAACATTATTATTATTTTAGTTGGCCATAACTATGCTGAACAAATTCTGTGCAAAAATGCATGGAGCTAAAGAGAAATAGTAAGGGCAATGACAATACTTACTTTATATATAGCTGCATTTCCTAATGAAAACAATAGGGCAGTGTTCTAACTTAAAAATATACATTTCTTATTTATTTAGCAATAATTTTATCTTTTCTCAGATTATATCATAAACTCAGGATGAGTTTGATGTCCCGGTCATCATGTAACCTCTGGGGCATGCATAAACAAGCTTTCTTGTTTGTGGGTCTCATCTTATATCTCTCTTTACATCCTAAAGTAAACTTGGTTCTTTTATTTCTCTCTCTCTCCGGCATAGATTTGCTAGACATCACTGTGCTAAGAGAAGTACTTTAAACATTGTATATACGTTTGGTTTTTACCTTATTGGCCTCAACCCCATTGAAGAGTTCACGGGTTAGCACTATTTTTGCAGAGTTATAGTTAATTATAATAGACTTGGGACAGGATAGTCCATCTTCTGCATCACAGAAGTAATTATCAATATGAACACTGAAGTTGCCGTATCTTGGGATGATCTGCTGCACCAGCACATAGGTGCAATTGTCCAAGAAGGTGTAGTAGGTTCCATCAAATGTGATATAGTGAGGATCGCCCCAACCGCTACAAACACCTGATAAATCAGAAGAAAAATGTTGACTGTTTAGACTCTATGGAAAATTTAGTCCGAGGATCAAAGAACAATACTGAGTCAAGTCTTGCTCTATGAAAAACTAATCCACATGTGATAATATTTTTATGCAGGCCACTGTAGGGATTCTTGTTCACTTACATTCACATTCATAGTGGTAACAACAGCCATCTTCACTTAAGACTTTTACTGGTGGGTATCCATTTGCACAGACAAGATTCTGCACTGGAGGGCACTTCACCTGGCTTATGACAATTTTGTTATTTCCCTCACAAGTTGATATGGTGCAGTTTGATATCCATTGCTCTCCTACCTGTGAAGAAAAGGGCATGGGATGGGTGCACAGAATCACAGACAGAGAGCCATCTTATTTATGTATTTATTTTTCTATGTAAAGTGCTTTGAGAATTTTGTTGAAGAGAGGTATATGAATATTCGTCGACATCATCATCGTAGTAGTAATAGAGGCAAGTTGCAACTCTTGCTGTTACATAAACATTTCTGCAAGAAATGTTATTATTATTACAGTATTATAACAGCTCAGTTCTATCGTCATTCTCATAGTTTCATTTGTGCAAGTCACAGAGACTCTTGTGTAACCTCTTGCACACACAAAAGAACACATTTGGATTAAATTCCATATTTCTTGCATAATGATCTAGTATGGGGTGTAAAACAATCCTTGAGCAGAAGACGCCATCTGATTGGAGGAAGACAGCTTTGGCTCCAACCCATCATTGCTGCAAAAGTTTTCAATTAGGCCACAGCTTTATGTACTTCCTTGTTGCATTACAACGTGATAAATATGTGCTATGACCAAAAGGAGGATAGTTTCATATCTGTACTTTCTAATAACAGATGCTTGGCTTTGAGATTTTGGGCCCCTGATTTTTTTCAGAAAAATGCTCCAGCTGCCTGCAGACAGCCCAGGACCTGGGTACTCAGGGGGAGGCGGAGCTGAGCTTGGCCCCAATCCCTGCGCTTCACACAAGCAGCCCTACCCAGTAGGGCTGGCCAAGCCTGGGTATGACCGCTTGTGTGGAGAGCCTCATTATGTAGCATTGCATGACATATATCAAATGCTGCCAAATACCAAGAATAATTCAGTGTCAATGATCAAATATGCTTCTCAATCTCGCTGTAAGTTTTGTTTTATTTCTTAAGAATCTCTGTGTTGAGGCTTTTATTATCTTTGTTCACTCGAGCAGATTCTACCTTTCTTAAATGTGCTGTATGTATCAGACAGGTTATGGGGGGGGAAGAGGAGGCAGATTTCAAAAAGGTGCAGAACACTTAAAAATATGATCTCCAAATGACAAATCCTTTTGCAAAAAGCCTTCTTCTAGGGAACAAACACAATTTATTTGGATGGCAGAGAATCCCACAAACAAGAATGGTGCTAGAACACACACAGTTGAAGAAGCTGTTGCAGTTTTGGGTACCTGTCTTCTTCCTTTGCTCCCAAAAGATTTTGCTAGATTCTTTAACAAGCACGGAGTGGTGAAGGGAGGCTGCACCTTACCACGCCGTGTACTTTTTTCCTCTCAACTTCTTACGATAAGGTATTTCCAGGGGAAAGAGCATTTCAAAGACAGATTAAAATAAAGCAGTACCTTCCGGGGTGGTGTAGCATCAGGACAACCAGATACTGGTGTTGTGCCAACTGTGGTGGGAGTAGTAATTGCATGAGTTGTCGTTGGTTTTGTTGTTGATGATGGGCAGGGCCCTTTCGATCTTTCAACAAAACAGGTTGCATTACACTTGGCAAAGAAAAGGCAGCCATCATGGTCTGTTGTGTTGTAAATTGTGTCACCTACAAAAATAAGCAATAAACATTTTATTTGAAATAGCATTAGGGTAAGATTTGGGCTAACACGTTAATAACAAAACGTAAAGAAATGTTGAAGAATATGGAGTCATGACATCAATAAATATTTACAAACAGGGAGGAAAATATCCCACAATGATCCCCTCCAGAACTGTTTAAGAACAATAAAAGGAAGAATGCATACCGGGTTGGTAAAGAATTTTTCCAATTTGGCAGAAACAAGGAGCAGTGCTTGATCCCAAGGAAGTTGCTGCTGTTATCGTGGTAGGACCAGGTAAAGTAGTAGTAATTGTTGTACTGGTAATTGGTATTGTAGTTGTTGGTTTACTAGTGGTGGTTGTTTGGGTGACTGTAGTTGGGCAGTTAAGATTTTCTTCACAGCACAACACCCGTATCTCATAATTGAAACACAGCTTGAATTTGCCAATTTGATCCTCGTTCTTGCAGACAAATCCATAGTTGATGTCACACTCTACGATCTGACCAACCTGGTGAATAGTCAGCTCAGGGTGATTTTCAGCTCTGCACTGGATATTTGCTGGCTTCCCGCAGATTTTGCCTCCTGCAGCCCGGATGTTGTTATACGTTTCTATATCTCCTCCCTTAGGTCCAGAAGTCGGGAAGTCAAAATCAAACCACTCTGTCCACTTGCAAATGGGAGCACAAGATGTTACTACAGAAGTGCTGGTTTGCTGTGTACTTGCAGTGGTTGGTGGCAACTGTGTAGTAGTAGTAGTAGTAGTAGTAGTAGTAGTAGTAGGCACGGTGGTTTTTATTTTGGGACTTGGGCTGGGGATTTTAGCAGTCGTGGCAGGAGTGGTTGTTTCAGTGGTAGTACTGGTGGTAGTTGCAGTTGTCTGTGGAGTGGTGGTTTGGGGGACTGGAGTGGTTGTTGGTGCAGTAGTTGTTGTGGTGACTGTCGTGGTGGGTTCTGTTACTGTAGAGCTTGGTTTACTAGTGGTGGTTGTTTGGGCGACTGGAGTTGGGCAGTTAAGATTTTCTTCACAGCACAACACCCGTATCTCATAATTGAAACACAGCTTGAATTTGCCAATTTGATCCTCGTTCTTGCAGACAAATCCATAGTTGATGTCACACTCTACGATCTGACCAACCTGGTGAATAGTCAGCCCAGGGTGATTTTCAGCTCTGCACTGGATATTTGCTGGCTTCCCACAGATTTTGCCTCCTGCAGCCCGGATGTTGTTATACGTTTCTATATCGCCTCCCTTAGGTCCAGAAGTCGGGAAGTCAACATCAAACCACTCCGTCCACTTGCAAATGGGAGCGCAAGTTGTTACTACAGAAGTGGTGGTTTGTGGTGTACTTGCAGTGGTTGGTGGCAACTGTGTAGTAGTAGTAGTAGTAGTAGTAGTAGTAGGCACAGTGGTTCTTATTTTGGGACTTGGGCTGGGGATTTTAGCAGTCGTAGCAGGAGTGGTTGTTTCAGTGGTGGTACTGGTGGTTGTTGCAGTTGTCCTTGGAGTGGTGGTTTGGGGTACTGGAGTGGTTGTTGGTGCAGTAGTTGTGGTGATTGTCGTGGTGGGTTCTGTTACTGTAGAGGTTGGTTTACTAGTGGTTTGCTGTGTACTTGTGGTTGTTGTTGGCAACTGTGTAGTAGTAGTAGTAGTAGTAGTAGTAGTAGGCACGGTGGTTTTTATTTTGGGACTTGGGCTGGGGATTTTAGCAGTCGTGGCAGGAGTGGTTGTTTCAATGGTGGTACTGGTGGTAGTTGCAGTTGTCCTTGGAGTGGTGGTTCTGGGTACTGGAGTGGTTGTTGGTGCAGTAGTTGTTGTGGTGACTGTCGTGGTGGGTTCTGTTACAGTAGAGCTTGGTTTACTAGTGGTGGTTATTTGGGCGACTGGAGTTGGGCAGTTAAGATTTTCTTCACAACACAACACCCGTATCTCATAATTGAAACATAGCTTGAATTTGCCAATTTGATCCTCGTTCTTGCAGACAAATCCATAGTTGATGTCACACTCTACGATCTGACCAACCTGGTGAATAGTCAGCCCAGGGTGATTTTCAGCTCTGCACTGGATATTTGCTGGCTTCCCACAGATTTTGCCTCCTGCAGCCCGGATGTTGTTATACGTTTCAATATCTCCTCCCTTAGGTCCAGAAGTCGGGAAGTCAACATCAAACCACTCCGTCCACTTGCAAATGGGAGCGCAAGATGTTACTACAGAAGTGCTGGTTTGCTGTGTACTTGCAGTTGTTGGTGACAACTGTGTAGTAGTAGTAGTAGTAGTAGTAGTAGGCACAGTGGTTCTTATTTTGGGACTTGGGCTGGGGATTTTAGCAGTCGTAGCAGGAGTGGTTGTTTCAGTGGTGGTACTGGTGGTTGTTCCAGTTGTCCTTGGAGTGGTGGTTTGGGGTACTGGAGTGGTTGTTGGTGCAGTAGTTGTGGTGATTGCCGTGGTTGGTTCTGTTACTGTAGAGGTTGGTTTACTAGTGGTTTGCTGTGTACTTGTGGTTGTTGTTGGCAACTGTGTAGTAGTAGTAGTAGTAGTAGGCACGGTGGTTTTTATTTTGGGACTTGGGCTGGGGATTTTAGCAGTCGTGGCAGGAGTGGTTGTTTCAGTGGTGGTACTGGTGGTAGTTGCAGTTGTTTGTGGAGTGGTGGTTTGGGGGCCTGGAGTAGTTGTTGGTGCAGTAGTTGTTGTGGTGACTGTCGTGGTGGGTTCTGTTACTGTAGAGGTTGGTTTACTAGTGGTGGTTGTTTGGGCGACTGGAGTTGGGCAGTTAAGATTTTCTTCACAGCACAACACCCGTATCTCATAATTGAAACACAGCTTGAATTTGCCAATTTGATCCTCGTTCTTGCAGACAAGTCCATAGTTGATGTTGCACTCTACGATCTGACCAACCTGGTAAATAGTCAGTCCAGGGTGATTTTCAGCTCTGCACTGGATATTTGCTGGCTTCCCACAGATTTTGCCTCCTGCAGCCCGGATGTTGTTATACGTTTCAATATCTCCTCCCTTAGGTCCAGAAGTCGGGAAGTCAACATCAAACCACTCCGTCCACTTGCAAATGGGAGCGCAAGATGTTACTACAGTAGTGCTGGTTTGTGCTGTACTTGCAGTGGTTGGTGGCAACTGTGTAGTAGTAGTAGTAGTAGTGGGCACCGTGGTTTTTATTGTGGGACTCGGACTGGGGATTGTAGTAGTTGTGGCAGGAGTGGTTGTTTCAGTGGTGGTACTGGTGGTTGTTGCAGTTGTCCTTGGAGTTGTGGTTTGGGGGACTGGAGTGGTTGTTGGTGCAGTAGTTGTGGTGATTGTCGTGGTCGGTTCTGTTACTGTAGAGGTTGGTTTACTAGTGGTTTGCTGTGTACTTGTGGTTGTTGTTGGCAACTGTGTAGTAGTAGTAGTAGTAGTAGTAGTAGTAGTAGGCACGGTGGTTTTTATTTTGGGACTTGGGCTGGGGATTTTAGCAGTCGTGGCAGGAGTGGTTGTTTCAGTGGTGGTACTGGTGGTAGTTGCAGTTGTTTGTGGAGTGGTGGTTTGGGGGCCTGGAGTAGTTGTTGGTGCAGTAGTTGTTGTGGTGACTGTCGTGGTGGGTTCTGTTACTGTAGAGGTTGGTTTACTAGTGGTGGTTGTTTGGGCGACTGGAGTTGGGCAGTTAAGATTTTCTTCACAGCACAACACCCGTATCTCATAATTGAAACACAGCTTGAATTTGCCAATTTGATCCTCGTTCTTGCAGACAAGTCCATAGTTGATGTTGCACTCTACGATCTGACCAACCTGGTAAATAGTCAGTCCAGGGTGATTTTCAGCTCTGCACTGGATATTTGCTGGCTTCCCACAGATTTTGCCTCCTGCAGCCCGGATGTTGTTATACGTTTCAATATCTCCTCCCTTAGGTCCAGAAGTCGGGAAGTCAACATCAAACCACTCCGTCCACTTGCAAATGGGAGCGCAAGTTGTTACTACAGTAGTGCTGGTTTGTGCTGTACTTGCAGTGGTTGGTGGCAACTGTGTAGTAGTAGTAGTAGTAGTAGTGGGCGCCGTGGTTTTTATTGTGGGACTCGGACTGGGGATTGTAGTAGTTGTGGCAGGAGTGGTTGTTTCAGTGGTGGTACTGGTGGTTGTTGCAGTTGTCTTTGGAGTTGTGGTTTGGGGGACTGGAGTGGTTGTTGGTGCAGTAGTTGTTGTGGTGATTGTCGTGGTGGGTTCTGTTCCTGTTGAGGTTGGTTTACTAGTGGTTTGCTGTGTACTTGCAGTGGTTGGTGGCAACTGTGTAGTAGTAGTAGTAGTAGTAGTAGTAGTAGGCACGGTGGTTTTTATTTTGGGACTTGGGCTGGGGATTTTAGCAGTCGTGGCAGGAGTGGTTGTTTCAATGGTGGTACTGGTGGTAGTTGCAGTTGTCCTTGGAGTGGTGATTTGGGGACCTGGAGTGGTTGTTGGTGCAGTAGTTGTTGTGGTGACTGTCGTGGTGGGTTCTGTTACTGTAGAGGTTGGTTTACTAGTGGTGGTTGTTTGGGCGACTGGAGTTGGGCAGTTAAGATTTTCTTCACAGCACAACACCCGTATCTCATAATTGAAACACAGCTTGAATTTGCCAATTTGATCCTCGTTCTTGCAGACAAATCCATAGTTGATGTCACACTCTACGATCTGACCAACCTGGTGAATAGTCAGCCCAGGGTGATTTTCAGCTCTGCACTGGATATTTGCTGGCTTCCCACAGATTTTGCCTCCTGCAGCCCGGATGTTGTTATACGTTTCGATATCTCCTCCCTTAGGCCCGGAAGTCGGGAAGTCGACATCAAACCACTCTGTCCACTTGCAAATGGGAGCGCAAGATGTTACTACAGAAGTGCTGGTTTGTGGTGTACTTGCAGTGGTTGGTGGCAACTGTGTAGTAGTAGTAGTAGTAGTGGGCGCTGTGGTTTTTATTGTGGGACTTGGACTGGGGATTGTAGTAGTTGTGGCAGGAGTGGTTGTTTCAGTGGTGGTACTGGTGGTAGTTGCAGTTGTCCTTGGAGTGGTGGTTCTGGGTACTGGAGTGGTTGTTGGTGCAGTAGTTCTTGTGGTGATTGTCGTGGTGGGTTCTGTTACTGTAGAGGTTGGTTTACTAGTGGTTTGCTGTGTACTTGCGGTTGTTGTTGGCAACTGTGTAGTAGTAGTAGTAGTAGTAGTAGTAGTAGTGGGCCCCGTGGTTTTTATTCTGGGACTCGGACTGGGGATTGTAGTAGTCGTGGCAGGAGCGGTTGTTTCAGTGGTGGTACTGGTGGTAGTTGTGGTTGTCTCTGGGCTGGTGGTTTTGGGTACTGGTGTGGTTGTTGGTTCACCAATCGTGGTGACTGTTGTAGCTGGTTTTGTGGTAGTTGGTTTACTAGTGGTGGTTGTACTTGATGTTGGTAACTGTGTGGTTGTAGTACTAAGAACAGGCATAGTAGTTTCTTTTTCTGGAGTTGTGGTGGGGGTAAGTTTAGTTGTTGTCGTGAGTGTGGTTTCTTCGACACTAGTACTTGTGGTAGCTGTAATTCCAGCTGTAGTTTCTAGATGTTTAGTTGTTTTGGCAGGTGTGGTTGTTTCAGTGGTGGTACTGGTGGTCGTTGTGGTTTTCTCTGTAGTTGTTGGCACGCTGGTTGTTTGTGCAGCTTTAGTGGTGACAGTGGTTGTGGCATTTAATTGTGCTGTGGGTAGTACTTGTGTTTTAGTTGTTTCTATTTTTGTAACAATAGTTTTTGCTGTAGTCGTTGCAGTTGTGATTTGTTCTGGGACCGTAGTTTTTGATGGTCTTATGGTGATTTTTTGGGTTGTAGTCAAAGGTTTTGTAGTAATTTGTGGTCTAGTTGTTGGGCATGGCACACTTATTCTTTTGCAGCATTCAATTCTTATCTCATAATTGTAACAAATTGGTGGAAGTTGATCTTTGTTATAACATATAAGTCCTTCTGTTTTACTGCATGTAACAGTTTGTTCTAATGCACTTAATGGTGTATTCGGATATCTTTCGGCTCTGCATTCAACAGCCTTTGGTGTTTTACAGACTTTATATCCTTTTGCTCTTATATTCTCAAATGTATCAAAATCACCATCATTAGGTGCAGGTCCTGGATAACTTATATCATACCATTCTGACCATTCACAAACTTCCTTAGTGCAGGATATGCCTGTTGAAGAAACTGTTGTTAAAGGTGTTGGTGTTTCTAAAGTTTTAGTTGTTGTTGAAGTAGTTGTTACTGTTGTTGTTGGATGAGTTACTATAGTTGGAGAAGGTGTTGTGGTTTCATGTTCAGTAGTAGAAGACATAATTGTTTGTGGAATGGTTTTTAGAGGGGTTGTAACTGGAATGGTTGTTAGTTTTGTAGTTTCTGGAAGAGAAGTTGTGGTTCTTGTTGTAGTGGTTTTTGGTTTAGTTGTAACTATTGATGTTGATGTTGTTTCAGAAGTTGTACTAGTAAGGGTCGAAGTTGCTGAAACCGTAGTTGGGCTCACAGTTGTAGTTCCTGGGGTTGTGGTCTTGCAGTTATCATCACAGCAATAGACTTTTATTTGATAGTTAAAGCACATTTGCAGCTCTCCCGACTGATCTTCATTTTTGCAGACAAAGCCAAATGACACGTTGCACTGGACAATCTGACCAATTTCATTGATTGATTTATCTGGGAATTTCTCAGCCCTGCATTCTATACGTTCAGGTTTTTGGCAGATATCTTTTCCTGCACTCTTAATAATATCATATGTTTCAAAATCCCCCTTATTGCCCAGTGTGGGAAAATGTACATCATACCATTCAGTCCATATGCATTTGGGTGTACAAGGAGTTGGGCTTGTGATTTCTGTTGTAGGAGATATGGTTTCTGTGGTAGAGCTGATAGTTGTTCTAGTGGATGAAGAAGTGGTCTCTGGAGTTGTACTTAAGGTGGTAGTTTTTTCTGAAACTGTAGTTGTGGAAGTAAGTGTAGTACTTAATGTGGTAGTTGGTTTTTCTGTAGTTGTGGGAGCTAGAGAGACTGTGGTAGTTTCATGGCATGGTACAAAGCTGCAGCATTGGATTCTGATTTGATAATTGTGGCAGCTCATTGGATGCTGGTCCTTATTGTAACAGATAAGTCCAACAGTTTTACTGCATTCCACGTTTTGGCCCAGTTCACTTAATGAAGTATTGGGGAATTTCTCTGCTCTGCACTCAACAGCCTTTGGAGCTTTGCAAACTTTATAACCCTCAATCCTTAGATTATCAAAAGTGTCGAAATCTCCATCGTCGCTTCCAGAACCAGGCTTACTCACATCATACCATTGTGACCAGTGGCATATTTCTTGAACACAAAGGGATGTAGATATTGGCACTATGGGGAAAAT
This sequence comes from Hemicordylus capensis, assembly GCF_027244095.1. NCBI lineage: Eukaryota > Metazoa > Chordata > Lepidosauria > Squamata > Cordylidae > Hemicordylus > Hemicordylus capensis. Next base: position 131,456,588 of record NC_069657.1, read on the forward strand.
AAAACAGAAAAGGATAACTTAGTATAATTTGGACTTCCAATGAGAATTTATTTTTAATGAAGCTGAGCTTGTAAAATAGATGCCAGCTCTAAAAAGAAAGGTTTCAGAACATTTAACTAGATTAGACTAACTTCTTTTAAAAAGGGGGGGGGGAATGAACCACCCTGAATACTGCTATAATGTAAAAGGCATGCCTGAGATTATAACAAGAGCCTGCTTATTACTTTCTGTTTTTTCCTAGACTCAGGTAACTCTCCATATTTCTAAACTGGAGACCTGCATTATTATTTGTAAACCTAGGGGGAAACCTAGGGGGCAGCTATATATTAAATGTAGCTGCTTATGGTCAAACTACATGTGATGCTCAAATCATACAAAGATTTTCCCTTATGTTTTCCACTTTTATAAAATGCAGCAGTAGAGATGACTGTGTTGTTTCTCCTGTGAAAGGTAAAGAAACTTGGGGAGTGATTTTTAGTAGAAAAACTGTTAGTGAAATAAGGACTACAAAGCCCTTCCCTCACTGACGAATGCAGCTTTTATGGCTCAGTTTTGTAAAAGGAACAGATTAGGGGGAAAAGCTATACAAAGCCATGTGTTGCATTGTGTTGTGTTGTGGCAAGCAAATTTGTGTCAAGCATTTGGTTGATCTTTAATGATTTTTTTTTTTTAGTTTTTACTGATATTGTATATTTCCGCCATAGGAAACAATAGGGATTCAAAGTCGCCCTATTCTAACCCTAACATGGATCCCCAGCTTTAATTTTTTTAAAAGCTAATCTCTAGCCCTTGTAGAAGTGGAGTTATGGAGCAAAATGTGTGGTCACTATTTTTCAAGTGTTTGGATTATGTGGTGCATAATAACCTTTCCTCATAATGAATCCCTATGAAGATGCATTGCACACCTTCATTTCTTCTGTAAATTTTGACTGTCATTGGACAGTGCCAACTGCCATGCACCAACTACACCCCCTCCCCACCTGTAAGGCAGTAGGGTACTCAGTTTATTTTTTAGGAATAGTTAAGTGTTTGGATTCTTTGGTGTCTAATAACTTTTCCTCATAATGAATTCCTATGAGGATTCATTATACGTCTTCATTCCTTCTGTTCATTTTGACTGTCATTGGACAGTGCCAACTGTCAACTGCCATGTGTCAACTACCCCCCCCCCCAACACACACACTGGGGTACTCAGTTTATTTTATTTTTATTTTTCTGAATTTTTGAAGTGTTTAGATTCTTTTATGTCTTCATTACACACCTTCATTTCTTCTGTTCATTTTGACCCCACTGCTTTGTGGGTCCTACTATATATGCACCACAAACACATTAGAAATCTAAACATCAGGTCATTCCACAATAGTTTTAATCTTTTTGTTCCAATCACTAAAATTAACACCATGTTCCTAATCTGGAGATAAATTTCATTTATAAGTAAAAACATAAGATCATGGAATGATTAGAGTTTATACCTGTGGTAGTGGTTGCTGGTGAAGTTGTACTAAACACAAATGTAGTAGTAGGTGTTGTTGTGCTTGCTGGACATACAAAGATATTCCTTTCTATTGTTCCATTGTGACTGCAAGTTGCATTGATGCACCCTCCAATGCCATCTGTTGTGTCATACACAACATCTCCAGGTTTGAATTTCTTCCCTTCATAGATGCAGTAGCATTCTGTCATTCAAACAAATAATGATATTGTTAAGCATCTGAAAACAGAAAAGTCTGTATCAAATTATCCCAATTCTTATAAAAAGCTGTGTTGTCAACATACCGTTCAGATCATATCCACACTCAATTCTTCCTTCCATTGTGCATATACTAGAGGGGAACAAGGAACATTTTGAAGCAGTTAAAATTTCTAGAATGCAAGGAGGCAGCAACAACTAGTATATAAAAAATGGAAAAAGAACACGTGGTGCAGGCTCAGTTCATCATGGTATAGAGAGTATATAAAGAGAACATTCGACTCTCCAAAATAAAGTAGACTTCAAAGCAGATCAGATCTTTTATACAGAACTTCTTCCTCATCTGATTAAGACCTTCTTACAGTTCATAACATTTAGCACTTCTTATAATGGGATGTTGATGTATATACAACAAATTAAACTAGCTACTGTTCTGCATTTTCTCCCATTACTTAAAAGTCAAGGGCCCACATTTTGCACAGCGAGCCACCAAGCCAAGGGAGAGGTATTCTCACTGTTTCCAAGGCACTCTAAACCACATTTCTGATTGATCAAATTGTTTTGAATTGATTAAGCTAATAGATTAAGCAGCTCTACTGTCTATTCAGCCCAGGGTGTGGTTGAGGGGATCGTGTGCTTGGATCCCATGCTGTGCAGCAAGCTGCCAGTCTGCTTTGGAAGCACTCTGAACTGCACCCATGCTCTTCATGAAGGTGGCTACTAAGCAGTGCATCATTGCACTTCTGATGCTACTTCCACAATGCCCAATGGGAATAGCATCAGAAGTACAATGATGTACTGCTTAGTAGTCATGGAGCAGCCCCACTTTTGCGAAGAGCGCAGGTATGGTTCAGAGTGCTTCCAAAGCAGATTAGCGGCTCACTATGCAGTATGGTGGCCAAGTTCATGTTCCCCCTACTCATCTTATGCTGAATAGATTCTAGGGCTGCTTAATCAATTAATTGATTAGATTAATCAATTCAAAACATTTTGACCAATCAAAAAGGTGTCCAATTAATTGGGTAGGAGTTTGATTATTTTTTAGTAGAACATCTACACATTGTTGATGGCAGGTATCTTTCTCATTCCCATTCCATCCTGTGTGACAGAGAATACGATGCTTATTGTGACACATGCATGTACCATGTAAAACAAGGCAAGTATGCTTTTCCTTTTAGAACTATTTTGTCTCATAAGCAAATGTGCAGATTTAATTACCGTATTTTATGGACTATAAGACTCACTTTTTTCCTCGAAAAATATCCGCCAAAATTCAGGTGCGTCTTATATGTTTTAACAGTTTAATATGTTAAAACTCTGAAAAACTGGATTAAAATTAAGGTGCGTCTTATAGTCCGTAGCGTCTTATAGTCCGTAAAATACGGTAACTAACACAAGTTTTAGTTCATTAACCTACTAAGGTTTTTTTAAAGTTAAATGACAGCCCTGATTGATATTCATGGGAAGAATACAACTTTGATTAGGAAACATAGTGAAGATTAAAAAAAAGAAGCTGCTATAGCATGATCGAAAATTGTTCCTCACAAAAAGCTCATACTACAATATGAGCTGTGTCAGTCAGCTGAGACAGCAGCTTCTTGCATACTTGTTTCAAAAATGCATCATACAATAAGGAGAGCTGAAGTGTTCTGGGGGAAGGCAGAAGCTCTTTTCTCAGGACACTTCCATAATCATGATAGGACTTCACAGCTTGGATTGGTCTCATTCTTGTCCCTCTCAGCTGGATTGGTGGTGAATCAGTGCAGGCTGACATAGCTCACATGGACTACAGTATAGTGATCAGGTGCTCTGAAACATACCCAATTCACTCAAATAGCGACTTCTGGATATATTTGTAATCCTTGAGTTGCCGGAACAATTTTAGGATTTATTTCTAAACTTGCTGATAGCATGATCTGATGCATGCCTTTTCATAAGTCAGTCCCATTGTTATTCCAGAGGATTTACTCCCAGGTAAGCATGCATAGGATAGCAGCCTTACTTGGAAATAAATTCCATTGAAATGAATTTTTCAGTTGGAACTGAAGCATTAGTCATCATGGTTCAGCATTTATGACACCTTACTAGACTCTCATTCAAGAGATTTATATCCAAATCAAATGCATGTTTACTAAGAAGTACATCCAACTGAATTTGATGGGACTTAAGTAAATGGCTGACATGACAGGCAGGCCTGTTGATGTTAGAGACCTGCTGGGGCTGCTGCGCAACTTGAAAGGCAGCCCTGATGATGCAATGTATGCTGCGGAACAACTTAAAACCACTTCCAGACAGTTGAGCAGAGTCACACAACTGCCAAGAAGTGGTTTTAAGTTGTTCCGCAGCAGCCCTGTCATGCTCCACCATTGGTGCTGCCTTTCAAGTTGTGCAGTTGGCCGGGTGGGTCCATAACATCAACACAGTGCTACCCATCATAGTGCTACCCACAGTGTCTAGAACTGTAGACTTAATTGCAGGGGCCACAGTGTTATGCAGAGTTAATCAGAGTTAGTAATGTCACTAGGTTTAAGATTGCGTTGGGTTGAGGTCACTGAGTAAGTGCTCCAATACGAAATCAGAGTGCAAATGATCAGAACCGGCAGAAGAAGATAAACCAATCAGTTGATTGAGGATGAAAAAGAGCAGCTGTAATAATGTCATTAATGCCTTAAGCAAATGTTCTTCTTACTACAAGAGCAAATCATAGTGGTAGTGATGGGGATCCCATAGTATATGTGGTGAAACATGCTTCAGTCAATCACTCCTAAGGAGAACATGTCAAAACCTTCTAATTCAATTTTTGTTACCATATAATGGAATATAATTTTTTCACATGTTATGCCGCTGCCACAACTTTAAATTTACATCCTTAGCATTTTTTTCAGACAAGCAAGACATAATTACCATGATTTACAGTTCTGTTCTGAAGGGATTTTCTCTCCTGGCTTATAATATTTTCCTTTGTCATCAAAGCAGATGTGACAGTCATCAACACACTCCATATCATCTTCATCAAAATAGGGCTTATTTTCTGGACACTTTGGATAGCAGCCTGTGGTAATAAAAACAGACTGTTCTGATATTTGATCCTTTATAATACCCTGGATAATAATACCAGAGTTTAAACTGATTTCCTGTGGATTTTTGTTTTCCCACTGTCACTTTATAAACTGATCTCAGTTCTAGGACATATGTTGATCACAATAATTGCATGATAACAACCCATCTTTTTCTTCATAAGACATATTGTACTATTTCCCATTTTTGCCAGACTCCTATTCTGGGGTTCACCACCGCTGCATCTCATGAACCTATCTTCCAAACAGGGAATCGTATCCTTATCAATATCCCTAACCCAAGGATATCACTAATCCATAAACTTTCTAACCACTGATATCTCTAGGCGTCCCAGATTTCCAGGGTGACAAGCACTCTATTCTGAGACACGATCATGTAAATATCAATACTGAGTAATCAGATTTTCATTAAAGTTCATAATCCTTGTACCTTCCAAGCCTTGTAACTCATGTAGGCATCTTCCATCTGGATTTCTGCAGGTCTTCATACAAGGAGATCCACATGGCTTATAGTGCCACTCACACTCCCCTTGTGGATTGTAGTAATCACAGAATAGAGCTGGAAGAAAGGGAGAGAGAAATGGCAGTTTCAGACAAAATGCTGCCATTCTATACCACTTAATACCTATCCCTGCACAATGTAAAAATCCAGTGTTGTCTCATTCTTGTTTCTCATTCCAAGTCAGTATCCAGCTAGTACTGTACTACACCAGTTTGTTGGTGAACAAAGTTTGCAAATCCTTTTTGCAAATCAAATAGCTTTGCAAAAAATCTTTTGCAAAGATTGAGAATCAATAGATTTGTGCTGAAATCCTGCCAATATGAGCTTTCATTTTACAGAAATAAAAAATATTGAACATGATCAGAAGACAAAAATGTCAATAATTAAAAAACTATTAAGCATTGTTTTCTAAAGCCTCAAATCTATTTTGTTTTTAAGGCCTCATCCCTATTTACTTTGGGTATAATAAAGTGGCAATATTGTGACTTTTACTGATCGGACGGGGCAGGGGACATTTCTTCTGAATGTATGGTTCTGAGAGTAATGTGGTTGCTGATCACCCATGGCATCATCCAGTGTTGTTTCATTAACTTGAGAGTATGCAGGCAAGGCCAGTGACTGGATTACTTCCTTCTATACTGCCATCCCTACAGAGAAGCAGCATGGTTTGAGAAGTAATAGGCCCACAAGTTGTGCAGTGTTACGTGGGTGTTTCCAATTGGCCCGTGCTGCTACAGGTATCTAAGGAAGTGCCAGCAGTCTTGCACACAAATACTTCAAGTTGGGCACCTGAGCTTCAGGAGAGCAACTTATGTTGCAAACAGTGTAAGTTTCACTTCTGAAGTGCTGGTGTGGAGCTTCCACTACTTGCACACTTCTGCACTTGCACAAGACCACTGGCATTTCCTTAGATGCACACAACTGTGTGGGCTGATCAGAAACGCCCACGTAACGCTGCACAACATGTGGGACATTGTGTCATAGTCCCTCCAACCTGATCGTCAGGGTTCAAAGCTTACCAGAGCAATGTGAGATTGAGATATGAGGAAGCAGCAATCACATGATTGTTCAAACATAAGAACTGACCCTGAGATGGAGCACATCATTAATGTCTATGTCAGAGTATGTTGACAAAGAAAAAGCAATAATATGGTAGGTTTACCACATCAAGAATTAACATGAAAACTGGAATACAAAAATATGAAAATGTTGAGTATCTCCTTGACATAGGACATCAGAACTCAACAAGCTATTTATTCTTTAAAAGATATGGACAATACTCACGGCAGATGGATGGAGTTCTCCAGGATACACACACTCCAACTTCATTGCATGCCTGAGCATAGGCAGCTACAGCTGTACAGAAACATTCACAATCTCCCCCAGTATCACAAGCACAGGCATCGGATACACAGGCTTCATAATATTTAGTTGGTTCAACCTATTAGCAAAGTAACAGATTTAGTATAACTTGTTCCCCATACATTTTCAGTCTTAGCAAGGCTCAGCCAGAAAAGGATATTTCTTGATTTCCAGTTGCAGTTCGCTTTCTCTCCTATGACTTCAGCATGGAGAATCTGTGATATTAGTCAATGTTAACTTTTTATGGAATGTAATACTTTGTAGCAACAGAACTGTATATTAAAGCAATTGTAAAAATAAACATGAATATTTTTGAAACATCAAGTAGATATGAAAATGTTATGAATAATCAAGCATTAGTAGATGCCAAACAAGTAATTTATCACGGAAATAAAGAACTTATGTTATACATCCACTATAAAGATGCAATTGGTTGGCAAATCGCCTTCACATTAATAATGTATTGGATGTATTTTTATGTGCTGTATTTTTATGCATCATCATGACACTTGCTTATGACTTTAAATATATATAAATTATTAGCTAATATTATTTTAGTTTATAATAAAAAAATTTAAAAATAAAAAATAATCATGGCAATAGCTATTTAAATTACCAATATTCTTAATAGCCTATAAGTAATTAGCTCTAGCTTTAGTCTTGGAAATTTTTCTTAAGCTATGGTTGAAGGTAATACAAAATAATAAGGGACTTTATCCTATGTGTAGGAAGCTTTTTATGAATTGACTAGAGCCACCATTAAAGCTTCATAACACAGAGTGTCCAGAAATATGAAAAACAACGATTGACACTCCAACTCTCCTAGATTCTTTGTGCTGATGTTTTTTGAGCATGATGCAAGGACCTGGACCACCGGGATAGCTGTCCATGTCCTCAGCACTGTCAGTGAATCCAAATGCAACCTTTGGGATGGGACCATCTATTTCAAATACTACCAAGTTTCATGTTGCTAACTTTGCTACAGTGAAAGGACTTGCATCTGGTGACAAAGTGAGCAACTGCACTCGAACTGCTGTTTCATGTAGGCCAGAGAATGGGCATCTCCTTTAAAAGAAAGTTGTTAATTACAGATAATGTCCACGTCTGAGGGCTACAAGATCTTGGGACAAACTTAAGTATGTAGTATACTGCTCTGGGCTCTCTAGAGCAGGCATCCCCAAACTGCGGCCCTCCAGATGTTGCTGAACTACAATTCCCATCATCCCAGCCACAATACATTGTAGCTGGGGGTGATGGGAATTGTAGTTCTGCAACATCTGGAGGGCCGCAGTTTGGGGATGCCTGCTCTAGAGGAAGAGCAGGATATACAAATTCTGTCTGTCTATCTATCTATCTGACTGCGCTGTTATTGTACAGTCCCTGCAATGCCAGAATGGTATTATATTGTTATATTTATCTTGTGCAGTGGTTGGTGCACTCTGTCCTAAGTACTTATATGCAAGCACATCATGTCTTAGGATCAAGATCATTGTAGTATCCTATATACTCACTTGAAAAGACTTTTGTACGTACCTGAGAGTGGCAGGTAGCAAACACTTGGCTGTTAATGATGCTACATTGTTTCTGAGCCCAAGAATTCCTATATGGGTTTGCAGTACAAGGATCCCTGTTGTTTTTGGCATCTGGGCAAGTGGGAGACACCTTCCAGCTGTTACCAAATTCCAGCACATCTCCAACCACAGACTGGCTTCTGGTGGTGAAGTCATTAATGTCATTGCCATCATAGTTTCCACAGAGACCGCATACCTGACCCTATGCAGAAACAAGCACAAAGTAATGAGCAGTGGAAGATTTATTCTCTGTGATATATAGAGACCCTACATTTTCCAAACCATTCTGCCACATTTCAGCTTTTGTATACAATGACTGTAAATCCTGCAGTTTTCCCACAGTAAAGTGATGACTGAAATGTGTTGAATGTTGACGATTCCAAACAAATTTTGTGTCTGAAAACTCAGACAATGCACCACTTAACGATGGAAGTCATCATTCACTTGTTTATGTCCAAAGGCTGGGAAAATCCAAGCATTCACAACTCTATCTGGGATTATCAACATTAACATGTAAATGTTGACAGTCATTGAGGCTATTCACATGAGCATCTCTACCCAGGCTTTGGTGTGAAGCACTGGGGTCAGGACCGATCCCAGTGCTGTCGCACCCGGTAGCCTGGATTTTTATGCAGGCTTTTACCTGGGTTAGAGAGTGTGAGCACACCCTTTACCCCAGGTCTGGGGTTGTATATATCAGGGATTCTCAACGTTGGGTCCTCAGATGTTATTGGACCTCAACTCCCATAATCCCCAGCCTCAGTGGCCCTTGGCTGGGGATTATGGGAGTTGAAGTCCAATAACATCTGGGGACCCAATGTTGAGAATCCCTGGTATATATGCCCAGCAGCCCGAGCATATACAGAGCCAGGCGCCTATAACACCCGGCTTGAGGGGAAATCTTCACTGCTGTTTGTGCGATGCATTCAGGGATATCTGGAGGCTGGGACAACTCATTATTGCCTTTTTATTGTATGTTTTAACTTTTGTAAACTGCCTAGGGGTTGTCTTTTAACAAAAGGCGGTATATAAATGCATAAATAAATGAATGAATGAATGAATGAATGAATGAATGAATGAATTTTCCCAGCCTCCAGAGCTCCATGCTGCAGGGAGCACACAGATTGTGTGGGCATGTGAGCCACATGCCACACACAAGAAGACCAATCGTCTTGGGGGGAAGGTTAGCTCAGTCTTGCCTCTCCTTCCACCGCGCCCTCTCTGCCCACCACAAATGGTTGTGTCCATGACCTTACTGAAAGGTAATACAAGAAGTCTCCAACTTACAAATGGGTTGTGTTCCAAATGTTTGTTTGTAAGTTGGATGTTCATAATTCAGAACACAAGCGTGACCACTTGTTTGTATATGCAGATTGGTGTTTGTAAGCTGGCTGACTTCCTTAATGTAATATGTTATGGAGCTTTGTTTGTAAGTACAGGTGTTTGTAAGTCAGATGTTTGTAAGTTGGGGATTGCCTGTATATATTTATATACTCCTATTATCTTTTTTTAGAAAAATCCTCAATAAACTATAAAAAGCCAGCTGTGCACTAAGCATGAAATAGAAATGCTGCTAGTAGATCACACAATGAACAATCAGTGGTAATGACTGTATTTATCCTTACCCATAATACAACTTTTTGTGGTATTTTGTCAGCAATGACAAATTTCTCTTTGATATCAATGGCTCTTCAGACACACAAAGAATTTCTGTTAAATTGAATGTCAAATGGAGAAGCCAAGGGAATTCTTTTAATAAACCAACTGAAGAAACATTTTAAATGCTAAAGGGATGTCTATGGTCTCCAATGACTTGGCACCCACAGCTCACCTTAAATTCTGGGCTCAGTTTGATGAAGATGCTGGTTTTCTTATCCCACAGCAACACTAGTCCAGCGGTGGTGTCAATCACCATGTAGATGCCCATGTATCGGACCTTGTATGGTGCTTCACCTCCAGGGACTCTCTGTATCACTTCAAATTTTCCATCAGTGAGTATCAGCTCATAGTTCTGAAAGATGACAAATAACCAATAGGTGTGTCTCACTGGTATATTGTCTCTTAGGTATATTGGAATTCTTCACCAGAAGTTTTCCACAACAAAAAGTCTGGGCTAGATTAAATATTTGAAAAATTAATGGTGTATATTTATAATATGGCCTACTCTTTTAGACCTTACTGTAAGGTCTACAAAGATCTACAGGAACTGGTTTCCTAGAAAATACTGGTTGGCATTCAAAGTTCTATGTAAGTTTATCCTTTGTTTGTGCTTGTCCAGCTGAATATTTGACTCCCCCGCTCCCCGTCACTTTGAAGAACAGATCCTCATGTCACATCACAAACTGCTTTTTAAGTCCTCATTAGTGTTTTTTAAAAAAAAAAAAAAAAACAAACAGATTCCCATGCAGTGCAGTTTGGGGATGAGTGTGAACTCATTGGGCTCTCAGAATTAATTTAGCAGTTCTCTGGATTCTATCTGATAAAGTGCAATAAAACCTAGTCCATACCTGGGTCTTGCTATATGCTGAATGCAGTTATTAAAGCCTGCTTTTATCTAGCCTCTTTATGCTCCACCACTTCAAGATTTCCTCCTGTGATTTCACATATCCCACTGATTTCACATATCCCACCTTTAACGAGGTGCGTTATTCCTATTGAACATATGCCTTCAATGAAGCTACTTACTCCCATGAAGACTTTAATGGCCTTTGAACATGTAGTCCCGGTGGTGCCACAGGGAATATTCTCAGTGATAACTCTGAAAGATCCTGCACTTGTGCTATTTTTATTACAGTGATCCTGTGGAGAAGAGCATTACTTAGTCTTCATGAACGCAGCTTACCATATTAGAACTTTTAAGAACACAGTAACAGTGCTTGGGGGAAAGTTTAATACCTGGACGAGCGTGTATTCACAGTCTCCACTGAAGCTGTAGCGTTTGCCATCAAAGCTGATATAATGACCATCTCCATAAACAGAGCAGGTTGCCAGGCAGGGTTCATTGGAGCATTCCCACCTTCTGTTCTTACAAGTACTAGACAGACAGAAGCAAATGTCTGACTGTTTTTACAGTGCATTGGAGAGTTTGATACTTTTAGTTCATCTTGACACAGACAATGGAAGCACAACACATACACAATCACAATCACAAATGATGCTCATCAGCTTATACGTACCAAGTGTTACATTTCACCTTAATGGTTTCCCCTGGATTGAATGTGGCCTCATTGTGAACGCAAGGACATTCTTCAGCAGCTACACATCCACCTTTGCCATCAGATACCAGTTCATTAGGACATACACAACCTGAGAGGCACTCTGTATTGTACTGTAATAAAAGAGGGAGCAGCATACAATGTCACTTGACAAATCAGCAGGACAGAGGCAACATTACTAAGGAATTAGATATACCCTATTTACCTGAAAAAGGACTCTGAATTTAAGATGCCCCCACCATTTCTAACACCAAAGAACTTGGGGGGGGATGTAGTCTTGGATTCAGGTAAACATGACACTTAAGGGTATGTGTGTATAAATTTACAGCATCAGCATCAGCTTTCACGGGTGTGTCATGACTGAGAGTCCATTCATCCCACCATTTTTAATATGAGCGAAGTTGATTTACTTTTAGAAGTTTACTTTCTCAGGGAATGGTGAACTCTGCTTGACATGTCTGTCTGTCTGTCTGTCTGTCTGTCTGTCTGTCTATCTATCTATCTATCTATCTATCTATCTATCTATCTATCATATTTCTATACTGCTTAAAACTTGTATCTCTACAATTAAAATCATTTAAAACATCAAATCAATTAACAAATAAAATCATTTAACACATTAAAAACATTAAAAACCCAATATTAAAAATATTAAACTATAAATCGTAATAAAAGTCTGGGTGAATAAAGGTGTCTTCAGTGCCTTTTAAAAAGTTGCCAGAGATGGGGAGGCTCTTATTTCAATAGGGAGTGCCTTCCAAAGTCCAGGGGCAGCAATGGAGAAGAAGGCCCGTTCCTGAGTAGCCGCCAAATGCGTTTGCAGCAACTGTAGGGGAACCTATATGTTCCAATATATATTCAGATTGTGACTTGACTCATTCTTGGAAAACTTAGAGAAGTGGAATGAGCAAAGCTAAGTGGAATCACAATCCAGACATGTCTGTTAAAGTGGTTTTACCATATTGAAATCCATGCCTGGCCTCACGCAAACAACTTCTGGTGACTTATTCATATAAGAACGTATTCTGTTGGTCAGCCTTCATCATTGTCAGCATAGTTCTTATTTTGCAGTATTTGTCTGAGGTAATAAGACATCATGATATATGGTGCTAATAGTTCTATGTGTTTGGGTGAGATTAGTGATAACTGCAATTAGCATGGGGAACAATGAACCATTTTTGATATGAGCCATTTTTGGAAGGGTGGTATATCAATCAAATAAATAAATAAATACATACATACATACATACAACTTAAGGTGTTACAGGACACACAAGTAAGACAAGGTTATAATGTATCTCAACACTTACACATCCCATATCGAGTGTCTGACAGCTCTTCTGACACTCAGCACCAGTGCTGCCTATTGTGTTATTGGCACAATCAAAGTAAATCATGGGAGCATCACACACTGTTAAAAAGAAAGGCTAGATGAAATCTCAGTTTGAGATCAGTTATTGTAACAATGTTCATACTTTATGAAAGATCATTAAGACACACCACATTCTATTATTTGCTTTAAGTATTCTTCATATGTTACATTTGCCCATTTTTCTTATAAGTATCATCTGTATTGTGCCTTAAAATAAACCATTTATTTGTTCCAGTAATATTTCTGAGTCATATGCTGATTTGAGTGTATGTTTCTAACTGGTTTTAGTGTTCACTTGATAGAAGAAATGTTAGGGCACACCATTATCAACATTTCTAGCTGAACTCTGTATTATGCTAAACCTTATTTTTAAAAAATTCTAATCTTAATATGGACATCACTCTATGGCAATGTGGGCTATAGATGGTATTGATCAGAATGATCAATTGGTATCACTTTATTCAATGTTGCTCTTCATAGTTGTCATTTGGAGGAAACATATAGAATATTCTGAACTTATTTGTAGAGGCTGTTCTCATGAGCAGCCAAGACCAGGCTAGGGCAGCTAAGTCCAGGCTTGGCTGTCCGTGGGAACCTCCAGGAGCCAACCAGCTCCCTGCAGCACCTTGGTGGCAAACCCGGTGAAGAAGCCGGGCTCTTAAATGAGGTTAAAGGAGTGAGCGCTCCCCTAACCCCATTTATCTGACTCAGTGGTGCATCATGGGATTTCTGGGGGCTGGGACAACACATTCTGACCCCTGTACCTCCATACTGCCCATAGCAGCCATGGAGCATCTGGATGCACAATCGGAGTGCCCAGACCCACCTGGATCATCTGCGGGGAAGGCGGGTTTCCCTCTCACATGATCATGAGAAAGGACTCGAAGACTTTTCTTGATAAGTCCAATTCAATATTTGTTCTTTAATGTTACAAGTTTTGCTGAAACTATTGTATTTTTTATATTTGCAAATCAGATTTGTATATTGCATATATAAATCTAATTTGTATATGCAATATAATTTCACATGAATGTTGCAGGTTAGAAGTGCAACGGGTTGTTTATAGATCTTCATTTTAAATGATGAGCATTAACAGTACAGTACTGAAAAGATCTTGCAGCTCTTATAATAATCTTTCTTCCTCTCCCTCAATGACACAAGTGGATGTTACGTGTGAGGAAACATTCAAAGGCCAGATGCTCTGTTTTTAACAAACACTTTTGGTATAGAATTCATTATCAGTACTTGTCATATACCATTCCTTGCTTTATCCTTTTACAAATTTTGTTGAATGCTTTGCTCTCATGGGGCAATATTTTTTCCCTTTTCAGATAGTCTTCTCTTGCATTTTGAACAGTTTCTGTCTATTATCTGCATTTTTCATGTTTCAAAACAAAATAATTGAGTGCTATGCCAAGAGCTGTCAATCTCTTAGTTTCAGATTATATTGGTCCCACTCCAGTTCTAGTTGTATACAACTGGAACTGGTTTCTCTAATTCAGTGGTGCTTGCTTCCATGTGCAGATCTTGCTTGCTTGCTTGGAATGTCCATCCTAAAACTAAAGCATTTAGTAGAAAAAATATTACAAAAAACATTAAAACAAGAATGGAAATAAAATGGTGGTTTACCTGGTTGTGGTTTCACTCCAATGCACTGAAGCTTTCCTTGTGTACAAGTGCTGGAAGAGAGCAAGGACTTTTTTAAATTTGAAAATCTTTTTGAAAATTATGATCAGAACCAGTTATATTAAACCAGTTGTATCAAGAGCAGTTGTTCTTGACAGATAAAAGGCAACAAAAAGACTTTTCATCAGAGCATGGAATGCTGAAATGCCACTTTACAGTCTAAAGCAAAATATCTCCTTTTAAAATTACTTCTTAAATTGTTTGGTTTAAAGCTCTTGCCATATTGGCATGTTAAGTTCAACAAAGTACATTGTTCTGTGTACAGTATACGCATGTACAGATTTGCACGTACATACAACTATTCACACATTCAATGCATACAAAGATGTATACGCTCTATCTATATTCTGCATTTGGGAATGTCTGTACTCAGGTTCACTTCTAAAATGAACACATCTACAGTCATTCACACAGAAACATGTACATGTGCAAGACATCTGTATGCACGTACAACATAATGTTTGAATACGGCTTATATTTTCCATGGGTCTGAATGGTTTTGAGGAATGTTTAACAGGAGAGGACAGAATGCAAAGCTCCACAGTCCAACTATGCTGTTGCCACCCCTGTGACTAGTGCAGTGTTACAGAGGCCAGGGGGATCTCACAATGCACCATGCATTGAGCACCCATCTCTGTGAGCAACCTGCACTGACACGTGATCCCAGATCCTGGATTAGTGGAGTGCTCACTCCATTAACCCCAGTTAAAAGCCAGGCTTGAAAGACAGATCTGGTGCTACAGCAGCACTGGGATCCATGCTGATCCTGGCAGTTCTCCCTGGCAGCCAAGCCCTGACTTGGCTGCACATGAAAACAGCCTCAATATTTTGAGTTTTTAAAGCAGAAAGTTCTTGGCATTTTGAAATATGTTTTGAGGCACAACATAGCTCATCATCAGCCATTTTGAAATGAAAAGATTGCTGGAAAGTTCAATTTAATTTTTCATTCTTCCAATTTAATTAAGAACATTAAAAATGGCTACACTTGGTCAGCATCAAAGGTCCTTCTTAGCTAACTAGCACTTTGTCTTTGAGAGAAGCCAACCAGTTAACCCAGGGCAGCTCACAAACATGGCCAAATGCTCATAGCCTTCTTCTTCATTTCACAGTGCTGAATTTCCACAAACTAAATTGATATTCAGTATTGCAATAAGCTCACAACAACATTAATCCAAATAATCCCTTACCACATCATGCCATTTTCATGAACAACCTCTCCAGATGGTACCGGAGACCCTTTGTAATAACAAGGACAGCTAATAGCAGGGACACATTTGCCAGTGTCATCCATGTATGTCCCTTCTTCACATGTGCAGCCATCCACAGCAGTAAACTGAATGTTGCAGGTGACATCTGGCTCACTCAGAGATCGGCAGGTGGGTTGGCAGGAATCAATGTTATAACGGTAAGCCAGGGTTTTGGGACAGATTTGGTATTTTGCTTGAAAAAGGAGAAAGCAACACATTATTCTGGAGCCTCTAAAGGATAATGCGGGTAATAATGAAGAGCTAGGTGTGGCAACGTACAAAGTATATCCAAATGCATTAGCTGTGTGCATATCTATTAATATTCTGTTTTGTGAGAGCAATAGTTTGAATTAAAAAAAGCTCAAGAAAGGGGTGTTACTGTCCTCAATGTGGATTTAGACAAAGGCTGTTTCACTGTGATCATTCCATGTACTTGACTGGCTTTTGAATGAATGTGTGCGAATCTAGATTCATCTTTATGTACTTTCTATCTGCTCTGAAAATATGCTCTCATTTCTTGCCAAGATTACTTGGATGTAATTGTGCACATAGAAATGAGAACATAGTCATTTATTCATGCAGCATTATGGGAATTTATTGGATGTTGTCATTTGGTGCTAATCAAGAACCTTAGTTCATACTAGTCTCTTCTGCCTTTTACATAGGAACATAGGAAGCTGCCATATACTGAGTCAGACTATTGGTCTATCTAGCTCAGTATTGTCTTTACAGACTGGCAGCAGCTTCTCCAAGGTTGCAGGCAGGAATCTCTCTCAGCCTTATCTTGGAGAAGCCAGGGAGGGAACTTGAAACCTTCTGCTCTTCCCAGAGCAGCTGCATCCCTTGAGGGGAATATCTTGCAGTGCTCACACATCAAGTCTCCCATTCATATGCAACCAGGATGCTGCTTAGCTATGGGGACAAGTCATGCTTGCTATCACAAGACCAGCTCTCCTCTCCATACACCAGCTCTCCTCTCCTTTTCTGTATGACACATCTGCATGGCCAAACGCCATCACTGGGTTTATCTGGAAGAACTGTGGAAGTTACTGTAAGACTGCTAAGAAAATAGATGAGGCATGCCTAGGTGCCACAGATTTCCTCAGAGTCTTGTCCAGGATTGCTCTGAATTTGGTCTAAAAACTTTCTTCACCAATAAGTGTTTGGTTGGGGAGTCCCATCATACTTACTGCAGATACTGGTTCTCCATCCACTCAACAGGACTCCTTTGGCAGTACAGGCTCTGACATAAGAGGAGAGGGCAGCACACATACAATCCTCACTCTTTTCACAGTTACAGGTGTCAAACATGCAGTTCTAGAAATACAAAAAACACTCACTCTTATTCCCCCTTCAGTGACACTTTCTTTTAAGCCTTCAGATGCAGAGGTCATTGACTATTTGAGGCCTGGTCTCCACGTGCAGCAGAATAAACTGAAGAATCCTGAGCTGGTAGAGCAGACCATACCACTATATGGCAGGGGATCACATTATTTGAATGATCCACCATGTAAATGATCCATTGCAATTTAATAAACGCTCGAGCACATTAAAGAGAAAGGTTCAATCCCAACTTGTTCCTTTCTATGTTAGTTTTCTATCTGCTGGGTTTGTTTGTTTATGTAAAGAAACATTCAAATATGTCATTCCCACCTATGGTCTGAAGTGGTGTAGTGAATTTTATCACCTCAGAAATTTACTACCTCGTTCCTAAATATTCTATATATTTCTAGACCAGGTCTTAGTCTACATACATTGTTTTGGAGGGCCAAATTCCATTCTGTAAAAGAAATAACAGAAATAAACATACTTGTTGGAGGGTGGTGGATGAAATGGCTTTCCTTGTACAGATATACGGACCTAACTACACAGCCGTTATGTGGGATGACCAACATGTAGCTACTGACTAACATGCATATCTAATACAAGAAAAGCATGACGTGGCTTTTCAGTGTTACTTCACCCACACTTCAATTAATTGGGTGCCTCTTATAGAAGACATCACACATTTATTTTACAAGACTGTATTGGGGAGCCTTGTGGGGAAAACATGAATGGTTAGCAGCCATGAATCCCCCATGATGTCTGTCTAGGGCCTAACTTTGTTATAAATGAGTGAGGTGACTTGTAGTTTGCACAACTACTTGAGTAGCTATGTATGTATAGGCAAATAATATAAAAACAGGTGTATGTGTCTTTTTACTTTATTGGTTACTTTAAACTGTGCTGGGGGGGAGGCTGGGGCTGGGGCTGGGAGTGGTAGCAGAAGTTACCTTGGAATCAAGTTAAAATCACAGTATCTTTGCAAAGATATGCCAAAACCAGACATTTCATGCTGACATTTGATTGCTATCTGATATCTCAGAAACTGGCAAACAAAGTTGCCAAGCATGCAAAGAGGAATGGAATGAAGAAATGTTTGTATTTACTAGTGGAGCGAGAAATGTATATGTTGGATTACATGATATGGGGATTAATAATATACATTAATGATACTCAGGAAACTTGGCAAAAGGCAAATTAAGATCTTAGAGTAGCTTATCCAGTTTGGCCAGATTTCCTCCTCTCTAAGAGTTATTTGCAGCTTCTTATTGGCACTTCAAGGGAAGAGAATTTGAAAAGTACCGTGTGGTAAACAGCTGGATTTACTACAGAGTGGCATTTCTGAAAAGGTCCATTGCTATCTGTCAGCAGTCCGCACCAGTGTTGAGCATATTTTTCTGTGAATACAGAAGACAATATAATTTTATTTCACTTCCTCCTTGACTATATTTTTTCTGAGACAGCTTTTGTAATAAGCCTAATGAATTCAGTGGCCACTAGTGCCTTCACTAACCCCAGTTCTCTGACACAACTCTGGTTTCTAGAATGTAAAGCAGACTCTAGCACACAGTTTCAGACAATGGCCACGTAACATAACATGGAACCGCAGGTCCAATTGACCCACAGCCCCTCACCATGCTCTCCAGTCCCCATTCAGACATTCAGGAGAGCTGCTTCTCTGCAGTCAGTGAGATTGCAGAGAGACGGGGGAGCGGGCTGTGTGGGACCTGTCCTGTTCTTGAATGGACAGCCTGAACAGCCAATTGGACAGCCTGAACAGCCAATTGAGCTTCCTCCCTCAACTCCGGTTCAATGGGGGCGAAACTGTGGTGCCAGCACTGCAGAAATGGAATTTGCGGCACCCAAACTTCACTCTGAACCAAAGGTTCAGATTGGAATTTGTGGAAGGAAACCACAGGTCCCTTTCCCCCCGCAAACTCCATTTCCTTGAGTTTGGAAGTGTAGGTTAGGAAACCTGCATGTCCAAAAAAATCCAAATTCAGACATTCTTTCTATTTAACTCAGGTTAACATTTAACCCATTATGTACATTATTAACTTCTGGTATGTATTTCTTTCTTGTGTTTTTGTAGTGCACCATAATCTGTCAGGAAGATGTTGCCTGCTTGCAGGATATTAGTCTAATTTATCTTTATGTATCTATCTAAAAGATCTAGACATACAAGTTAATATTTCAAAGTCATCTTGGGTTTCTGCTTATTTTTGAAACCAAATGCTGAAGGTTTTCTCTTAAACAAGGTGTTTATCATTATTATTCTGATTCTTGATATTTACTGCAATGCACATATAATTGTGAGTCCAAGTATTTTCTGTAATGTACATACCATTTTCTATGCTGAGAGTACAAGGATTTTCAAATATGTTTTTGATGTTAGGGCAATCAGCCTGTGTTTTCCAGGTATTAGCAAAAGCAGCTGAAGTTCCTTCTACTACCCCACTGATGGCTTTGAAATCATCTGCCTGGACACTGTTGAAGTTTCCACAGAGTCCTAAGATGAAAATGGGAGAGTTTAAAATTTTCCATACAATATAAAAGTAATTTCAGTGAACATTTCCTCTATGTGGAAAGATTCTTGAGGCTTATTCATTAACCATCTTACCACATGTCTTTTCTTTGTGGGTTGGATCCAAGCGTACAAAGAGCTGCATGATAGGTACAAGCTGGACCTCTAACTGGAGGCCAAAATTTGTTTGTACAATGATGAAGAATGATGAAGGCCTGAACATGGTGATATTAGCTGTGGAAATAGAACATAATTAATTAGTTTTCAGACTGAATCAAACATTTCACCAGCTGACAACTGATAATGCATTTGGAAGTGGCAGTTGCTAGATGGCAGTGAGGAAAGAGAAGTTTGGTACACTCAGGGTATATTTTGCATGATTACAAAGGACAACTGCTTATACCATTTTCCTAATACCAGGAAAATTGTTCATTATTAACCATTTTCCATGAATAGTACAAAAATGCACTCCTACCATAGGAGAAGAAGCATGCTAAACTAAGATTTAAAAACCTATACAATGTTAATCTGCAACTAATGCTATTAGTTACAATGCTGACAAACAAGTAGATTTTGATGGAGTCTACAAAAACCCTAAACAAACAATAAGATCACCACCAAGCTAACCATATAATGAAAAGTAAACAAAAACTTAATCCAGTGTATTAAGTACGTAGCAAAGGAGGATAGGTAAAGTCCATGGTGTGGAGAATGATGTAATACAATACTAAGTCCACATATGCATCACGACAGTGACCTGGTGATCTCCATTTCAACGTAGATCTTTTTCAAGTGGAGAATGGTCTTCAGAAAGTAATACTAATTAATCATCATGCTCCAAAGTCCAATCTTTGTGTTTTCAGCCACCTTTACTACTTCTGGAAGATTCTCTCAAAACCCCAAGTTCTTATGAAGGTACAAAGGATGTCATTGGGTCACACATCTACAAGATGTGGGACTTATTTGTATTGTATTGCATCATTCTTTCCATTATATGGTTAGATAGTTTGGTGGGGATCTTATTGTTTGTTGTTGATTTGGTCTCAGAGATCCCAGTATACATTATTTGTCATCTTGTTGTCTACAAAACCCCATCATTACAAGTCTATACTAGTGGTAACTGCTGGCTGTAAGTAAACACAGTATTGTGAGTACCAAGGATGTGCTCCTCCATCAAATAATTATTTATCACAGCATCCCCAGCTATTCATTTTCATTGACAAGGAAAAGGTGTTTTCCTATGGCAGATTTTAAATTTAGACCATGTTTGCAGTGCTAGAAAAGCCTGGCTTTTAGTAATTGTTGAATGTTTTAAATTGTTTAAATGATTAAATTGTTTTAAATTGTTGTAATAGCTGTTTTATTTTTATTGTGTTTATTTATGTGAACTGCCTAGAGCCTTTGGAATCAGGCAGTATATACATACAATAAAATAACATAAAATAACATAACATAAAATAAAAAATAAGTCATCTCAATCTCACAGTTGTTTACTGGCATGAAACATCCAATGTCCACATGGACCTGCTCCATCCACATTACATTTAAATGCAAAATGGCATGTGCGCATAGGTCTCTCTTCTCTAATGTATTAGGAAATCTGTTTGAGCATGTAACTTACTGTATATATAGACCTCTGTGGCACCTTCCAAAAAGTACTTGAAGAGAATAGTCATTTGTAGAACCAGAACCAGAAAAAAATACCTTAAACAGAATTTCACCCTTATACTGAGTACAATAGTAGAATAAGAAAGCAAAGAATCAACAATGTCATAGGTTATTTCTGAAAGAGGAACCTACCCGCTGAGACCGGCAACTGGGTGAGGATCATATTCACATAGACAACCCCAGTAGATTTGATCACAACTACCTGGCAGACGAGAGAAGGCAAAGTGGTGATGGACAAGCAGCATTTTATCACAGAATTATCACAGACTGATTTTCATTACCAACAGTAGCCAATATGTGCTCGTTGCCCTTCGTCGTTTTAAAAAGACTCAGACCAGCTGTAAACAGAATCTACATTTTAAAGTATTGCATTTGTAATGGTGAAGTCTCTGACACTAGCTGGTTCAGGGACCTAAGCTGATAGGATATTTGCAGCTCATTTTCTGTGAGGGAGGCAAAAGCTGCTGATTAAAATATCATGTAGGAAACCGGAGTGGCTTTCTTTAGCAGGCTGAGGGACTGTTGTCCAGGTGAGATGAAACTTAGAAGGGAGCCCAGAGGCAACTTGGTTGAAGGAACGGCCAGTGCCAGGCAGACGGGTGAAGAAACAGTAGCTTGGGTGAAGCAATAATACCTGTAGTTCTGTTTCTACTTTGGTGAAAAAACAGCAGTTTCAGTGCACAATCAACATTTAAAATATACATTTCGACTTTTTTTTGTTTTCCATACTTACTGTCTGTCCTCCACCAATGCTGATGGCTATGCCTTTCAAGCAGGTCTCAGTGTCTGTCAGGCCACACTTTCGGATTTCTCCCAGGACAGTGAAGGCACTACTGTCACAGAGCTGGATACGAAGAAACAGAACATTAGAAGATTGAACTTTAGTTCAGTTGTCTTTCACATGAGCATCTGGGGGTAGTTTTTTTGGGGGAAGATATATTCTTGACAGATGAGCCCTCCATTGGGCTCTGCAAACCCTCCAACCGGATGAACACAGTAGCTGCAGACTCCAGTATGGAAACAGGGAGGTATCCCAGAATGAATTTCACTCCCAGCCCTCACTGCACCATTAGCGCTCTCTGCTTGACCCCTCTAGCTGCAGCACTTTATTTATTTACTTATTTATTTCATTTAACACATTTATATACCGCCCAAAATGCAAGCATCTCATAAGCATGGCTGCAGGCTGCCAGAGATTGCTAGAAATGATGATTTCACCCAAATGGTCAAACTCCAAGGTAGGATAGCTGCTGTGTTCATCCTACTTTGGTAAAAACAAAGGTACAAAAGTTGGGTTACCCAGGTTTGCATGAACTTGGAAGACAGGGTTCCTGTGGATTCTCCTGAGCAGCAATAGCTGAGTTTACTGTCTCCTGCCCTCTAATTCATGGTCATGTGAATGGGCTCAGTGTTTGAGCAAACTGGATTATTTATTTAAAATAATTATGATCTCTTTCCAATTGCTGACATCCACACTATGCTGCACTTGTGTAAACATGTTAGTGGATGTGAAGCTAGTCAGATGTGCTAAGTCAGGAGCTTGCATCCCACCTAGACTAGTTTTGTGTTAGCATGGGTCATGTGGGGGTGTGGTGGCATGCTGAAGATTTGCCAGAAGATTGTCTTGGGGGAAGGTAGGTGAAACCATGCCCTCCCCTGACCCCGCTGCCCTCCCTGCCCCAGCGACGATTGTGTACATAGCCTTAAATAAGAATAAAATACCACAGTTTTACAAATCAAAGATAGATTATGTTCAAGATCACATTCAACTTCTAGAAGAGCTTAAATGCTTGCTTAAATAAGCATATTTTGCCTTGCCTTTGAAAGGCACAGCAGGACATACAATAGTAAGTTTGTCTTGAAAGGCAGTTTCACAGAACAGGAGCCACTACAGTAAAGCTCCTTGCTCCTTGGCAAGGAGCTGGCGCCCTGAGCAGGGCCTTTCCCTAATTATCTTAGTAGTCAGGAGAGCTCATAAGATATAAAGATAAAAAATGGCAACCTCGATTATGCCTGAAAGCTAATTGGTAGTCAATTAAATTCAGTCAAAATATATAAATAGTGCCCTGTCCCAATTTAGAAATGAACTGCCACGCTTTGGAGTGTTATCTTTTGCCATTTCTGTTGCCCATTGTGTCTGTTATACCTGAGTATCTACAGGTAATAAAAGTTACAACTAGGATGCCAGAGTCTCCTCCCCTCTTAAGATCCCTCACAGTTGGATACCCAGTTGCCTCACAACAATGCCAAGGTAGGAATCTCAGGTTTATCTCAAGCCATAAACCACTTTGGCATGTGTCTACATAATCATGCTAATGTCAGTAACCAATGTTAAGCCTAGATTAGAACAATTGGGTGAACCAGGCCAAAACAAAAAGTATTCTACTGCCAGCCACATGCAGATTTGACAGGGAATATTTTAGGGGCCATGCACATTTCCAGATTAAAAGGGAAGTTAGCCCTGTTCACAAGTAATGTTCAATACTCATACAACAAGTGTACACAGGTAGAGATCTGTACACAGGTACAGTTATTCACACATTATATGAAATAACTTCCTTTCTGTCTCTTGCATTTGAGGGGCCACTACCTACAGTAGTTCCACTTTTAAATGAATGCATGTACAATCATTCACTCAAAACCATGTATGAGCCCTATGTCTAAATACGGCTATTGTTGAAGCACTGGATTGGTTCCAATGGTTTCCTTGATTTCCAGATTTCCACAAATCTAGCAACTAGAACACACTTTATATATTTGCATATTTGCTGTTTGTGAATAAGCTGAAGATGCCAGGGACTGGATCAAGACTCTTTTGTACACAGATCATGTATTCTATCACTGAACTATGCCCTCTTCCCATTCAAACCCTCCCCAAAGTTAGAGATTCCATTTTGATTACCTTTGTCAAGACATAGCTACAATCACCAAAGAAAGAATATTGTTTCTCATCGAATGTTGAGATGTGGGAGCCTCCTTCAATAGAGCACATTCCAGGGCATGAAAGGCTGACACAAGTCCACTGGCCTCCAGTGCAGGTACTAAAGAAAAGGCAGAGAGGTTCATCAGGTGACATAAGCCCTATTAAAAGGTTATTTTCATAGCATGTACAATCTGTGTACAGTTCACACATATACAAATCTATATATGCAGAGGTGCACCTAGGTGATTTTGGAGCCTGGACCTAAAGGCCTTTGGAGGCCCCCCCCCACCTGCAAATTAAGCATTATCATGCTCCGCCAGGCAACCACATCACCTGGGACAGACTAAAGAGGATCTGAGGGGCCCCAGGGGCTGTGGAGGCCCTGGACTTCGGCCCCAAAGAGCACCTCTGTATACAAGCATACAATATTCACACAGGTCCGATTCACATACAATAGTACATTCCCTATCTATGTCCCGTCTTTTGTATTCATGTTCACTTTTAAGATGAATGTGTATACAATCATTCATGCCAAAATATGCACATGTGTACAACCACCTGTATGCACATATAGCTTAATGTCAGGATACAGCTATGAACCAAAGGGAAACAAAACAATTAGTATAAAGAGTAGCCAGATTATTGGACTTTCACTTTAATAGGTTTATTCCCATTTATTTCACTGGTGGTGTGGATTGTGGTATTTGTTAGTAATGGCTTGCCCAGCTCCTCAGTGTGGAGAAAAGTGGCAGTCCAGCACCCTTTTGGAAAGAACAGTGTGAGATTAGCTACTAGTCAACTTTCTGAAGCCAAACAGAATGTTTTTACACTCTGCCAGATTGGCGAAAGAAACGTTGGGAGTGTTACCTATCTCACACTGTTCCTGAACAAATGTGGTTGAATAAGTAATTAGTTGGACATGTTCATTAGTGGCAAGGACAGTGCAGATTGGTAAGGAATAGTAAGTGAATATTGCTGAGTACCCTGAGGCAGCCGCATTCTAGCCATGAGGGGAGGATTATCCAAACAAACTCCTTGAGGATTAACAGCATGAGGGAAATTGAGATGGACTTTCCTTTAGCATTGGCAACATCACCAACCTCAAAGGCTGGGTGCCTTGAGGGGGGTAATGCTGCCAAGAGCTTCCTCAACCCTACAAAAGGGTTACTCATGAGGAGCAGAGATCAATTTCTAGCTGCCCGACTACTGCACGGAACCAGGCTCAGGTTCCCCAGCAGGTAGGACGGGGGGATTTCACCATCCTAGCTCCCAACTTGGTAGCAGGTGCCTGCGCTGTAAAAGGGGTGGAGTTTTGCAGAGCAGGTATGACATACTGCAGATATCAAAGTTGGACCAATAAAGGTATGGGCCCTTTTTCAGTCCAGCTAGTTTGCTCCATGTCTTCATGGGGGGGGGTGGGGGGGTGAGCAAAGAAAACAGAGATAGTAGGGGCATGAAGTAAAGCATTTCAGTTCAGCACTGCTCTTCATACGTGGCACTCGATGGACAGCAGCTCAGCAACATTTCCCAGAACAGGAGTCATTCTATCTTGATCAGGTTAAAGCAGTTAAGCTCTAGCCTTCAGCATTTTCACGCACATAATATATTCAGCCTTAGCAATTACATCTACCACATGCTTAGGCATTATGCATCCCATTAAACAATGCACAAAAAAGAAAAACAATGTCTGTGTTTCAAGTGGGCTGTTTACCATGAAGTGCACTGGGATGCAAAAGAAGCTCCAGGAGAATAGGTGTCCCCATTGTAAGTACAGTGACAGTCCTTAATGGGAATGCACCCGGAGTTGTTAATGTCATCAAACACCGTGCCTAAAAGAAGAGTGGAGAAAGTTATGCTACTTTATGAGGATCTCTCGATTTTTAAGAGCTGATTGAAGCACATGATGTCATTCCCCGGACTTTAACAGTATAGTGTCAGTGGTGGCTGTGTTCATGTCTCTGTCGGCAATCTAGTTTGTTATAATTTTCTAGTAACGAAAAAAGGCATAGTTGTGACAGCCATACAAATACCTCTGGGGCATGGCATACAAACAAAGACAATTAATGGCTCATTAATTTCAATGGGACTACTCATGAGTAACTTAGCCTGGGTGCTAGCTATGACTACCCCATTCAAAACTGTAACCAAGGAAGCTTTTTGCTAAAGAATGTTGTTTCTTAATACCACAGACATTTCAGTCAGTAGAATGCACAGGGCTGCAACAAGAAGGCATGGGTGGATGTTGATTTACCTGGGGGACAGAAGCAGCCATCTGTACAGTGCTCTTCACAGAGTTGGGACCTTTCAGGATTGGTGCAAGTATCAGCGCAGGCAGATCCACATTCCTGGTGCTGCATGTTGTAAGGACATGGCTTGCCTGAAAGTAGCAATAAATTATGAGATGTTACTGTTCTCCATATAGTGTTTTTCTTTTCCTGAGATGAAAAGAGCTTAAGCTGTTGCTTCCTGTTCTGGCCCACTGCATTTTTCATATAACATAGGAAGCTGCCATATACTGACTCATACCATTGGTCCATCTAGCTTAGTATTGTCTACACAGACTGGCAGCAGCTTCTCCAAGGTTGCAGGCAGGAATCTCTCTCAGCCCTATCTTGAAGTTACCAGGGAGGGAACTTGGAACCTAGATGCTCTTCCCAGAGCAGCTCCATCCTCTAAGGGGAATATCTTACAGTGCTCACACATGTAGTCTCCCATTCATATGCAACCAGGGCAGACCCTGCTTAGCTAAGGGGACAAATCATGCTTGCTATCACAAGACCAGCTCTCTTCCACACTGCATGTGATGCCTAAGCACTGAGCAGAGAGGTGAAAATATCTTCCACAGATACTTACCACATAGATCTGCAGATCTCCACTCAAGCGGTTGACCACCAGCATGGGAACATTGCCGGGAGTATTCAGCAAAGGTATTACAAATGCAGAATTCAGTCATAGACTTGTCACACTGGCACAAATCTTGTATGCATGCATCAATGTAATCTTGTACCTCAACCAGTGCATTGCAGGCCGTGAATGCTTCACTGGTCAATACAGTCTGGCAGATAGTACTCTGGAAGGAGGAAATCAACAGCATTAAGACAATGGGCTTTACAAAACACTGGTTAACTATTGAACTACAGATTTTGATGGATAGTATTTAATTTAGCACTTATTTCCAAGAGTTCATTGCTGTTGTTTCCCCCCCTCTTTCCCTGAAAATAGAGGGCAGGAAAGTAAGAATAGGCTTCACTTCTTTAAAAGTAGGTGCAAAAACAAAGATCCTTACAAACTCATGGCTGCAGTTGCTTGCGGCTGTAGGGGCAGGATCTTGGCATTGTTCTGTGGGTCCATCCATCTTTTGCATATTTCCAAACTGCACAGGAGTCAGCATGATATCTGCAATAAGCATTACATAACATATTTTCAAAATCATCATCCTAAAATTGTTTGTGCATGGAACAAGAACAAATAGAAGCAAAGATAGCCAATTCCCCAATTTGGGGAGAAAAGCTTTGTTTCATTCCCAAACTAGAGTTAGTCCTGTTATCTGTAAGACTCCATTTGTTGTAGGTAACTGGGGAATCAGGCATGCCCATTTCTGTATGTGGCAAGAAGTCACACGTGACCTAGCCAGTAGGGGTGTGCAATTTGGATTTTCGGTGTTTTGGTTCGGACCTGAACTGAAACACCCCTGTTCTGTACTGTGCCAGAATTTTGCCCACCCAAATTACCCCTGATTCGGTTAGGAGCCGAATTAATCCGAATCTGAATCTGAATCGATTCAGATTAGAAAAACGGGTCCTGGGGCCAAAAGAGTGGGGTGGGGTGGTATTTCCCAATGGGTGGAGGCTACCACCCAAATTTCAGGGGGATTGGGCAACGGGCTGATTTTTGGGGAATTTTTGAAGTTTTAGTGTCTTTGGGGCAGATTGGGGGCAGAAAGTGGGACCTGGGCCAGAAGAGTGAGGTGGGGTGGTAGTGCCTAATGGGTGGAGGCTACCACCCCAATTGCAGAGTGATTGGTCAGAGGGCTGATTTTTGGTGAATTTCTGAAGTTTACGCGTTTTTAAGGTTTTCCCCCATTAGGTAGAATGGAGGGTGTATCACTTCACGTCGGGGGGAAAGGGGTGGCCTAGAGCGGTGTGGGGTTGGTGGTAGTGCCGGGTAGGGGCAAGGAAGCTACCTGAATTTTTTCCAAAGGATTTGGGCAGAGGGCTGATTTTTGGTGAATTGTTGAAGTTCACATGTCTTTAAAGTTTAGATTCTATGATAGCAGATGAGAGTGGATTCATGGTGTGTCATTGAAAATCTCATTTGCTATCACAGAATCCACACTCAGAACACCTCAGAAGCAACAAAACTCCAACAAATGAAATCACCAAAAATCAGCCCTCTGCCTAAATCCTTCGAAAAAATTCAGGTAGCTTCCTTGCCCCTATCCCGCACCACCACCAACCCCACCCCACTCTAGGCCACCCCTTTCCCCCCGACGTGAAGCGATTATACCTAAAGGGGGGAAACCTTAAAAACGCTTAAACTTCAGAAATTCACCAAAAATCAGCCCTCTGCCCAATCCCCCTGGAATTTGGGTGGTAGCCTCCACCCATTGGTCACTACCACCCCACCCCACTCTTCTGCCCCAGATCCCACTTTCTGCCCCCAATCTGCCCCATAGACACTAAAACTCTCAAAAAATCACCAAAAATCAGCCCACTGCCCAATCACTCTGTAATTGGGGTGGTAGCCTCCACCCATTGGGCACTACCACCCCATTCCACTCTTTTGGCCCCAGGACCTTTTCAATTAAAGTGAAAGGAAAGCAATTTCTGCATTGAAATCAATGGAGGCAAAAAGGCGGGAAATTCAAAGAGACGTCAAACTGAAAACGGAGGGGGAAGAAGAAGACAAGGCTGGCACTTTTCTGGGGCACAAAATGGAGACCCGAAACACCCGAAAAATTCGGACCCGAAACAGGGGTGATTCGTTTCGGGTCCGAAATTTATCGGAACTCGTCAGGGGTGATTCGGTTCGGCTCCGAATTACCCGAAATTGGTCGTTTCGGGCACAGATCGTTCTGTGCCCGAAACGTTTCACACATCCCTACTGGCCAGTGCATTGCCAAAAAGACATCCTGAGGAGACATCAAGTTAGTCAATATAGATTAGCTAAAGGGCTTTGTTCCTGTTCTGAAAGTAAGAAATGATGATGGTAGAAGCTTCTTGATTATTTCCATGTCCCCAGATGCTTAACACATGCATATAAGACAACTTCCATACTAAGGGGAGAATTGTATTGATTACTGGAGCTGCCCCTGTACGTAGTCTGGAAACTACAGTTGGTCCAGAATGCGACAGCCAGGCTCGTCTCTGGGTCATCTAGGAGAGACCATATTACTCCTGTATTGAAGGAGTTACACTGGCTGCCAATATGTTTCCAGGCAAAATACAAGGTGTTGGTCATAACCTATAAAGCCCTAAACAGCTTGGGCCCTGGGTTTTTAAGAGAACAGCTTCTTCGTAATGAACCCTGCCGCCCACTGAGATCATCAGGAGAGGTCCGTCTGCATTTGCCACCGGCTCGTCTGGTGGTTACTCAGGGACGGGCCTTCTCCATTGCTGCCCTGAGGCTTTGGAATGCGCTCCCTAGTGTAATAAGAGCCTCCCCATCTCTGACATCCTTTAAAAAGTCCTTAAAGATGCATTTCTTCACCCAGGCTTTTAACTGATATTGTTTTGATTGTTT
Organism: Hemicordylus capensis; assembly: GCF_027244095.1. Classification (NCBI taxonomy): domain Eukaryota; kingdom Metazoa; phylum Chordata; class Lepidosauria; order Squamata; family Cordylidae; genus Hemicordylus; species Hemicordylus capensis. The sequence goes on from NC_069657.1 coordinate 131,486,490, forward strand.
TGAATGTTGTTTTTAGAATATTGTTTTAAAAATTTTAAATTGTGTTTTACATTTCTTGCTTTTAAATTTTTGTTTTGTTTTGCTTTTGTTTTTAATTAATGTTTTACTTTTTAATCTTGTTGTAAACTGCCCAGAGACATAAGTTTTGGGTGGTGTAAAAATATGATAGATAGATAGATAGATAGATAGATAGATAGATAGATAGATAGATAGATAAATATTGTAACCAGCTGTCTTCCTGTATCTCAGGTGTGGTATTAGACAGAGCAGGATCAGCCAGATTTCCTATATACCAACCTCTCACCCTGCCCCAACCTTTGATGTTTTACTATAGGAGAAGAGAACTTGATAATCACTTCAGTTCGCTTCCTAGAGAGGAAATATTCATGGATAAACTTTTTGGCTAGGCTTTAGACTTTCTTTTTCCCCAGCTGGGACAAAGAACAGACATGCTTCTGAGAATAGCAAAGGACTTTAAATCCTTTTTTACAACCTTATGAAATCTGCTTTCTAATATATCAACAGCCATATCAAGTAATGTGTTAGAAATGTATCTTTTATTTTTGTGCTATTTTCCTGATTTTCCTCCTGAATCTTTTTTTGGCTGAAAACGCTATTGCCCTTTTAAAAAGATAATACAAAGCTTTTTGCCTTTTTATTTAACTTGACTGTGTTTGGTTTGATACTCTGCACCAGGGATGTGCATGAAACAGTATTTGCACTCCATTCTGAGCTCAGAATGGAACACAAATACCCAGAACATTCAGTCCGAACAACCGGTCGAGCCAGTTGTTCTGATGGAACACCCCCCACCCCCCTGTTCTGAGTCGAAAACATTCCAAGTGCTCTTCTGGCCTCTGAGCACACACAGCAGCCCTTTGCATGGTGTTGCTGACTACTGACCGCACAAATGGCTGCTGCACATGCATAGAGGCAAAAAAATGAGTCTAAAATGGTGCTCAGAATGGGGTTGTTCCATTCAAAGCTTGAAACAGACTCTTCAGTTGAAGGGCCTTCTTGGACATTCAAAACATCCCATTTTGAGTCAGAACATTCCACCAACAGAACGTTCTCCAGATCCCTACACTGCACCAGCCCTACTGACACCCTGTTTGGTTGTACATCACATAAAACATTTTTGTTTTAGAATATTTCTGAGACTCCAGGAGATTCCTTTTCAAATAGCTGAATGTCCCTCACATATTTTGGGGGTTCAAGCTTGAGTTGAAGAGGCATCCAGAATGGGCAGTGATGGGAGCAAAAAATTCTTTTGAAGGGTTTTCAAGCACATCTGGCATGAATTGAGTTCTGGAGGTGCAAACCTGGTATCCAGGTTGCAGCAGCAAAGCACCGAGCCCTCAGCCACAGCTCCACAGGTGTCTTTGCCCATTTACCTCTACAAAACCCAAGTCCTTGCCTCATGCCAATGCATCAGTATCTTACAAGTTGTGATAAATATACTAACCATAGCTGCTCTATATACATGAAGAGTCCTGGCTAAAATCATTGAAAGGAAGACCAAAACAACAAGAACCCTCCCCACCACCCAAAAATCAGGCCTCCATCAGATAACTGGCAAAAATTCCTTCCTGGCTCTATCAGTCAGCAACTGATTGAGATTCGCATGATTCCCCTGCTGGATGAATTGTCAGAAGTCTTCCTTTACAGAAGGGCAGGAAGAAGTGGCCAAAAATAGAATGTCAAGCTTTAGGCCCATCTTCTGCTAAACACTTATGAAGTGGAGTTGCTAGAAGGGGGTTTCATTGGCCATACTCAATCACTCCTGCCCCCAGAGTGTTGCTACAGTGTGACACTGGCCAGGGAGGGAGGTCTAGCTTAACGTGGACTGTGAGGTGGTGCAGCCTGGAGAAGGCTCCTCCCTTCCACATCACCATGGATCCAAGAATCCTATTCCCCCTTGGCACAAACTTCAGCCACCATGCAAAGAGGGGAGCCTCTAATTTACTATATAAAAAGAAAATCCACATTTTGAAGATGCGTAGACTTGTTGCATGATTATTTAAAACAAGATGGGAGAGTGAAAAGCAAAGGAAAAAACCAATGAGCTAACAATATTTAAAATACCAGTCCTTGTCCTTTAAAAATACTACTATACAGTTGTTAGATCAAATCTTTAGAAACAGTGTTTGCCAAAGTAAAGATTGTCACTTTACAAATGAAGTGAACTGGTAAGCATCTCATTTTAAAAAAACAATAAAAACTGAAGTGCCAGTGTTGCTTTTGTTACTTACTGTTTGAAACAAATTCATTGTATGTTGTGATTCCATTGAAGTCCCCACAAAGTCCACAGGTCTGATTAGCATATTTCTCATTCAGCTCCAACTAAAGATAGAAAAAGCAGCATGTAAATACACTTCACATCCCGTGTATTGAGCATTAGAAGTAATAACTATGTACTCTGAGCTCCTTGGAGGAAGAGTGGGATATAAATTTAATAAATAAATAAATAGTCAGACACATTAGGCTGATTTCTAATGGCTAATGTTAGGATGCTGTTTCCTTTCTGATTCTGAAATTTCCATTAGAATCTGCATGACACAATGACCCAATATAATGACCAAACAAAACAAAAGGTTCTAGTGTGCATGGAGTCAGCCAGAAATACTTAATAATGTTCACATTTTGATAGGTTCATACTGCACAACTGTGGCCCTCCTGAAGATGTTGGACCACAGCTCCCATCACCCCTGATTATTGGCCACTATGATTAGGGATGATGGGAGTTGTAGTCTAACAACAGCTAGAAGGCTGACATTTTGCAGCTCAGATCTATTCTCATGCTGCAACCACTGTTCCCACTAACAGGGATTCCCAGCTGTTGTTGACTACAACTCCCAGCATCCTCAACTGCAATGGCCTTTGGCTGGGGATTGCGGGAGTTGTAGTCAACAACATCTGGGAATCCCTGTTAGAGGGAACACTGGCTGCAACATATGGAACATATTCTTACCAGAAGGCCATCTTCTTCATTCCACATTAGCAGAAGGCCTAATTTGGCAGTGATTTTCAAGTAAACGGTGCTTCTCTCAATCAGGATTCCTGAGTGGCTATAAGGCAGCTGAACTCTAGAGGTAAAGAAATTGCAATTGAAAGCATATGTGACAATCTCTTATTTACAAATATCTAATTCAACTTTGTAAAATAAAATATTATATGGTGTCACTTCATTATTAGCAGATCTTTGTGATGGTTCAAAAACATGAGGCACATATTCTTGTAGATATTGAACCTGAAGACTGCTTTGATCTTTGTCATTCATTATGTCTTATTAACCTCTATTTTCTTATTTACAGGCTGCTATTGTGAAATAATGAATGAGATTGTTAATAAAATGATTGTACTTACCGGTCTCCATTGACAATAATGGAGCTTTGAGTCAGTTCAATGTCCATTCCACCAAGTTTCATGGTGACATCACTAATAAGGGTAGCATTCTGAACTACAGAGCGTCTTATCTGGATATTGAAGTCTTCATAGGCAGCTTTGCAGTGCGATGCAAATACATAATTGCATTGCCCAGGGAAGTAATAGATGTCTCCATCAAAGGTCTTGAAGTGGAAATTACCCCATGTGCTGCACACTTGCTTATTGTGAACAGGGTTTCCAGCTATGGATTCAAAGCAATTGTTAAAAGTTTGCTAAAAGTCCTCCATCTATCCATCCATCCAACCAACTACCGATTCATCCTTTCATCACAGTCTCAATTGAGCTCTCAGATCATGATCCATATAAAATATGGCTCCATAGTATGGCTCTATTCTACCATGAATGTATATCTGTCCATTAATTGCACTTGAACCACTTTATCCTGATTTCCCCATATCTAACGAATATTCTACAAAGCTTCAGGCTAGAGGTCCTAATCCTTCCCCCCCAGACAATAGTTGCTAAAGTTCCATTAAAGTGAATGGAACTACACTTGAGTCAGTGATTTGAAATTTATGGTTTGAAACTGAACTATGGGCAACTTACCCTTGACAGCCAGAGTTGTTCTCACTGGAGGGATGATGGTAACTGTAGAAGCTGATGTAATTAAAGGAAAGAAATAATGTTATAGCTCATACAAGCCCTTCTATAATAACGAGAGAGAGTCAATTGTCTCCAAATGCCTTTAATGATTACTGTTCTGAAGTTAAAGACACCCATGGCGCTAAACGGTGCTATGTTTCTCTTTTCACATTTTAGACAGTGTGATTATTAATGGAAATTTATTGCTCATTTCACATTATCTCAGAGAGTCCACTGAATCATCTGAGGATTCAAAGCTGGAGCCCAAATGACTGGGCCCAGATGTGGAAGGAAGGAACACAACCAGTGTAAAGATATTAACAGCCCAGCCCTGTCCTATGCATATTTATTGCAGTGGCTGACATCCCAGTGGCTGACATCCTGACTAATGGAGTACATATGCAAAGAGGCTCTGTGGGAACATGCCAGGACCCATGTGTAGCTCCCCGAGTCCTTCTATGTACATGATGCTGTGCCAGATGGCTAAGAGTGCTGAGTGCTATCTGTACTCTGGAAGTGCTCTGTAGGTCAGAAACACACTGCTGAGAACTTACAGAGTGATTCTGTAGCATAGGCAGCACTCAGAACTCTTAGCTCTCCAGTGCAACAGAACACATATAGGAGGACTAGGAGAGTTGCATGCGGGTTCCCGATATGTCACCATAGAGCGCTCTTCACAGAGCCCACTCGGTTAGTTTAGGATGTCGCCCACTGAGTTTAATGGGATTTCTTCCTCAGTAAGTATGCATAGGACTGAAGCAAAAACCCAAACCAAACAAACCAAAAACAAATTAAAAAAACCACTCTACTAATTCTGCCCCCCCGACAAAATGTTCTGAACATACAAATAGGGAATGTACTGATATCACACTACCACTTCCACACTCCTATTTTCTAGAGGGAAGAAAAATGTCAAAAGAATTGGCACTAAATACAACTCTACAATTTGAAATGTATCGAAGTTACCAAAATGGTGCTAATTTTCCTAATGTAATAAGTCTTTTCTTGCACGGAACCTATCTTGAAGCTGACACTTAAGCTCTCACCTAAACCCAGAAACTTTCATAATCAATCTGTGTAGTGCAAGAACCTCACAAAACTCCCTAGAAATCTAAATCCTTCCATCACCTTTGATTCTCATTACAAATTGCAGTGGAACACTATATTAGGATTTCAGTTGCTGACAAAAGGTGATTAAATTTTATGGAATATCTCATTGCTGAAAATGCACACAAAAGTTTTGGATTAAAAGTAGCCAACTCAGGGCATAACACACAGCAAAACAATGTCATTGTACTCTGTGTTGCCATACTGAGGCAGAGGATCACAGAATTTGGTGTGAGGAAAGGTGACAAGTCATCATGTCCTTACCCCAGAGGTTCCCAACTGTGGGTCCCCAGATGTTGTTGGACTTCAACTCTCATCATTTGTACCCACAATGGCCAACAACATATGGGGACTCAAGACTGAGAACTCCTGCCTTACACCATCACCAGAACCTGATTCAGGTTTAGCCCTGCTGCAAGGGAGAGGTTTTCAGCTCTCCTTGCACCAGTGCCTACCTCCTTAGAGGACATCACAAAATCTTCCCTCCTTAGACACGTTGTAACAAAAGGGCCACCACATTATTCAGGAAGGTGAAAGAATTTGAGCTGGCACCAGGTTGTACTAGGCTCTGGGGCAAAGACAGGCCATGGACCCCCTACCCTAATGGTGCCTTTTGGTGACTCCCTGAAGGGCTGACCAGTTGGACAACACTAGAAGCATCAGCTCTGCCTCCCCTCGCAACCTTGAAGAGTGGGGCCAAAGAGGAGACACTGCCAAAGCCTTTTGATGGCAACTCCCCTGCTCCCACTCCCAGAGGGTGGGGATAAAGAGGAGCTTCTGCCAAGACCTTTATGTGGTGATGCCTCAGGGAGGGAGGATTGCCACCAAAAGGTTTGTGAGCTAACGATTAGATAGGAGTTGCGGGGGAGAAGCTGTGTGTGAGGCAGGAGCTGGGGAGAAGAGTGCCAATTCTCTTACCCAGCATTTGACCAAAGTAGGAGGAAGAGCTGCCCTACCCAACTCCTGCATCACACACAATCCACTCCCCCTCCTCCTACTGTACACAGTTGTTTGCTCACACACAATCAAACAGCACAGCTGCCAAACCTGAGAAGGATACTTATCCTACCCAGTTTTCAATTTTGTGAACTGCCTCAGTTCTCTTAACTGTTCACGTACACCATATAAGAGTTATTTATAGGCATTTTCATAATGAGAAAAAATAAATGCTGTGCAGATGTACTAAAATCTCTCCAATTCTATGTTAGGAATGTAGTTAGTTAGTAAGAGCAGAAGCTGATATTACTCACTATTGTGGGTGTGCCACTTGTACATTGATACTCATAAAGTGTATTTGTACTTGCATACTGCGTAAATATAGTTCTAGATTAGATACCTACATGGTGTGAGTGTGTGTGTGTATTTGCATACTCCTTAACTGATGAAAACAAATATAATCTCAACATACATGGAATTTCATTCACCATATATCATCCAATAATCTGTTATCATCACCCTAAATGTTTAACCTAGGTAGAATCCTGAGAAACACAACTTTTGTTTTAAAACAGAAAACTATAGATGTCCCTTTTCTCAATATATAGTTAATACAGTTACTAAAACTAACTACAGTAAATTAGTGGTCATCATATGAGTTATTGCATTAACTAAATAGAAAGCAAATAAAAGTTAACTTTAACTTCAGTGGAGATTGACTGTACCAAGCCCATGCATTTTTACATTTTGTCTCTGTGTTTCAATTTTTCCACCTCAGTTACTGTACTTAGGTTTGTTTTTATTGAATTTGTTATTTAGATTTTAATATTGTAATCCCCTGTCGCGTGCCAGGGAATAGGCCTGGAAAGGGTCGAAGATGCCCAAACCACGTGATTTCTAATAGAAGAAGAGGGAGGGGGAACCTCCACAGCCCACATACACACACCCCCGCCACTTTGGAGAAGCCCCCCAGAGGGGATAAGTTAAAATTTTTTTAAAAAGTTCATCGAACCCCTGAACTGGGTGTGTGTGTGTTTGGTTTGGGGTTGAGCCGAACCGGGGGTGGTTGAGCTTGACCCCAAACTTTTGAACCGAACCAGTTCGATGTCAAACTGGTTCAGATTTGAGCCAGTTTGCACACCCCTAATTGTGACCTCGTGCCATTTCTGCTGCCAAATGACTAATTGACTCATGTGCCCTCATGCTAGCGTTGCTCATCTACAGGAGAGCAGTACTGACCAATATGCCCTTCACAGCTGCTGCCCACTTGAAGGAGACAGAAAGAGACTGCTCCCCTGCTTAGATGCTGCTGGCCTCTATCATGAGGAAGGTGCTTTTTGCCCTTTGAACCTGACAGAGGTTTCTAAAATGCTTTGTCAGGACCAAACTATACACTACATTAAGTCCATCATTCATGCTGACTAATGTAACTTTTCTTTTTAAAAATAGCCACTATTCCTACAGAGAACAATGGAAAACTAAAAATACATATAAATAAACATGAAATAAAAAATTCTGACTAAACAGATGCAAGGTGAGGTGGCATTGTTGTGCATGGTACCAGGGCTGTTGCAGACTTGTAAGGCAGCCAATGCTGAAGAGAATGCGTGGTTGTGCAATCAGGACTATCATGGTAACTCTCATTGTTGCAAAAGAAAGTAAAAGGTCGTTTACATGACCAGCCCTACCCAAGCTTGGACAGCCCTACCTTGGGTAGGGCTGGTCGTGTGGAGCACTGGGATCAGTCTCAATTCCGGCGCGCTGCACCAGGATAGACTAGGTTTTGTACCCAGGCTAATTGTGAAGTAGGTGATGTAGCTACTCAAGCAGGGAAATCTCCCAATGCATCATGCTTCTATCAGGGTGCATTGTGGGATGCTTGAGGACTTCCTCCTCTGGATCCCGGCTCTGCCTCTCACCGATTTACTGCTTATGTGGGCATGAGAGCAGCTGAGGGATGGGGAGTGGCAGGATTGTGTGCAGGGAGGCAGGGAGGAGTCTACCTCTCTGCCAGCCCACCCTAGACCCCGGTAAGTGGGTCATGTGTGAACGACCTTTAACTGTGATAGTGCTGCTTGCATAGTCACCCATTCTCTGCAGTGTTGGGGCTGTGTTATGAGTCCACAATAGCCCAGACATAGCATGCAGTGGTGTCATATCACTGTGCATCATGTTTGCTCATAAAACTAAAATTGAAATGCTACCTGCTGTATACCCCTTGCAATTCTGTATATCCCTAATAGTACCCCTATCCCCTGAACATCATCATCATCATCATCATTTATTTTAAAACAAATAACTATTCTGCATTCTGCACAATATTTCATAGATGCAATTACAACTAAAAAAAAGAGAAACTTGGTAGCAATGCTGAGGATGGTCATCTTTTCATGGATAGCAGCTTTGTGCAATAAACAGTTGCCTGACTGGCCACAATTCAGTAGATGGGAATTTCCTCTATTGCTGTATTTCTATGTTGGGAAGTTTCACTTTTTGATTTCTGCCGAGTCTACAGGCACAAAGCCTCTGTTCAGAGACTGGCAAGTACATAAGTTAATAAGCACACTTTGAGCCCTGCCTGATATGAGAGCATTTTCATATGTGGTGCATAAATCATTTTCAGTCCTCACTAGTCACACAGGGGGGAAACAACAACATTTTCAGCCTCAGTGTGAAAACACTTGAGAGGGAAAGGGAAAATATTTGAGGAAACTCAACAACTAAGAAACCAGAAGAAACAGTGCTCAAAGCATGAACATAATTTCAAGGATTAGTTCCAAACGAACAAATATCAGGACGAACAAGGAGGGACATAAAAACTGGTGAGAGATAGGGTTCTAAGAAGAGATGAACATCTATATACAAGAGGAACAGAAGAGGTATAGATCAGATATGGTGGGCTACATAAACCTACATGAGGTCAAGAAAGGGCTAGGAAAGACTTTATGAGGATGTGGAGGAATGGATAAATTCTAGGTTTGAAGTTTGGCATCCAGTAGCTATGGTAATATAGATCAGCAGGAATGGCTGGAATTCACTGAATTACTAGATATTCTGTACTGATTAGGAAAAACACATTTCTTTATTTCCTTAAAACAGTCATTCATTTAAAGAGGTCAACTTGAAGAATTTAAGCATAATTAACATTCTCTGGGTTGTACCTGGAGGGCAGGGAATGGCTGTTTTCAATTTGATTCATTGAAACACATTCAGATTTAGAGCTGTCATTATCTATTATTGAAAACAGGATTTAAAACAATGAAGTCAAAACTCTAGTCTGTACCTTTCCCAGTCAGAAACGTGCTGAGATGCAATCCTACCCATCGCCATCTCCACCTCCTTCCACTCAAATAAAGTTTTTTTAAAAATACCTACCTTCATTTGTCTGCTGCAAAGACTGATAATCATCATAATTTGATTGCTGCTGATCATACTGAGACTGCTGGTCATAGTACTGGGACTGCTGATCCTCATACTGGGATTGCTGGTCTGCATACTGGGGAGGGCCTATGGCTTGGACTGTGGTGAGAATTAAAATAATAAGCAAGAAAGAATTGTTGTGAACAGTGCTAAGTAACAATACTGTGAACTACCAAATAGTTAAGGTTCTAAATTCACCAACTTTTTAATGTATTCAATATTTTCATCCTACTTACCCGCTAAACTGTATTCAAGGCAGTAACAAAAATCAGTTTACCCAAAGTAGCTAACAATTACACATGACATCACAAAAATAGCAAACCATGAAATGTGAATGTTAAAACACAAAATAGAAAGCATAACACAACATCCTAAAACCATGTATCCCCTTTCTTTTTGAAAGGCAAACCAAAACAAAGGTTGGTTCACTTGCTGTATAAAACTGAGGAAGGAGGGACGGAGTCAGGTGAAGGTATTCTCTGGGTAGGGTGTTCCAGAGTGTAGGCATCTCTGCAGAAATTAGGGTTGCCAACTGTCCCTCATTACGCAGAACGTCTCTCATTTCAGGGATGAAATGTTGGTCCCTATAGGGACAGCACAGCATTTGTCCCTTATTTTGGTGGCGGGCGAACAGCTTCTTATTTTGAGAAGTTTTTGGTTGAAAAGTGGTATAATTTGAATATGTTCTAAATAATAACAGTGCTGGAACAATTCAATAGCATATTATTCAATTACATATACATCAATGATACTCAGGCTCTTGATTACCACTGCATGCACCTGCTGCCCACACCCAGCCCCCACAAACTTGTGTCCCTCATTCTGGCAATGAAATGCTGGCAACCCTAGCAGTAAGGGCCCTGACTCTGCCTGCCTAAGGGGTATCCCAAATTCTTGGAAGTGCGGCCCACACCAAATGCTGCCCCCTTATCTAGCAGGCAGTAATCTGATGAGCTCAGGCAGCAGTTGTGAATAGCCCCACACCTTTCTCTTCCATCTTCATCGGAACTGAAAACGAGAGGGGCAGAGTGGGAAAGGAAGTGGTGGAGAGGAGAGTGGCAAGCTAGAGCAGGAGTTCCCAACCAGTATCAATCACTCTGTCTTTATTATAGTCATAGACCAGCATAAAGTTTACATGTTAAAAGTGAGAGTAGATAAAAGTGATCATATGTGGAACGGTGCTTAAGGTACATAATAATACTAAAATTAGTAGAAAGTGCACCAGAAGCATGAGGGCATAAAAGCCTGAAAAGTCATATAAGTCATAAAAGTGCATAAAAGGCATAAAAAGGAGGGGGGCATAAATATGGATATAGAAAAATTAAAAGACAAGAGAAGACAGAAATACATAAAAGCCTGAGTAATAAAACTGGATAATGGCCAGACTATAAGGCTATATTGAGCAGGGGGTGGGGGTGGGTGGGAGGAAGGAGTGTAAGTCTTTCTACTGAATCAGTATTGAGTGAGCAATTGTAGAGCCCGCCTTGAGTCCCTGAGGGTCAGACTATGGCTGTTAAGACCTGCTGCCTCACCAAACCAGGCAGTGCTATATGTGATGGCAGGCTTAAAGTCAGAAAGCTGCAAGGAGCTGTAGAATTTGCTCAAACATCCTGGATACCTGAATAGCAAGCAATGGAAGGATGAGGGAGGTGCAAATGTCTCTATAGGAACAACAGTGGAGGAGGACATGCTCAGTAGTTTTGATCTGCCCTGAGCCACAGGGACATAGTCGCTCTGCAAATGGAGTCCTTCTATAATGGCCTTCTTCTAGCAATGCTGAAGGGAGGCCATGACAGTGAGCCAGAGTAAACATCCTTCTTTACTTTGGAACCTCCAGCTGGGTGAGATATGCTGCTGGAGAGGCAGAATATCTAAGCCCATCACTGATATGAAAGTTCGGGACCCTGCTGAGATTGGTTTGGTGTTCAGTGTCTATAATGCACTGCTTGATGGTGGCTTTCGCCTGGTTGTAAAGTAAAGTGAAATTGTGCTCTTGAGGCTGTGTCTACTCCTAGCCTGGGAAACAAAGCAGTGGGGATTCGAACCAGCAACCTCTTGCTATCTCGGCAAATTACTTCCCTGCTGTGCCATTAGGTGGCTTCGCCTGGTTGTAACCCATACTAAACAACCCAAGGGGGAAAGACCCAAGGTAGCTATTTTTGTCTTGATTGTCTGAATCCAGCTAGATTGGTAATCATCACGTAGGGTTAGCAGGGCAAGACCAACTGGGCAAAAGGATAGTCTGAGCCAGTAGTAGAGCACGGCCATCCACACCCTAGCCTCCAGCTTGATCAAGCCGGTCTCCAGGTGCAGAGTGGCATTGGAGACAACCCCACCAGTAGTATTCCATATGCTGTTAAACTATGACTCCCATAATCCCCAACTACAATTTAAGGGCAACTGGCTCATTGTGCATCCTCTCACCACATATGCAGTGTTGTATGTGGTGTGAGTGTGCGTACATACAAATATGCATATGCTTCCCTATGTTTCTGTAATTCCTACTACCCCCTTTTTGAGGTGTCATGGAAAAGATACTTCCATATATACCAGCGTGTACATAAACCAGCAATCATGTTATAGCATACATGTGTCTCATGATGTACTATGTATATATCTAGATTAGAGTATAATTATGGCAAGCATGGTGGCTGTAGTAGCTTGCTAATTTGTAGGCTGATGACCAAAAACTGGGTTACAAGAATATGTTTTGAGAAACGAAAGCACACATCCTGCAGGAATTAAATTATTACAACTAAGAGCATAAGACAAGTTGTTCTGGATCACTTAGGATTCAGCATCCTGTTTCCAAGAGTGGCAGCCAGATGTTTCTGGGAAGCCCACAAACAGACTTGAAGGTAAAAGCCCTCCTTCATGGCTTGCCTGATACTCATATTTATGTGGCATCTGTACACAGAGGGTCCATTTAGCAATCAAGCTTAACAGATATTTGATAGACTTATCTTCTGACCTCTGTGACTTTTTCTAAACCTTTTCTAAGCTCATCTAAAGCAGTGGCAATCACTTCACCATGATTTTAATAATGAATTATATGCCCACTATTTTGCTCTCCAAAAGGCTCCCAAAGCAGCTTACAAGGTTAAAAACACTAACATAAGCTTGTGGCATGAAATTCCATAGGTTTCTAATGTGCTGTGCAAATCTTTCTTTCTTTCTTTCTTTCTTTCTTTCTTTCTTTCTTTCTTTCTTTCTTTCTTTCTTTCTCTCTTCCTTTCTTGGTGTTTGTGTGTCTGTCCTGAATCTACTGCCAATCCATTTCTGGTATTACAAGAGAGGGAGAAAAATCCTGAAGTCATTCACACAACCAAAAACTGGTTAGGACAAGTGTCCTAACCAGGTTTGGGAGCTGTGCATGTTCCCAGTTTTCAGTTGTGTGGTTGAAAACAACTAGATAGGAGGAGGGAGGTGGGATTGTGTGGAATTGAGGTAAGAGGAAAAGCTGGGCAAGACAGTACTGTCCTATGCAGCTTTCATTCTTAGCATTGGTCCTACTCAGCTTTTCCTCCTACCTTGCTTTCACACAATCCCATCTGCTTCCTCCTACCTAGTTGTTTGCTCCCACACAACCGAAAATTGGGAACCCACACAGCTCCCAAACCTGAGTAGGACACTTGTCCTTCCAGTTTTGGGATGTGTGAATGATCTCTCTCTGTGTGTCCACTTTCTCCACACAATTCATAATTTTATACATCTCTTCCTGGTCCTCCCCCACCCAAACTGAAAAGCCTCAAGTGCCTTAGCCATCCCTTGTAGGGAAGGTGCTCCAATCTGCTGCTCATTTTAGTTGCCCTTTTCTGTACCTCTTCCAGCTCATGAGATGGCATTATGATGCTAGCCATTTTATTTTCAATCCCATTCTGAATATAGTGGAATCTGTCTTTTTCACTCTAACGCACCCTGTGTTGATATTTTCCTGATTCATCAATCACACATTAAGCCAGTGGAAAGGGACAGATAGGAGTCATTGGATTGGATCATTAGATCTTACAAAGTCCTGATGACAGTTGATTGCCAATAAATCAAAAATGAAAACTTGTTTGTACATACACTCACTGCAGTGATGTTTTTAAGTAGAATAATATCATATTGTGAGCTGAATCAATCTGTGACAGTTCTCTCTTCCAATACCTTCCAAGGGCTTTTATGACTCCTTTTCACATGTAAACTTAGTGTAAAGCACGTACAACTCATTTGAAATAGGTGCACTGAATTCTATGGGGTTTCCCCCCAGTATAAATGACAGGAGATGGTATCTTAACCAAAGCAGATTTTCAATGATAGTTATATAGTTCCTTCTGCATAGTTGTCATATAACACAGTACTGTTCATCATATTTATTGATGTACTCATAAACATAGACTATATTTATAGGTAGAATCATCATCTGTTTTCATCCAGCTAAGGAAATAATGGGCTCTGTTTGTTTGCTTGGTTAATAGCTGTGTTTTGTGCCATTTCAGCACCTGAAACTTCAATTTCTCAGCTCTAGAAAGTAAATGTGAATGAATCTGGTATAAGCCTGCTGAAATGGAACTCTGTATGAGATGCTAATAGGGGAAATGAAGCATTTATATGTGTGCTTGCCATATATGCATTCTTTTAGGGAATGTCCTTGGTGCGATCATTTCATTTTTCCAGAATATCTTGACTCCATAGATTGTAATGGGTGTTCCTTATTTTGGAATACTTTCATTCAGATGAAGGCTATTGAGCCCCAGTTGCTATAATATTTCTATTCTGGTGCCCCTACTTGTATGGTTGATTATCACAAATGTAACTAAGCTTAAAATGGAATACCAGCTCACTGAAGTCAACATGAGCTTTGCCATTGGCTTCAAATGGCTTAACAACACAGTCTGAGCATATCACAAGAAATCAACACCAATATAGTTTTTTTAATTCACCTTATTAACATATAATAAGTTTTAAACTTTTCAGTATTTCACAAACATAATTTATACTAACAGATAAATATCTAACAAAAGTGATGGAACTTTTTTTTAAAAACATATTTTATAAGCAGCTCCATTGACCATGGTTTTTAAAATCTATTAAATTAGTACTTCTGGCTGGGCTCTAGCATAATAAAACATAGACACATTGACATTAGAATGGGGCAATGGTGATAGGAAAGCACAAGGCAAGTATGCTTAAAGTCCTGATTAGATTTAATGAGGCAAAGCAAACAAAACTGTTAAAATCTGTCAGACCTTGGAGAAGCCAGGCAATAGCTAAATGGATAGGAAATGAAGTTCTGTTAAAGCTTCCTACCTTTGTGGTGTGTTAAGCCAATCACTAGAATGGGTATCCATAGTGGTATCCTTGCCCTCCAGCTTGTCCCCATCTTGGCTGGTTTTCGGCACCATGTACCGAACGACAGGGTTCTGGGGACGCACCTGTCTCTTGACGACTCTTTTATAGCCAGAGTGTGGACTTTGGCACAGTTCCCAGATTGTTTCACAAGTTCCCTTCGAGGTGGGGCTTCAGATATTTTAGCAGGTGCACAGGTAAACAGATGATGCTCTTTCATTCTATTAGGGGCTGGCCAAGTATTTGCATTCGGGGAGGAATATTATCTTTAGGAGCCCCTTTCCCCCTAAAGAAGGAACTCTAAGAAACCAGCAATGAAGAACATCCTTCTTTCTGGCTAATTTTCTTCCATTGTTTTTACAAAGCCTTGGAGCAAACATAAAAGCATCTTCGAGGAGGAGAAATTAGCTTATAATGAACTATTTTATTCTATTCTATTTTATTTTTAAATATCCTTTTGTACCAGGATGTGGAATTGGATCTTTTATGTTTGTGACTCATGTCTTTTCAGAAGAGATTTCGTGTTGGTTGCTCTGTTTGAGAGGGGAACATGATACCTGATTGCCACAGTGCTCACAGATGAACTAGCAGACTGGACTTATTTCTTTATAAAATTTCTGAGTCGCATTTTCCAGGTCAAAAAGAGTGCTCAGAGTGAGATCTGCTAAAATAGATTGCAAGCCCTTTGGGAACAGGGAACTATCTTATTTTTTTTTCTGTGTAAACCACTTTGAGAACTATTTTGTTGGGGGAAAGTATATAAATAGTAATAATAGTAATATCATAATGATAACTACGACAACAACAACGACTACTACTACCATAAACAAAAATTAAAATGCATGAGGATCAATGCCATTTCATAGCAACAGCAAGCTGGCAAATTGAAAATCAGCAGAGATTAGTGAACATCACAAAATATGGGAGGGGAAAACAGTTTTTAAATGATTGTGAAAGGTACAGAGAGAAGGAGCCAGTTGAAGCTTCGTTGGCATGGAGTTCCAGAGGACAGCCACCACAACCGAAAAAGTCCTGCTTTGGGCCTCCATGAAGCAGGGCTGGGCTATCTCTATGTCAAGGCATTGATACTGGAATGAGACATTCCAGCATATGAACCCCTCAGTTACATGTGTTTAACCATTCACATTCTTCCCATGAATTTTATTCTGTGTATTCCTTGTGATCCTCTCTGTGCTATTACTAAGCAGGCAGAAGGTACCATCCCCCAAATATTAAGATTTAGATAGTATATATTATCTACATTCAATATGTGGAAATGGACAGGGTCTTACTCCACCTCTTCTTTCCACATAAAATTTTATTAGCCCTTTCCCACGTTACACAGCAGAAATATTTTATCAGCTATGTCCTTTACAGGAATTTATTTAAGAAGGTCCCATTGTATCAAGAACAATGCAAAGGCCAGACAGTGAGCAGCCTTTTTGTAAGCAGGCCAGTGCTTTTAACTACAGAACTATTACCTTTACCTGGTTGATTCTTTGATACATTATATCCCTTAGTGCATAAAAATGTGCACTTATTCAGCAGATCTGGATTGTAGTATGTTCTGTATGCTGTATGTTCTAGTATGTTCTTCCTTAAGGAGATTCTGTTTATGCCTGTTGAATTTGTTTGAAGTGAGAGCAGGAGGTGGGAAATCAACCTCACCCATCTCTCTCTTTGCAAGGTGACAGAGAAGGTTATGTTTCCCTTGTACACTAATCAGCAGTATAATAAATATGCACAGCACATAAGCCAAGATCATCAATCACAGTTTGTGACATGAATCACAGCTCTGGGAAAACCCATTGGCTGGATTAGGGTTACATGGGAATTAGACCCAAATAAGTGTGAATATTGTCACAAATGTTCACACATAACACTAGAACCAGGGACCATCCCATGAAATTGGTTGCTAAGAAATTTAGGTCCAACAAACGGAAGCACTTTTTCACACAACGCATAATCAACTTGTGGAATTCTCTGCCACAAGATGTGGTGTTGGCTACTAGTTTGGATGGCTTTAAGAGGGGTTCGGATAACTTCATAGAGGAGACTTATATCAACGGCTACTAGTCAGAGGGCTATGGGCCACCTCCAGCCTCGTAAGCAGGATGCCTCTGAATACCAGTTGCAGGAGAGTAACAGCAGAAGAGAAGGCATGCCCTCAACTCCTGCCTGTAGGCTTCCAGTAGCATCTGGTGGGTCATTGTGTGAAACTGGATGCTGGACTAGATGGGCCTTGGGTCTGATCCAGCAGGGCTATTCTTCTATTCTTATGACAATGTGAACATTGTCATAAATGTTTAAAAGGTTCCGAATTAATAGAAAGGGGGTAAATTATAACACTATATTTTGTTGGAAATTACTAATTTAGTAAACAAGAAGAACAACCCAAGCCAAATATGTGAGCAATGCTACTGATTTCAGAGCAATCACTCACTTCAACCTGAGCAAAATTTAAACATTTGTCTGTCAGCTATACAAGACAAGATGATATACATGCTCTTTAACATCTGCATGAAACTGCTGAGGGAGATCATCTGGAGATTTGGAGCTCCAGGTCATCAGTACACTATGCTCTATCTCTCCTTTTCCTCAGATTTCAGGCACACTGTCAAAGTACTAAGCCAGTGCCTGGAGGCGGTGAAGGTCTGGATGCTGTCCAATAAACTGACAAAATACAGGAGCTCCTGGTCAAGGAGGATGCCAACTAGGGAACAGAAACAGCTGTTGTTGGATGGGGTAGCACTGTCTCTGAAAAGTCAGGTTTACAGTCTTTGGGGACTGCTTATGACCCTGGATGCTCCGGCCTCAGCTGTGGTAAGAAGTGCCTTTGTCCTACTTAGGCTGGTGTAATGACTGAAGTGACTGAGTGTACTGTACTGACTTTTCCTTAAGAAAGCAGACTTGACCATGGTGACACATGCTTCGTTCACCTTAAGGCTTGACTACTGTAATGTGCTTTATGTGGGGCTGCCCTTGAAGACTGTTTCAGTTAGTGCAGAATGTGTTAGGCAGGCTAATAGGTTGGGCTGGTGTGTTTCAGCACTGTTTCAGCACTGTTTCCAGCACTGCTTCAGCTGCACTGACTGCTGATTCATTTCCAGGCTCAATTGAAAGGTTATGACCTTTCAAGCTTTAAGTGGCTTACTTACATCCAAAACATCAGGAGGACAGCCTCCTCATTGCATGTTCCATCTCTTTTAGAAGGTTGGTTGGTGAGCGTGCAGGAGAGAGCCTTTGCTTTCACACTCCCATGCTCTAGAACATCCTCGCCTAGGACATCCATCTTGCCTCCCCAGTCTGTCGCTTCCTCAAAATTCACATGCTCAAAGCAGCTTTTCTCTTGCAATGATGGCTCTAAAATGACGTCTTATTTCTGCTATTTTTATCCTACTGTCTGTCATTTGGTCTCTGTTTTAACTGTTTATTGTAGTTTAATGTTTGATTGTTCTAACAAATTGTTGTACACTGACTTGAACATAGTTGGAAAGATGGGATATAATTAGTTGAAGTAAAAATAAACACATTGCATGTGATATTGAACTCAGTGGTGTGAGCTCATGTGGTTCAGAATCAAATGGTTGAGCTTTTCCATACAGAACCACCTCAAGTTGCTGGCGGCAGGGTGCTGCAGGGCTTATTAATAGACTAGAAGAGAAGACATAGGAATTGACCAATTCTTGCTTACAGAAAAATTGAAAGCTAGGGATAAATCTAGGTGGAACCTTTTCTTCCTGATGTGCCAAACAATTTGCTAATAGTGTCCACTGGCACTAACTAAGTAGGGTTGTGTTTGCAAAACCATCACCCTTTGCTTATAATGAATAATGCAAATTAAATCTGCATATGGCTTCTGCATAATTTAGTGTGCTGAGGCAAAAGTTTTCTTTTACTTTTTTGCCATACAAAGTCAATTTTTAATTTTTAATGGATTTCAATTGAATCATATCTTTCAGGTGGAACACAGCCCTGTCTCTCTGCTGCGTGAAGAAGGGTGACATGCAAAAGCCCTGTTTCAAAGGGCATTCTGATTCTGGGCATCAGTGTTGGAGGACGTGATGTGAACCAGTGGAACCAACGTGTGGCTTTGTGCTTGGCAGGCTCTTAGCCCCTCCTTTACTATTAGAAATGGCCATCACATATTTACACTCACATGTATAGCTCACATGCAGGGGCAGCCCTTTCATGAAGCAAGTTTAGGCAATCACCTCAAGAAAGATGGAATTTCAACAGGTCTAGCTTTTATTTTCCTTGCAAGACAAGCAGCATCTGCTGAAACTCCCTTTCCTGTGCATCTTTGAAAGGTACAGGATACCTCTTTTTTATATGCAGTTCATCTGCAGTTGCCACCAGCTAGTGGCTACTAAGGGAAGGGCCTTCTCCATTGCTGTCCCAAGGCTTTGGAATGTGCTCCTTGCTGAAATAAGAGCCTCCCCAGTTCTTACACTTTAAAAAAGTCTTTAAAGATGCATTTGTCACCCAGGCTTTTAATTAAATGTTGTTTTAATAGTTTTTAACATTGTTTTAAAATTTTAAATTGTTGTAATGTTTTAACCTTTTCATTCTGTTGTAATTTGTATTGTTTTACTGTAAACCACCCAGAGACATAAGTTTTGGATGGTATACAAATACGTTAAATAAATAAATAAATAAACAAACAAACACATAAATAAAAATATGGTAGCCCTAACCTTGAACATCAGCCACCTAATGGCACAGTGGGGAAGTAACTTGCCAAGGGAGCAAGAGGTTTTCAGTTGCTGGTTCGACTCCCTGCTGGTATGTTTCCCAGACTATGAGGAACACCTATATCGGGCAGCAACGATATAGAAAGATGCTGAAATGCATCATCTCATACTGCACGGGAGATGGCAATGGTAAACCCCTCCTGTATTCTACCAAAGAAAACCACATGGCTCTGTGGTCGCCAGGCATTGACACCAACTCGATGGCACAACTTTACTTTTATTTACCCTTGAACAGAAGGAGTCACATTCTGTTAGCAGCACCATGCCATCCCTTCTGAATGTAGCCCTTAAGCTCAGCCCTATGGAGATGGCACACTGTTTCATAGGATTGAGCTACAAGGCATTCCATGATGTAAAAAAAAATCACATCATTGATTGCCTTGCAGCTGGTGATTTTTATGTATTTTAAAATATTTTCCATTTAGTTTTGAAGTTTTAGCTATGTAATTTAGTGAGAGGCTTTCATTTATAAGTTTCTTTTCAAATAACTCAAAAACTACTTTAGTTCCACCATATGTAATCCACTCTCAAAAGCAATGCAGGTGGTGGGAATCCAGAAAAAAAGGGTTTCCATAGTGCTTTTAGGTGACTCAGACAATGAATTCATTCACCTCCTCCTTCCCCATATTTTCTACTACAGCTCAACACATTTCCGATGTCACACAACTCATCAACTATTGAAATGCATGCATTAAGCTACAAGATTGAAAGCTAGGGAGTATAACAGCCATAAGGTTCTTCAAGTGTCCCTCTTTTAATCTATATGGAAGGAAGCAGATAAATGTCAACAATGCTAGAAAACAAATATTGGACATACATGGTGCTGTGTAGATTTTGACCAGCACCACTGTGGCTCATAGTGAGCAAAGCTAAGTTCCACCTTTTAGGCTATATACATTGCTTTAAGTCCACGTAATAGATCAAAAGCAGAGGTAACCAAAGTAACTTAAAGAAAGTGCCTTCATTTTCCTTCTGCAATGGCTGAAGAGTGAGTCCAGAGACACTGGGGTATTATTATTCAGTAACTTCTGCAGAACTTCTGCATTGAACTTCCACTTCAATGTCTTCATTATCAATTCTGAGGCTGCTTGCTGTACTCATTGTAAGAACCGACAATGAAGACATTGAAGTGGTGGATAGCTGCTTTTTAGGATCGACGCTCAACAGTAAAGGATCCAGCAGTCAAGAAATATGCTGCAGACTAGCACTTGGTAGGGTTGCAGTGAAGGCCTTGGAAAGGATATTTAGATGCGGTGACGTGTCTATTCCTAAAAAGAGGAGAATCCTTCAAACAATGGTTTTTCCCGTGACACCCTATGGATGCGAAAGCTGGACTTTGAAGAAGCAAGATAGAAAAAGTATTGACGCGTTTGAACTTTGGTGGTGGAGAAGACTTTTGAGGATACCATGGACAGCCAGGAAAACAAACAAATGGATCATAGAACAAATCAAACCAGAATATTCACTCAAGGCACAAATGACCAGGCTCAAACTATCATACTTCGGACACATTATGCGAAGATCCATCTCCCTTGAGAAGTCCATAACGCTGGGAAAACTTAAAGGAAAGAGAATAAGAGGATGACCAGCAGCAAGGTGGATGGACTCGATTAGGACAGCATTGAATGCACCACCGAGAGACCTTAAAGGCCAAGTTGAAGACAGATCATCCTGGAGAGAAACTATCTATGTGGTCGCTAAGAGTCGGCACCATTTTGACGGCACTTAATGAATCAATCAAAAACCTCTGCAGAATTGTTACACCACCTACAGAAGATGCTTCTCCAAAGGCCTTTTGTAACTTTTTACTTGGGAACTAATGCCCAAGAAGGTTTGTTGCCCCTTTGACATGTAAAGAATCAAGAGCTCTTTTCAAATTCCGCTGAGAAAAACAGCAACTTAAACATGCACACACTATTTTCAGCTTATGCAAGCACATGTATTTTGTACCTAGGTATTGATATCCTAAGATAAATTCAAAGTGGAATTTTGGCCTTAGGCTCAACTAGCATTTCATCCATAATCCTTCTCATATATTTCAATGAAAAAACTAAATTGACAATTTCCCAAGCTTTCTGATGCATTGCCTTCTTTCTTTATATGAAATATATTCTTGAAAATCTCGTGGATGGTTTCCTTATATTTTATATGCTAGCAATGCAGATCAGAACTATTTAAAAAATAGAATATTAAATTGGTGGAATATTTGATCTTTCAGACTGGTTTTGTTTTTGTTTTTGTTTTTAAAAACTTGTTGTTTTGCTTGGAATTCAATTCCAAGGCATTTATATTGGGCAAAAATCATTTTTAAAAATCATGTTAATTCATAAGGAGGGAAAAGGTCTGACAAAGACTGGGTTATATAGAAACAAGCTGTTTGCTAAATCACAATTGTAACAGATGCACAGGACTATGAGCACAGAAGTAAAACAATGTTCTGATCTTGGATGAGTCTTCCAATATAGCAACTAGGCAGGTGCAGGTTTTTGTGTACACATCCCTTTATGGATCAGAAACTGTGTGCCTGAAGGACTACTATGGCAGCAAAAGTGCTGCTGTGCATGTGCATCTGCACACTGAGTCCTTCCTCGCTGTTCAATAGAGGTGCTGGCACAATCACAGATTTCCACTTGCACAGGATGAAGGGATTTTCACCTGCACAGCTCCAAGTGCAGGATCCAGTCATCCAAGCAGTGCATGTGGTGGTGGAGACTGTGCCTGCCATCTCTATTGTGTGACTAGGAAGGATTCAGTGTGCAGACACACATGCACAGCAATGCATGCACCATCTACAGCAGTATGCATATATCTTGGGCATGGGCCAATAGATAGAGACCAGACTGGATTTTTGATGGGAAGATAACATTAGAGGGGCACTAGTTAATACACTTTATCATTTCTACATAACAACCTCAACAGTTCTTATTATGAACAATTATATACTTATCATGTACATTCCCTTGGATCAACAGGCAAAATCAGAAAAATACTAATTGATATGTCATGCCTACTCCATTCTCATGGCTTTGAACAAATACCAACTGAAATTCAACGTTAGTATCTCACCTCTTGCTCTTGTAATACAAGATAAGTCTTGTAATCAGAATAGTTTTATACAAGTTCAATGGTTTAGTTCAAGTAAATAGAACAATATCTTTTGAAAAAACAATTGAGAGAAAAACAAAAGGAAAGAACATTGTTTCACTAATGGCTTCAGTCCAGAGATTTATACTCAGAGAACTGTGCCACCTTGCCCAAGAGATGTCCCCTCAACAGGAGGAAGTGCCTACTTTCAGCCCTCACCCCCAGCCTTTCAATGAGGGTTCATGCTCTCAAAAATCACTGTCCCAGCTATTATTCAGTAGTGTGCAATGGGTTCTCAATATGGCATCTAGCAAGAAAGTGCTATTTACTCAAGGTGAACCCAATATCACATGCTTTGCTTGTTAAATCCAACCATTTGGGGCCCAATTGCTTTTTCTTCTTTTAGATGCTTGGGAAGGAGGATATGAAGTTACATATCCTCAACTCTGAAGGACAGAAAAAACTTGTTGGCAGAGCAGCATGAGATTACTGTAGGTTTCCATTATTACTTAATACTTGAGTGTGTCTAAGTGCACTCCATGTTGGAATGAAAACTTCTCACCTTATTAAAACATTCCCACTCTTGATCTGCATTATTTTAGCCCATACCTATTTACACCTTTCTTCCCACTGTGGGGACAGTGCCAGAAATTTTCATTGCAAAACACATTTCATTTTCTTCTCTGTACCTCTACTTGTCCTGCTTCCTATGCATTTAGTTGCCCTTTACTCTGGCCTTTCCTTTCCCTAACACTAATAGATAATTCTATCATTCTTATTCCTCTTCCTTCCTTATTACTTCCTTATTTGACCTTATTATCTTGCGTTCTCAGTGTCGCAGTCTCTCTCTTTCTCTCTTTTTTGCAAGTTGTTATATGTTATTAGCCATACTAGTCAAATGTTACGAACTATTTGTAAAGAAATAGGTAGCATTCAGAGACTAACCAAAAGGATTATAAGATGGTTTAATATTGCATAAGCTTTTATGAGTGACAGTTCTTTTTGTCAAATGCTGAGTTTTTACCGGAGAAACACAGAAAAATGGGCAGTTGAAATCAGAGCATGGAAACATTCTAAGATTCTTAAAGGGACAGGGGTTAAATCAATCATTATAGTGTGACAGGAAACCATTGTCTCTATTTAATCCTTATCCACTACAATCAGACCTTCTGACAAATTCCTGTTCTGCTGTTTCCTGGTCCTTACAACTACCAGAGAGGATCTTTTTCAGTACAGACACTCTCAAGTCCACGACACTGTGAACATGCATGTTAAAAATTCATATGAACTGCCTAAAGCTATTTGGGTTAAGCAATATAGAAATTAATAAATGCTTAGTTATGGGTTTCTTGGACATCTGAAGTCAGATTTATCCCCATTCAGTCTTTGCCTAAGAGATAAAACTGTTTGCCCTATATAAATAGTGGATGGGCATTTGCTATAAGATATTTTGTGTGTGTGTGTGTGTGTGTGTGTGTGTATATATATATATATATATATATATATATATATATATACACACACATTTGTTGATGCATATGATTAGGAGCCTTGCATATGGTAGATGTTGCCATTGGGTCCATGTACAGAATTGTTTGTACTGATGAATGGGAAAAGCTGGCACCTAGGTTTGTTACATGATCTGTTGCCATGTAGTTACTTGATAGAATGGTGTGGTTGTTGGTGAGCATGAGATCCAGATTAAGCGTGGTTGTCTGTATGACACACTAATGGCATGCCCCCTATGAATTTGAGATAGGGATCACTCGCTATCATGGGTTGTAGTTCTTCTATGATGTTTTAAATTCTATAGGACCCAAGAGCTGTAAGTTATAACAAGAGGAATTATCTCTCTTAAATTTTTTTGGTGTCTATTGTGTGTGTCCAAGTAACATTTCCCTGGGTAACATTCTGGCTTTACGAAGTTGGTTGTCAACAGTACTGAGATTAGAATTCAAATTAATGAAATCTTGTCTGAGTTTATTTAATAGTTGATCATGATCCAGTGGGTCTGAACATATCTGGTTATATTGAATGTCCTGGTTGTACTGAATGCTATATACAATAGACAATTTAATATGGTCTGGGTAGAGACTGCTAGCATGTAGATACAAGTAACAATCAGTAAGTTTCCTATATAGTGCAGTTTGAGGGTGTCCATCCTATAAATGAACAGTGGTATCTAAGCAATTAACATCAGTGCTGGAATATGAAATGCTTAGATTGATTGTGGGGTGAAATGAAATTATGGTGGAATTCCTTAAGTGATCCCTCACCATATGTCCAGATAAGGAAAATATCATCAGTGAACCTGAAGTATAATTTGGGAACCTTTGAGCATGTAGCTAGCATGTGCATGCTTCATGGGGGTGGTTTGTGTGGAATAAAGGAGGAGACTTGTGATGGGTTTGGGGGACTGAAAGGTTAACTCTCCTTCCCACCTATCATGAGGTAGTGTGTGAGATAGGAAGATTTCAATATATAAGAGAACAGTGCCATTGTTGCCTCCTCTTTAGTGTGGAGGTGGTGGTTACAGTGGACCTGCATTCGTAGTTTCATAGGCTTGCACAGCTGTTTTCTTCCACTTTTGGAGCACAGGAACTGTCCACATGGGGTCAAAAGGACATAGAAGAGCTGGTGGCATAAAGTCCCCAGTGACCAAAGGAAGCTCCAGGCTCAAACATTTGGAGAGTGAGGATATTTGGAGACTGGTTTCAAATGTTTGGAGAGTGACGGAGAGCTCAAATTCCACCATTAGGGGGCAGCGGAGATGGCAAACCAATGCCAGCCGGCAACCTGCTGCCACACCTGGGGAAGCATCGCCACCACTCTCAGCAGAGAGGACAGACGAGGAGAGAACCCCATCTGAGAGTTTTCAGCTTTGTGGAGCCATCAAAGTGCTGGGTAAGCGAGTGGTGGCCATTGAGGGGAGGACGGTGAATCATTCCGAAGGCAATCTGCCCATGCTTGCCCTGGATCTGACTGCTCTGCAGGGCATTAATCCCCTTCTGCGGGCCTACTTCCATCCTGGCGTGGAAATCATGCCTCCACCTAGGTCCACCTTGTGGGACCCTAATGTATGGATGCCCCACTTTGTGCAGAGCAGGGGCACATGGCCCAGGCAGCTGATGATCCAGCTGCTATGGCCTTGCATACCCAAAGTTACATAGCTGGGGCTGTCCCCAGACAACCTTTCATCCACAGGTGCACAAGCAATCATGCAGGGTAGAAGGCCTGCTGTCGCTGTGCTTCACAATTGGGTGACCTCAATGGCACTAGCCCGGGCAATGGCCTTCCAAGGACACTCAGTGGCAGCAACCATGGGCAGTGGCCCAACCTCCCCTGACCAGCAGGCCAAGCCAGCAGCATGGCTCCCCTTATGTTGAAGTCCCCATGGTGACTGCCCAGCCTGACACAGCCCGCAACACAAGGGGTTTTTCAAGGCCCACTCCAGCCACCCCAAACATTCAAATACCAGAGTTCACAGGGCACTAGGGGTGTGTTGCAAGGGGCATGTGCATTGTACTGGAGGGTGGTCATGTGGGGGACTTGTGTCCTATCAAAGCCTTGCACAAATGCCTCCATAAGTCAGGCACTGCCACTATTCATGCGTGCAGATAGTTCCCTCTGACCCAATGGTAATTCAGCAAGATGTTCTTCAAAGCCATAGAAACATTGTGTCTGTCATCCCAGGGCTTTGGGACTTATTCTTTTCACATTGGAACCACTTCAGTAGCAGCCAATTGGGGTGTGCACAAAACCGGCTGGCCCGGTTTGGTTCAAGTCTGAACAGGACCCGAACAGGACTGGGCCAGTTCAATTTTGCCCCCCATCAAACCCCCCAGGTTCAGTTTGGTGTGGTGGTTTGTGAGTCAATGTTTTTAAAAAAATAAAATAAAATAAAATTAGTACTTACCCCCTCTGGGGGGCTTCTCTGAAGCCACATGGTGGAACCACGGATGTCCCCCATCCACCCCACTGGCCTTCCTCATGGCAAAAATTGCCTGATTTGAGTGTTCTTCTGCCCTTTCTGGGCCTTCCCCCCTTGTGGTGGCCATTTTGGAGGCTGCCGCACACACACAATGGGCCTCTGCATGGCCTGGGTCATTAGTAGCGTGTCATGGGTCATGAGTCAATTTTTAAAAACATTGTCTTGCAAACCCCTGAATGGACAGGGGATGTGGTGGTTCAGTCTGGCGTCATACCGAACAGGGAGTGCTTCAGTTCAACCCCGAACTATCAAACTGAATTGGTTTGATGTCACATCTATTTGCACTTCTCTAGCAGCTGAAGGGGGGGATTATGGCAGACAGCATAAAGGGCATACACTGATGGCACTCAGGGGCCTATAGGTCTAACATAAGAAGTAGGGTGGAGATGGGTGGGTGGGGAATCCTGGTTCACGCTCATGCCAACTCGCTCTCTCTTCCTAGTGGCCCTAAGTGGAGCACAGGCAGCAGCAGTGTGGACTGCTCGGCATAGCACCCCTACTGGGCCTCAGACCTTGTGAAAGACCCAGACCTTGGCATGGCACAGGAAGTGAGCATGCAATGGCTGGGAAGGGGAGAGATGAACTGGGAAGAGCTACTTTTCTCCTTGCATGAACTGGCAGCACAGGATGCATAGCTCGATGCATTAGTATGTAGTACACCGCTCTGGGCTCCTTAGAGGAAGAGCGGGATATAAAATGTAAATAATAAATAAATAAATTAGTGCTGCACGTGGGTGACTTAATCCAGGCCTCCAGGGTTGGGGTAACATTCTTCTTGGCACAGGACTCCATGGAGATAATCAAAATCTTTCCAAGGGTAACCTTTGACTTCATAGAAATGTTGTCTCATCTCCTCTGATGTGGTGCCAGGGAAAATGCAGCTCTAGACAGAGCCAGAGTCAAGGCCAACAAAGAGATGGCAAAAATCCTGGCCTGGAGGGACAGGTGTTTATATGCTGAGGCATGGCTGCTTGGCTCAGTCACCTAGTGGGCTCATGGCTGAAGTTAAACTTGAGCCAGGGCCTTTCTGGCTCATAGCTCATGCCTCAGCTATTATGGCACACCAGGTCTTTACTGGAATAAGCTTTGCAGCAGAATGTAATATTTGGAGCAGAGAGATTCAATTAAATGAACATGCCGCTGAACAAATGAATAGAAACAGAATTTTATTCAATAGATTCCTCTGATCTTTTAATGAAGCAAATGTTGTAATCAAATAAAATGTTTGAGTGAGTGAAACAAATTGCACACTTTGTGGGCAATTAGAATGTATGAGGAAAGGGAATTGATGTGGAATAATGCAGGAGTGCAGGGAGACCTTCTTGAGGCCAAACCTGGTATCTTCAATTCCCAAAACATATTCCACCTCCACCCCCAAATATCTTTTCTCTCCCCCACCAATATGTAAGGCTCCTCAAGATTTCCCTCTGTTTGCACTCCTGGAATAATGACTAACCTGTTGGTCTCAATGCAAGGAGAGTTGAATTCAAATGGCTGTGTTGTTGTGTGTTGTTCAGTAGCAACCAGTCTCTCTGGTTGAGACATGTCACCATTTTCAGCCACAGAAATGGATTTATAGGCCTCACTCAGCTCTGTTTTCCATGGTTAAAACTAATTTGTTAAATGTATTTTCAATAAGCATGCAGGGAAACAATTGCTGTTATAATTGGTAGATTATTGGGCAAATCCAATAATGCAGTAGTGAATCTTTATTAGTTTAAATTGCTTGAATAAACTAGCTATAATATAGGGGGGATAAAAAATGGAAAATTGAGATAAAGTTGCAGGAACTTTGTGAGAATTATATCCATGTCTAATTACTTAAAAGAGATAGTTCCACATATTGATATTACCAGAACGTTCAGCAGTGAAATGCATTTTTGTCATATGTAAAAATGGACTAAAGCCAAATAAAATGCCTGTGATTTGTATGCTCTAGCAGGCCCCCTCCTATGCTGGTGGCTGCTCCTGTCAGTGGCTGCGGGCCACTACTTTTCCTCACATTGCCCCCCCCACAGTGCTATTCATTTCCAGGGCCTTGTGGGGAAATGGCTGCCCCCACTAGTGGCCACTATTTTCTCCACAATGCCCTTGAATGATGCTTTATTGGGGAAATGGCAGGGGTGGGGGGGTCAGCAAGTGCCAGTACAGGCCAACCTTTTGCTGTTATGGCTGAAGGGTAGGTTCGGGCAGATATCAGCAATGAGCTCTTCAAGAGGGTAGTCATGGACAGACATCAAGGTGTTGCCTCCTGACAACAGACCTGTAAGAACCTGTCAGAAATGTAGCATTGTGAACTATTTTATCTATGTTCCCTGGTCCAAAAGGGCTCTCCAGAATTCCCAGAGGATCTGCCTGGCCCCTCTGCCTCTACCTTTCCCCTATCTCCACCCATCTGTTTATCTTGCTACTGCAACAATTCTTATTATATGTTCTGGCCTTTTAAACCCAGCACGAAAAGTCATCTATGGGCCAGTTCAGATGAAACTTTCAGCACGTGATTAGATTCCTCTACATGTGTACACATGACAGGGGCGTAACAAGGCTGGAGTGGGCCCAGAGACAAAAATTTAAAATGGGCCCCTCGCTGATACACACACACACTTCACATGTGACTTGCCTCTGGGGGGCCCCTCGAGGCGGGGGGGCCCTAGGCAGCCGCCTCCTCTTGCCCAATGGTAGTTACGCCCCTGACACATGATCATCCAAACTGAAAAACATATGTTTTCTACCCAGGATTTAAATACTAGATATAAAGTACAATTTAAAATGTGGGTTAGTTACTGTCATTTGATTAGATGATTATCCTAATTGCTAAATGGTGTTTTCCCCAAGTAACCATTGATTTCAAATTGTAAACACAACAGAGCCCATGATAGGATCATTCACTCTACCCACATTCATCTGTTCATTGGTTTGTTCATCTGAATTTGTTTTCCAAGTGGGTATAAAAAACCACAGATATACTAATTGTGTGTTTAAAAGTATCATCCAAACTGGCCCTATACTGTACTTCAGAGCAGCGGAAGCAGCAGCACTAGCAGTGCAGTGAATTTTCATGGCGCTTAGGGTTACTGCATTTGTCAGAGAGAATTCCTGGACACAAACATCAGGGGTGTGTGTGCAAATTCTAAAACCCTCCTTCTTTTTGTAGGGATGTGCAAATCGATTTGAATCTGAATAGATTTGACTCGAATCTGAGTGATTTGAGTGATTCAAATTCAAATTCAAATTCAAACTGAACTACCCCTTAAAAGGGCAATTCAATTCAAATTTGAATGAAATTTTTGAAATTCAATTCAAATTTGATTGATATCAATTTGGCACTTTTAAAAAACCATACAGGCCCCCTGATTGGTTAAAAAATGGTGCCAAAACAGCATCAAATCAATTTGAATTTGAATCGAATTTTTGGACCAGATTCGAACTTGATTCAAATTTGAAACACATTTTTGGAATTGAAAAATTTGTTTCATGCACATCTCTAATTTTTTTGACTTGGATTGGAAAGAGTGCCTGATAGCAGGGGCATAGCTAGGGGAGAGGGGGGGCCCGTGTTCACCCCTCTCTCTGGCAGCCCCTTAGAGTGAGGAAGATAATGAAGAAAATATGGAGAGGTGGAGCTGGGGGGCCCTCAGGAGCTGGGGGCCAGTGTTCTTTGAACCCATCCAATTATAGCTACACCCCTGCTTGATGGTGGAGCTTGGCAGTTTCACACATTTTTCTCTTTTGAATTCTTTGCATAAGAAAGGGTTAGGAGCATTTCATCTTACTAAAAACAATCAAATATGCAAAATAAATATGGTGGCAGTAACCCAAGTGTGGGTAAAAATGAAAGAAACCTGTATTAAGTGTTTACTTTTGTTTAATACCAGTTTATAAACGGTTATAAAACCATGAGTCTTTTAAAAAGAAGTGAGACCCCCAACAATCCCACTAGTGAAAAGAGGATCTTCTTTGTCCATATACTTCTTGACTAAACACAGAAGCTCATGGCCACCCTCACTAACTCTAGAGATGACCCAGAAATGAGGGGAAGGGGCTTATTGAGCCATATATGGAGAGTCAACCTAGCCTGTCAGAAACACTGGTGTCAAAGAAAAAGAAGACTGTGGGACTTTAAATACTGACACTGAGTCTGTTTACATGATTGGGCAGGCAGGGTGGCAGATGGGTATGGGGGAAGGATGGTCAAATTCACACACACACACACACACACACACACACACCCTGACAAGCACGTGTCTGTTGCTGGGAGTGCGGATCATGCCCCCAGACGATCTGCACTGTGTGCTGCAGAGTGGAGCTCCAGAGGCCAGGACGACATGTCCTGGCCTCCTGATATCCTAAATGCACTGCACGACATGCACAATGCACTGGGGGATTTCCCCAGGTGATAGGAGCTCTAGGCGCCAGTCTCTGTGACTGTTGGGTCTGAACATAGCCCCAGGTCACACATGCTCCAAGAGCCTGGGACAAAGGCTTGCTCTAGCCCTAAACCCCAGCTAAGAGCCGGGTTTCTATGTGGGGCTACGTGGCCCTGCCCTGCCATGATCGGGCCTGATCCTGGCTGTTCCCACACACAGCCTAATCCAGGCTGCAGGGATGTGCGAGACAGCTCGACGGGTTTGGGGTTAAAATGTGTGAAATAGTGGAAGGTAGTAATTTTGTCAAGATTCTCATGACTCCCATGGCAACCTTCACAACAAATGGAATGCCATTAGGGTTGCCACATGTCTGGGATTGACCTGGACATGTGATGACATATCCAACATGACCTGGACATGTCCTGCATCTTGGAGATCCTATCCAGGGGTGGCTCCCCCCCAAACCCCCCACCAGCCTCCCTCTGGGTAGCCCAGGCTGGTTCAGGCCTGGTTTGGGCCTCTTCACAGGCATGGTGGTCACTAAAATGGCCTCCATGCAAGTGCAAAGAATGTTTGCATGACGATGCAAATTGCAGGTAGGCCAGAGGGAGGCTGGTGGGAATGGGGTGAGCTGCTGTGGGCCCCTGCAGCCGTCCCTGGCAACAGCACTAAGGTACTTATTTAGTCCCCTCCCATCCAATCCACCTTTAGAGAAGCCCCTGCCCCCCACCCCCTTTTACTGGTAAAGAGGATGCCACACAGGATTTTACTTTACCAGTAGAGTTCTGAGCCAGTTTGGTTTCGAACTGGGCCCGGTTTGGTTCGATCTCCAAACTTTGGTTCAATCTTCCCGCTCAGTTTCTTGGCATTTCATATTCAGTACATCACTTTTCCTGCATCCCAGATAGGACATATCGAAGATGCAGGGACATGTCCAGGTCATTTTGGACATGTTGTCACATGTCCAGGTCAATCCCGGACACGTGACAATCCTAATGGAATTCCATTTGTGGTGAAAGTTGCCATGTGGGGTCATGAAAATGTTTATGGAATTACTAACTCCCACTATTTCACACATTTTGCCACCTCTTCACAGATGTTGTTACCCCAATCTTCTGCTGCTGCTTTTTGGTGAGCAGGAGGAAGAAGAGGGATCTTATTCTCTTTCCTGAGGCAATTGACCCAATGCTCCTTAACACTGGGATGCAGTCAGTGTCCATTGAAAATAATGCAGAGTAGAGGAACAGGAACCAAATGTAAGTGTCACTCTTGTGCACAGTATTACTTTCAATGGAGTGAGCATTTGCATGGGTATCCCTTGTGAAGGAGCATAGGCTTGGTTGATGTGGCAACAGGGCACATTCTCTTTTTCTTGTGGCACTCACTTCCATGCAAACTGTTGCACACTCTTTCACCAAGTCAAGTGAAAAATTGCCAAATCAGATGTTTTGGCATGGATTAGGCATGTATCGGGCAGAAACCTGATCATTTCTCAGATGATGCTTTTGTAAATTTTGGCAAGCGAAAAAAAAATCAGTTTAAAACACATTTATAACTGATATGAGTTTATGAGGCGAGTCTCATGATCAGTAAGACTTGCTGGGAAGAGGTTTACGGGGAGAGCGGGATTAGGCCACTCTCTCCACAGACGAGCAGGCAGGAAGCCCTGGGTGGCCGAAGCGGACACCCACACAACTGCCAGCTCCATTACAGAGCCGGCAGGGCCTGCGGGGATAACTTGCAGCCTCCCGGCTGGGGGGTCTCCTCGTGTGTTGCTGTGGCACAGAGCCACACCATGGCAACACATGACCAAAAATCCCAGGTTAGCAGAGTGCTCGCTCCGCTAACCTGGGCTAAGGGGAGGGGGAATTAGTGGGGTTCGCTGCTGGGAGCTGCACGGCTCTCATTGCAGCACACAACTGCCAAAAAGTGGGCTAGGCTCCCTTAGCCCGCATTTTGGCGGTCATGAGAATCGCCTCTTTATTTTGTTCTTGGATCTCTGTACCCAAACACAGAAAGTAAAGAATGAACTGACCCTTAATTCCCCTTCTACAAAATGGTGGCCTACTAGACAGGACTGTTGTGCAGGTCAACACGTTAATGACTGTAAAGCACTTTGTACATTAAAAACACTCCATGGATGTTTAACAGTGCTACAGTTCTCAAAGAGCCAGTAAACTCCATGAGACCAATATAGGGGGGGAAAGCACCAAGATGTGTTAGGCAAATTTTTAAAATACAGTTTATTCCAGCTTTTGATAATGTCATAGTGCATATATATGTGTCTTCAAAAAATGATTTTACCACATAAAGACATTTTATGTATATGCATATTCTGCTTGAGTTCAATATGACATCCTAATCCTATGATTCTCTTACTATTTCATGTGTGCCTCTCTAACAGGAAGTCTGATTATCGTAGACGATATCTTCATGGCAGAGAGACTCTGAGGAATGAAATAAAGAGATTGCTCAAGACACACCAATCTTTAATGATTCAATGAAAGCATATAGCTAACAGTACTAAAATAAACTGGCACAGGAATGATATTTTCATATTGAGCAGTAAAAATACCTAGGTTATTATGGAGCATCTGGTGTGTTTGACATTAGACTGCCTTATGTATTAGATGCTCTTCTGCCATAAGTTTGCTTGTACATAGCACCAACAACATGCTAGGCACTATACAGGCCACCAAGTAAAATGGTTTACTCAGAGCTAGACCTATAGACTTCCTATTTCAGCTCTCCCACCCCTCTCTCTGTTGTATTGCATAATACAATTTACTTCATGAAAAAAGCCTATTACGCCATGAGTTTCTCAACTTCTGCTGGCAAATGCTGTTGATGTGCATTGTGCGTAACATCATGTTCCCCTCTCTTTCTCACACTGAACCACATTTGCCATTTTGTTGCCCAGTCACACAGTTTGGAGAGATCCTTTTGGAGCTCCTCACAATCTGTTTTGCATTTCACTACCCTAAATAGTTTAGTGTCATCTTCAAATCAGGTCACTTTGCTGCTTACCCCAACTTCTAGATCATTTATGAATAAGTTAAAGAGCACTGGTGGTTCAAATAAAGATCCCCGGGGGACCCCGCTTCTTACTTCCCTCCATTGTGAAAACTGTCAGCTTATTCCTTCCCTATGTTTCCTGTCCTTCAATCAGTTACCAACCCACGCATGGACCTGTCCCCTTATCCCACAACTGCTAGGTTTACTCAATAGGCTTTGGTGAGGAACTTTGTCAAAAGTCTTAGTCCAACCAAGTTAAGACTACTTTGTGTTTATGAGGGAAGCAGCTATATAATAGAATTGTCACCATGTTTATCTTCTATGCTTTTAAGTTAGTCACAAAGTTAGCCCCCTTGCAGTTCTTGCCTTTTGACCAATGTTCCCTCTAACAGGGATTCCCAGATGTTGTGGACTACAAGTCCCATAATCCCCAGCCGAAGGCCATTACAGCTGGGTATGCTGGGAGCTGTAGTGAACAACATCTGGGAATCCCTGTCAGAGGAACAGTGCTTTTGACACCTGTTTTCATTCATATATATATATAACCTCTGTATATATATATATAACCTGTTTTCATATATATATATATAGAGAGAGAGAGAGAGAGAGAGAGAGAGAGAGAGAGAGAGAGAGAGAGATTGTGCATCTGGTGAAGTGAATTGTAGTCCACAAAAACGTATGCTACCATAAATGTGTTAGTCTTGAAAGTGCCACAAGTCTCTTCTGTTTTAGCTTGACTTCATCCAGGTGATTTCAATGGAAGAGTTTAACATGTGTTTAAGTCTCCTATTGACTTGAAAGTGCTTAACTGTGGATGGATCATGCCCATTATTTGTAAAGGGAGTATTGTTTCCCTTCCCACAGGGAAGGCATATCCTTTTTTGCTTAAAACAATTTCCTATCTTTTATCCCCAAAGAGTTCCCAAACTGCACTATAGAACCAACAGGAAATGTAAAACCTAATCAGACAGTTGTAGATAAAACACTGAAGAGTGTAATGGGACAAAAGCAACATTGTAATTTAAACACTGTTCGGCAGGTATTTAGATTTTAGGTGTGGCTGCAAATGTTAATGGAGACCCCTCTTGGGCTTCCTTATCAATTTCCTTCAAATGTTAGCATTTATTATATACCACAGGCACTGGACTGCTCTGATATTTTCCCTGCTAATACTATAACAAAGATAAGAGAAGTTAAGGGAAGAGAGCTGGTCTTGTGGTAGCAAGCACGGACTTGTCCCTTTAGCTAAGCAGAGTTTGCTCTGGTTGCACATGAATGGGAGAATAGAAGTGTGAGCACTATGAGATATTCCCTCAGGAGATGGAGCTGCTCTGGGAAGAGCATCTAGGTTCCAAATTCCTTCCTTGGCATCTCCAAGATAGGGCTGAGAGAGATTTCTGCGTGCAACCTTGGAGACTGGCCACTGCCAGTCTGTGTAGACAATACTGAGCAAGATGGACCAAGGGTCTGACTCAGTATATGGCAGCTTCCTATGTTCCTAAAGATACATGCAGTGAGTCATTCAGCTGCCATTGAACATGGAAGTAGAGATATGGACTTCAACATATTAGTGATGGGGTATAGGATGTTGTTTAATAGAGATTTGCATGAGCCATTTGTGCACCCACCTGCAGGGCGAGGAGCAGTTCCCTTAAAAAGCAAGTGCACACCGACCATGTGCATGCCGACGCCATGCAGAGGCTGCAGACCAGAGCCCTGCGCAACTGTTTGGAGAGCAGGCACCATAGGCAGAAAAGCGGCAGGGCAGGGATAAGCAGGTAAGGAGCTCCTTACCTGTAAGGGAACTGCTCCCTGCTCTGTTGAGCCAGTTGGTGCCCAAGCTGGTTTGGCGATTCCAGGCACTGAACTGGCTTGTGCATATCCCTGTTGTTTAAGTAGTAAGGAAACTATTTATTTTATCATCTATATTTATCCCACTTTTCAGCCAAAAAGCTTCAAAAGAGGCTCATAACAATGGTTTATATCCCAATGGGTTGTATTCCTCCTTTGGAGGAAGAAGGCCTTGCTTCAGATCAAAAAGGGAGAAAAAGAGCCCTACATCAGAGGAAGACGCCAAGCCCTTTCTCATGACCAGTCAGAAAGGGCAATAGGGTTAGTGGGGTGGAAGCCCTGAAGAGCTTACCTCCCCAGAGATGAGCTGTTTCCTTTCCTTGGGCAGGCAGATCACCCACCCAGACGGGCACCAGCTGCTGCCAGGAGCTCCAAAGGTTGGGTGCCAGGATGTTTTGCCCTCCATTACCCTGAGTGAGTGCAGGGTACATTACGGGGATCCCCCCTCCCTGAGAGTGCTGCAGCCTGCTAGCCACAGCAGCTGCAGCTGACAGACAATTGAAAAAGGGAAGCTCCATAGAGGGAGGCTCCATAGGTGGGTTTGCCGCTCTGGTGCCACTGGGATCAGGCCCGATCCCAGCAGTACACACGTACGTGCACAACCAGGCTGTGCTTCCTTCTCCCAGTTTTGCATGCATGTGTGAATAGCCTCTCCATCTTGCAGGCTGAGGAAGCTACTTTCCTTCAGAGGACGGAAACCTTATAATACAACCCAATTTAAATGCTGCTGAGGGACTTGGGTTCAGGTCTAGGCATATTGAAAAGGTGCCAGGCTGTTGCCTTTCCTATCTCTGATAGCCACTGGTAACCAGGAGGAGGAGAGTTCTCCGCTGCTGCCTTGCTGGGCCACCTCATGTCCTTTGAGGGCTTGGGCTGGGCCTGCCATGCTGTAAGAAAGGTCCCTGAGGTGCCTTTACAGGAGAATTATTTGGATTCGGAAATACTCAGGGACATGAGCAAACATCACCGCATCCCAGGCACCACTGCAGTGCCATGCCTTTCAGCTCCAAGTGCCACTCGCTCTTAGTTCCCTCTGTATGCTGTGATTGAAAGGCAGCACAACATTGGTGGGGAAGACGGTGGGCGGGGGTATGTTCTGGCTAGTGCCTTATTGTCAATTGATTGGATTTGGGAATTTTATTTTATTTTATTTTATTTTATTTATTCGATTTCTATACTGCCCTTCCAAAAATGGCTCAGGGTGGTTTACACAGAGAAATAATAAACAAATAAGATGGAACCCTGTCCCCAAAGGGCTCATAATCTAAAAAGAAACATCAGATAGACACCAGCAACAGTCACTGGAGGTCCTGTGCTGGGGGTAGAGAGGGCCAGTTATTCTCCCCCTGCTAAATAAAGAGAAGCACCACGTTGAAAAGGTGCCTCTTTGCCCAGTTAGCAGGAATACTTTCTCTTTTGTGCGGAAACCACTTTTACAGATTTGTTTTGAGGACTGAGTTGTGGGGTTTTAACTTTTGTAGAGACCAGTGAGAAAGGGCAATGGCTTTAGCGGGGATGGGGAGGAAGCCATGAAGAGCATCGCCCTGTCCCCCGGAGCTCCAGTAAAGCACAGCGGAAGTGCACGGTACATTATGGGGATCCCTCCATCCCTCCCCGAGAGCACTGCAGTTTGCTAGCCATGACAGACAATTGAAAAACTGAGGTTAAGGGAGAGCTTCCTCCCTTAACCTCATTTTAGAGGGAGACTTCATAGGCGGTTTTGCTGCCACGGTGCTGCTGGGATAGGGCCCGATCCTGGTGGTTCACATGC
This sequence comes from Hemicordylus capensis, assembly GCF_027244095.1. NCBI lineage: Eukaryota > Metazoa > Chordata > Lepidosauria > Squamata > Cordylidae > Hemicordylus > Hemicordylus capensis. The sequence goes on from NC_069657.1 coordinate 131,524,146, forward strand.
ACGTGCAGAACCAGACTGGACTTCCTTCGCTTGGTTCTGCACACACATGTGAATAGCCTCATTATCTTGGTTTTAGCAGGGTTCTGTTTTTAAGAGTATTTTGTAAGTTGACTTTAGTACTTTTTATGTGTTCTATTCTTTTATTTTACAGGGAACTGCCCTGAGCAGTATTGTATGGGAGGGATGAGATAAACATATGTGGTTTCTTAAAAAAATTACAATAAGATTACAACAGTGCATATAACTAAATCAAGGATGGCAATTATATATGTAAGTATAACTTTTTTTAAAAAAAGGGGAAGAGAAGAAAAAGAAAGAAGATCCCTTAAACATAACTTTAACATAACAAGATACAGCCTACCTAGGAAAAAAGAAAGGGAAGGTAGAGGGTAATCCACCTTCTTCTAAGGATAAATATTTTTTGCCCTCAAAGCATAAACAATTCATTAAAATTTGTCCACATTTTAACATTCTTCTTCTTTAACTTTATCTTGGTGGGTGGCGGGTGGCGGGGGAGCAGTTCAAATGCTGACAAGGAACACATGTTGGTTAGCCAAAGTTGCATTTCAGGAGTAAATTTGTCCTTCCAGTGCTATATTATAATCATTTTGGTGACCCCCACCCCCAAGCACGAAGAATCCACAATTCTTGCTGTAATGCTAGATTCCATATGCTGGGGATATACCCCAACAAAACAAGAATGTCCTTGACAGGCAATGATTGCTGCAATGTGATATTAAAAACCTTATGAATTTCAAGCCAAAATGGCACAGTAACTGGACAGGACCCAACCTTATGTGTTACACATATGTTGAATGCATATATGAATGAATGAATGAATGAATGAATAAGAGTCTTCAAAGATATGGAATCTAGGGGAACAAATGGTGCATTATGTTGTGCAAACAGTTGCAAAAACAGGAGGGCATCTGTGGATTTCAATTAACTTTTCTCATGGAACACTCTTTTGCTAAATTAGAAACAGGACTTCTGGAAGTGGAAGTTGCTTTCTGCTTGGAAGGCTCCTTTGGATTTAAGCTGTGGTAAAGTACGTAAGACATTGATCAGGTACAGATGCTGCATACATTACACAAACCTGCTTCTGAGACTCTTGTATACATCAGGATAACAATTAGGATAACAATGACTTGCTTCCCAACTATTGTCATGTTTTATAAACTAATACTTCTGGGCATACAAAAAGTGCTCTGTGAGCTTATAAGGTACTGCTCCCTCCTGCTTTCCTTTGACCTACGTCTGGTTGAAATCTTGACTAACAAAGCACAGAAGCACTAGTGCAATGGAAGAAGCACTGGTGCAGGCTTCCCCAAACTGCGGCCCTCCAGATGTTGCTGAACTACAACTACCAACATCCCAAGCCACAATTGTGGCTAGGGATGTTGGTAGTTGTAGTTCAGCAACATCTGGAGGGCCACAGTTTGGGGAAGCCTGCACTTATGCTTTTGATAATTTCAGCTAACTCAGGTCCACTGTTGGTTCAGCAGTCGGGGCAAATTTCGACAACCTTCTTTCCATTGGAAGTGCTCTGTGCCATCCAAAATATGTCCCTATGGGTTATGTAGACTTCAGAGACTTAATTTTGGATGACACAAAATGCTTCCAGGGGAAGGTAAGATCATTGAACTGCCCCCCTCCATATACTAGCACCAGTGTTAGTATGGAGCTATTTAGAAACACTGGTGCTACGCTGGAGCTTCTCCTGTTGCACCAGTGCTTCATTAGTCAGGATGTCAGCCCATGACTCAAAAGGATATTCTGTTGTGAGCCAAGCCTGATTTGCACTCTATATGCTCCAGAGCTAGCAATGAGAATGAGGCTTGTTCACTCTAGCCAAAAATTGGCTTAGTTCTTTTTGTGGCGGCCGTGTATGATCTGGATTCGGTGGTAGAAAGAAAGAAGACACATTCCACTCATAAAGTTCAACTGGCTTTATTAAAGCAAATTGGTCACAGAGGCATGAATGCCAATCCAGTAAATCAAACAAATCAATCATATTTCTAGCCATAGTGTAGCGTAAAAATTCCTATCATATATGTTGCGTGCATGTGATCTCAGTAATTACTCTACCTAACAAGAGATAGAGAGACTGGAAAGAAGAAGGGAGAGGGAGTTGCTTGGAAGGGTGATGGTAGAAAGCCAGGATTTAGTAGTGAGAAGGAGGAGCAAAGGCTGAATCTTCTCGGGCAGGTTTATCACTGGATCTAGATGTGGTCAAATGGATGTGAGCATAGCTTGGGTTCATTGCCAGTAAGTGTTGCAGATAACTTCAAGCAGGTATGTTGAGTTCTAGTCTAGATGTGTCTAGGCAGAGATAATCATGTTTCCTTATCCCACAACAGGAATCACTGACAATCTCTTGCCTAGCTGGAGAGAACTTCTGTTTTGCTCCATAGCTCAGACAGCAAGTTCTTAGGTGAACAGGGTTTGCTTGTTAGGCAAAAGATTGCTGAAGCCCTGTCTGGAGAGCTGTATTCTTATAATTGCTGGAACATTTGATCTCAACATCAGGTTCTTTCAAGATAGCAAACATCCAACATGACTATCCAACGTGTCAATGGCTTGTGCCATAAAACTTCTCACATGTGACAATTGTTTGTTTGCCAGGGGAAGAGTGGATGAGATGAGGGCCATCTCCTGTGTAGTGTCAGTCAGTGTTATCAGGAAACATTGTATTCTTGTATTTTTTAAAAAAACAATCTGTATTTCTGAGCCTTGTAGATGGATGGTTTCTCTTGTCAGCAGATTCCTGGCGCCTTTGACCCAAAGGGTTGTTAGAAATCAAAGGTGTTTGAGAAGGAAGAAGCTAAGCTATATGTGTGAGACAGCAGTTAAATAACTTCTTGTGTAAATCTATCTAGTGTACATTTCTAAAACATTCAAAATTAGCAGCAATTGGATATATGTGAGGCCACTAATCAAAATATCTGATTAAGACAAATATTGTGGGTTACATATTCTTCCATAGGAAATGCAGGATTATCTCCTGTCTTTCCCAAGGCAATCACCAGAGTACAAAGCACAAGCAATCGGGCCTGTTCCTTTAAGAATGGCCAGGTCACTCATGGTTCTGAGACTCCTTTCAGCAGGGAATCTCTTAATGGAGTTGCTTGACAAAGATGCAGGCCTTACGTCTGGTCCGCTAGGCTCTGAGTTATGGTCCAAGATGAGTGTCCTGGGCTATAAGAATTCACTACGTGGAAAAGCAGGAAAGGAGGAAAATGTTTATATGTGAAGGCCACTGGTTTCTGTTATGCAAAGTGATGTAAAGAAAATGGTGGGTGAAATGATTTTTGTTGTTGTTTAGTTGTATGAGTCTTTGGGGTTACCCTTGAACAATAAGCTCAGTATTTACCCTGATCTGGCCCCTGCCCTTTCCCACTGCACTTTGGTGAGCTTCTGTTGAACCCTTATGCTGCTTACATGGATCCCAAACTTTCATCTTTCTTCCAACACCATTTTTAATGTCTAAGGCAAAGATGCACCCAAATCTTAACTGTTTCATCAGCCTCACACAAAAAGTGAGACAAAACTTTTTATGTGAACCAAATATGGTTTAAAACATTTTACTTGAGAATTCATACACCAAAGTACACTGACCCTTTCATCATGCTAATAAATGTGAAGGATTGGTGTTGTGTGTTTTTGAACAAAGTGCCGTCAATTTGTGTTGGGGGAAGATTTGATGGCAAATGCATCCCAGTTTCCATGCCTTCTGCTTCCTCTTAGCAAGCTCCTTTTTTGAATAGTTGAATTTTCTATCCTTCCTAAAAGATCAAAGACTTAGTAGCCATACTAGTACATCCAGTTATGGGAAATAGGAAGTGTACAGTAAGGATAACATACGGATAGAGTTCACATGTGTATATTCATTAACAGCATCAAATGACAATCTGCATGTGTAAAATAGCCAGAGCAGGTAGAGCTGTTATATCACCAAACATCAACAAAAAATGCTCTTCAGTGGAAGCAACTCATGCATTCAGCTGTGAGTTGACAAGTGATGGCATATTACACTTATGCTGGTGTACTGCCAGTGAACAGAAGAAGGAAGTGGGATCTTACCTATAGTTGCATCCCCTTCCCATAACTTGTTAGGCATTCAACATGAAGTTATTCAACATACAACATGAAGTTATACATTCAACATGTGATGGCATCTACATGTGTATCCGAAGTATTCACATAGACATTTTCTGTGTAATCAGAGACCCAGAAAAAAGGCTGAATCCTCACTCATGCATACAGACGCCATGTACAAACAGTTTGCACATGTATAGGATTTTTCACAGGTTATTCTGAGTGCACATAGGGAGGAGGTGGGCAGCATGTGTGATTCCACTCACCTCTCTATTTACACTGAATCCTTGCCAATGCAACATGTATACAGTCCTCATGAATGCTATGTTATCAAGTGGTATATTGCAATGTGTGAATCAGCCCTCACCTCTGCTGGTGATCCTGTTGATGCCCTGGTTGAGAACTGGAACAACTTGCTCACCAGGGCAGTAGACACGATTGCTCCTAAGCGTCCCCTCCAACCTGCTTCAAAATTGGCTCCATGGTATACGGAAGATCTACGGGGGCTGAAGCGGCAAGGTAGGCGACTGGAGCGCAAGTGGAGAAAAACTCGACTCGAATCCGACAGATTACGATATGGAGCACATTTAAAGAGCTATGCTCAGGCGATACGTGCAGTAAAGAAGCGGTTCTTTTCTGCCCGTATTGCCTCTGCGAGTTCACATCCAGCGGAGTTGTTCAGGGTTGTGAGGGGACTAGTATCTGCCCCCTCTCCCTTGAACCAGAATTTGGAAGCATCGGTTACCCACTGTGGTGTGTTGAATGAATTTTTCACAGACAAAATCTCTCAGATTTGGGCCGACTTAGATGGAGACCCCACAATTAATTTGATGTCTGAACTGGAGGTGTCCGACAACTCCTCTTATATGATTCAACTGGATCAATTTCAGTTTGTGACTCCTGATGATGGGGACAAGCTGCTTGGATCGGTGAGGCCTACCACCTGTTCCCTTGACCCTTGTCCAACATGGCTTATTCTATCTAGCAGGGAGGCTGTTGTAGGCGGCCTGGTGGAAATCATAAATGCTTCTCTGAGGGAGAGCAGGATGCCTCCTTGTTTTAAGGAGGCAATTATTAGACCTCTTCTAAAGAAGCCTGCATTAGATCCCTCAGAGTTGAGCAATTATAGGCCAGTTTCCAATCTCCCATGGCTGGGCAGGGTAATTGAGAGGGTGGTGCCAGGCGGTCTTGGAGGAAACTGATTATACAGACCCATTTCAAACTGGTTTTCAGGCGGGCTATGGGGTGGAGACTGCCTTGGTCGGCCTGATGGATGTTCTCCAATTGGTAATTGACAGAGGAAGTGTGACTCTGTTGGTCCTCTTGGATCTCTTGGCAGCTTTCAATACAATTGACCATAGTATCCTTCTGGAACGTATGAGGGTGTTGGGGTTTTTACAGTGGTTTGTTTTACAGTGGTTCCGCTCCTACCTCTCAGACAGATTCCAGATGGTGTTGATTGGAGATTGTTGCTCTTCAAAATCTGAGCTTAAGTATGGTGTCCCTCAAGGCTCCATTCTCTCTCCAATGCTTTTTAATATCTACATGAAACCACTGGGAGAGATCATCAGGGGATTTGGAGCTGGGTGTTACCAGTATGCTGATGACACCCAGATCTACTTCTCCATGTCAACTTCTTCAGGAGTTGGTATATCCTCCCTAAATGCCTGCCTGGAAGCAGTAATGGGCTGGATGAGGGAGAATAAACTGAAGCTGAATCCAGATAAGACGGAGGTACTTATTGTGCGGGGTCAGAACTCTAGAGATGATTTTGATCCACCTGTTCTAGACAGGGTCATACTTCTCCAAAAGGAACAGGTTTGCAGTCTGTGAGTACTTCTGGATCAATGTCTCTCCTTGGTTTCTCAGGTGGAGGCGGTGGCCAGGAGTGCCTTCTATCAGCTCCAGCTGATATGCCAGCTGTGCCCATTTCTTGAGATCAGTGACCTCAAAACAGTGGTACATCTGTTGGTAACCTCCAGACTGGCCTTCTGTAATGCGCTCTACGTGGGGCTGCCTTTGTATGTAGTCCGGAAACTTCAGTTGGTTCAGAATGTGGCAGCCAGGTTGGTCTCTTTGTCATCTCGGAGAGACCACATTACTCTTCTGTTGATGGAGCTACACTGGCTGCCAATAGGTTTTTGGGCAAAATACAAAGTGTTAGTTATAACTTATAAAGCCCTAAACGGCTTAGGCCCTGGGTATTTAAGAGAGTGTCTTCTTCGTTATGAGCCCCATCGCCCATTGAAGTCACTTGAGGAGGTCCGTCTCCAGTTGCCACCAACTCGTTTGGTGGCTACACAAAGACGGGCCTTCTCGGCTGCTGCCCCGAGATTGTGGAATGTGCTCCCTGCTGCGATATGAGCCTCCCCATCTCTGGCAATTTAAAAAAAATACCTAAAAACACATCTCTTCAACCAGGATTTCTCAGCTTTTTAAAACTTGTTTTTAAATTGTTCTGATTATTTAATTGCTGTTTTACAATGTTTTTAATTGTTAATCATTTTATGCTTTATAATTTTTGTTTTAATTATTAACTGATTTTAATGGTGTTTTAATGTAAACCGCCCTGAGCCTTTTGGAAGGGCGGTATAAAAGTTTTAATAATAAATAATAAATAAAAGGTTCAAATAGACTTAGCTCCATGGATGTAATTCACTCCAACCCTCAACATTAAAAATTTATTCATGTTACATTTAGAACCAGCCTTTCTTCTATCAAGGAGCTCAGAGCAGCATACATGGGGTGTCCAGATGGCTATCCATTTAGGCACTGACCAGACTTAGACCTGCTTAGCCTCAGCAAGATGGCCACACATGTTCCCTCAGACCATGCCTCATCACTTAAAGAGATATTTTTAATCTAAAAAGAGAAACACAAATATTATTCATAATGCCCATATTTTGTAGGAAAATAAAGAGAAGCAGCCTTCTCTAATATTTATTTTATTTTATTTTTTTGCTTTATATAGAGTACCTTCCACTGCTGAACTCCAAGGTGTTGCACAGTATAAAATATCCAATCATCTAAAATACAAGAAGAATGTAGTATAGGACCAAAATAATGAAACAGATAGAGCAGTTCCCCCCACACACCTGGCCAATGAAACCCCTACTTTCTGAAGGCCTAGTGAAAACATGGGCTTCAACCATCAATGGTAGGCTGGGAGTGTAGAGAGAGAACAGATATCTCCAGGGAGGGCATTCCACAATCTGGGGACAATAACGGAGAAGGCCCTGTCCCACATGCATAACAGATTAGCTTCATCCAGCATTGGCATACAGAGTCCAGCCCCGAGAAGTCTTTGCAGGGTGGATAGATTCAATGGGGAGTAGGTGATTCTTCAGGTAAATAGGGTCCAAACTATTTAGGACTTTAAAAGTAATAACCAGGACCTTGAATTAAACCTGGAAGCAAACTGGCAATTGGTGCTGTTCTTTCAAGATAGAGATGATATGCTCACCCCATGCAGCACCCAATATTAACCTGACTGCTACATGTTGCACAAGCTGTAGTTTCTGAATATTCTTTAAGAGCAGCCCTACGCAGAGTGCATTGCGGTAATAATATCACAGAGATACAGAAGAGAGTGCTTTCATAGATATGAATGGATTCACTCTTGTAACATAGACATTTAATACGACTTAGGGAAAATTCATTGGCATTATCGTCTAAACATCTATCCTGCTTTGTCTGATGTGCTAATGTAACGCCATAGTTTGTGACACTGTACTTGTATAGCTGTTGAGACTCTCTAAGCAGCATGTGTTAGTACAGCATTTCAGTACTTTCCTTGAAGAGTACTTCCCATGAAGTACTTCCCTTCATTACACTGCAAGGATGAAATGCTGATAAGCAAATACATTTATTTATTTGTTTAATCACTCAATCAATCATATTTATATACTGTCTAATATATTCTACATGAAATATAATAACTCTACATGAAATAGGTGCCCCACATTAGTCTTCATCTTAGGTGCTCTATATGCACCCCCAGCCAAATGGGAATTGCTATTCTGTGATGCACTCCCATGCTGCTGAGGATAGGGAAAGACCTACATGATTGGCCTTGCTTGTGTGTATACATGATTCTCCTGCAACCCTCAGATGTAGGGGAACAGATCCCAGAAAAGTGGCCCTTATGTCATCGTGGGTAGTTTGAGGGTGAGACGTTGTTACATTTCTATGGTTAATTTTTGAAAATGTCAGAAAATTCCAGAATTGGTTCCTGTGAAAAGCTGGCTTTCTTGGTAATTGCCAGTTACTGAGTATTGTTGTGTGCCAATAGCCATTAATGACAAATTTATCTCATATTAATATTGACAAAAAGGGCTGGTTGGGGTGGATGGCCTTATCAACACAATGCCTTTCTTGATAAAACTCCCAAAGGTGGCTGTAAGCATTCCAGTGTTTCACCACCTTTGCAGAGATGTGCGTAGGTATAATCATGAATTGAACTCTAGACTATTTCACAGAAAGAAAATCAGGAAAATTTAAATAAATGTCATATTAGAAAATTTGGGCCATGGGGTGAGTGGGTTGAGATCACAGTGGCCCACTGATCTCACCATTCTTCTGTTTCTTAGCATCTAGGAGAGAATGGGAAAAGGTAAATTTGCTTTTATGGTGTGCGTCTAGAGGGTTTGGAGCACCTTTGTATGCTCACTCATTCACTCTGAATCATTAAAGCAAATGGGTGGGAATGTCTTTCTGTTGTAACAATGTTTGGATTCCCATACCTTTGAGAAGCTTATTCTCATAGAATGGTATAAATCCAAACTATTTCCTTAATATTTGTTACTTCCAGGGGAACAAATGTGACATTTCTTGACTCACATCTGGAAGGTACAGTGTTCCTAGGTTTGGGGGCTAGGCTCCCTAAATTGTGCTTTTCTAGAAATATGTTTCAAATGACTTTGTTTGAATAGTTTACAGAGACTGTTGTGCAATTTATTCAGTGAAGTATAACACAATTTGCTTTCCCCTCTTCAATGTTTCACCAGCCCCAAGACTTCAACTAGATTATAGCTCTTAGAATTGCAGTGGAATCTAATTCACATGAATGGCCAGGGTCTAACACAAACACTCAGTGGCTGACATACTGTGCAGCCACCCACACATGTTCAGTGCTCTGTGGGTGCTGATGTGTCTTCCTAATGGTAGTTGCGAAATGCACACTTGCAGAAATGCTGAAGGTGTGCAAGAGAGTTGTGCAGTTGAATGGCCAATATTTCCAATGGCTGTGCAATCATGTAACTCCTTTGCACAATTTCAGCAACTGCCATTAGGAAGATGATGCAGTGCCCATGGGTGCACTAAATGCTCAAGGAAGGCTGTCAGCCAGTAATCAGAAATTCAACAAATTGTAAGTTATTTATTAGACCTGTCATCAAATTAAAAATAAAATGGAGTCAGTCATGAGGTTTAATTATTTAATCTGCTTATATTTGCATATAACAATAGCTCAGAAGCAACAATATTTTTTAGATGTTGCATGTGTGTGTCATAACAAGCATTATCTTACAACAGGGGTCTCAAACTGTGGCCGTCTTGCAGATGTTGGCCTACAGTTCCCATTATCTTTGTCTCCTGGCCACTGTGAGTGGATGATGGTAGTTGCAGTCCAAAAAGAGCTAGTGGGGGCAGATTAAGACCCTGTCTTAGAAAATGGGATTCCCTTCTGTGTCTGAGAAAAGAGGGAATGCCTTTTGTAAAGTGGTGTTTCCATCTGCTGCTTTTCTAATCTGTAAAAATAATGGGCAAGAACCAGACTAAGTTAGTAATGAGTGCCATAGAAATAAATTAGACTGGCTAACTTAAGTCCTTTTAATTTCAATGGGTCTTAGTCATGGCCAACTTAGTTTGCCTCCTGTCCATTTAAAAAAACAACACTACCGATCACTTAATTGATTAAAGAATGCGCCCTCCTATTTATATAAGTGATATATCTCTATGCAAGGAGGCATACAATAAAATTGGATAGCTAGAAATTTGAGATGGCCATTTGGGTGGTGTGTGGTTAGCGAGCGATGATATAGCATAGTGGTTGAGAGACTGCATTAGGAATCAGGACTTCTCTGGTTCGGACTTGTCCAACAGGACTTGTCTCTGCCATCAATTCACTAGGTGGCCTTAGGCAAGCCACTTTCAACCTCAGCTGCAATATAGGAAAATAATACTTCTCTTTCAGGACTGTTATAAAGCTTGCAACAAGATAATGCACTTGCAAATACAAATCCGATGTATTATTAGTGGGGAGGGTAGATGTGAGAGTACCTTGAAAATATAATGCCCGAACCATTGCAACAACTGCAGTCTAATAAATGTAGCAATGTTCCCTCCCTCATCATCTCCCTTTTCTCCAGGGTTAGATATGTGCCACCGGCACCTTTGCTCAGCACTGTGGAAATGTTTTATCCAAGGAGGGGCAATTTATGCCGGTTCCCACCTAGGCAAACAGAGCTAGTAAACACAAGAAACCTGGTCAAAACCCACACTGCAAAAAGATTAATAAATAAAGAGATTGAAGGACACTCAATGTTCCTGTATAACCAGCAACGACTGATTCACACTGTAAAGTATGAACAGAGGTGATTAGCCAGGGCAAACCTTAATAACCTCTTAAGCACACAATCAGTTCTGGGCAATGTTTGGAACAGCACCCAAGAGATCTGAGCAGTCTGTCATATAATACAAATGGTTGTGGGTTGAACTTCAATAGAGGGTGGGAGCTTGAGCAGAGATGACTATTGTCACAGCCCACTTTAGCTACTGGAGGGCAAGTCACTTCCGTTCTTGCTGTATACTCAGAACAAGGCACTTAAGCTGCTAGCTGTGTTGCATGGTGTGAAAGCAGTCCTTGATGAAATATTGGGCATTTGAGACAATGCTTGTGTTGGCTGGCATCAATCTGTACTTTGTACAATCTGTGAAAGAAACTTCTACTAAGTGTGCTGAAATAGGTCAAGATAAGGATCTCCTTATGCTGTGTTCCCCCTCTGTCCCACATTTTCATTCCAATAACTTCAAAGTATAAAAGTCTACACTTCATGCAAGTACTAATTGAAAATGAACCTGCACAGGAATGCAAAGGAAACTTTTCTAAACAGCAATGAGCACAGATACTGCTTGACTGCACACACAGCCAATTCTCTCAGCCACTTTAGAGGCCTAAGTTAATCCATGGAATTTTGGGATGCTTTCCAGCAAAGGCTGAATGTGTATGTCATTTTTCTGTCACATAGGTGGCCAGACTGCAGCACAGGTGCCATAAGCAGAACATGCAGTAGGGGTTTGTGACACCCCAGGATAGGAACAGGAGGACCTCTACAAGATAAAATGAGACCTGCACGCTTGCCTGTCTCTCCTGTGTTGCACTGCTACCTGCTCTGCACCTCGTTATACTAAAGAAAAGGCATTCCAAGGCACAGGGGACTGCATTAGTGCCATAATGCACATTGGAGTAGCTCTCTCTTACAATTTGCAGGTGGCATGCTTGTCGAAAGATCAACACACCATTTTAATAATATGGGGTAAGTCAGGAACAGTAGCTAATGTTTGAATTTATATAGCCTGTTCGGAAAAGGTTGTTCAAACAACAGGCTCATTCACCTGATGATTAGCTGACAATTTGCGGGATCTCTGCACTCCTGAATTTTGATTATCTGTGAGGGGAAAACAATGTACGATGCACTGACAGAGATTGTCAGCTAGCCTCTCACTGGGTAGGAAGGCTTTGTCTTACCCAGCAGTTCTGCCTAGCTGCTAAAAGAGGTAGAAGGAGAAGCCCTCCTACTCAACGGGAAGCCAGCTGATGACCACTGTCGGCACCACCCACCTTGTGTGTGGATAATCAAAGATCAGGAGTACACACAGCTCCCCAAACTGGATAGGGTTCTTGTCCTAGCCAGCTAATCATCATGCGAATGAGCCTAACTGCTTCCAAGGCTTAATTCAAGCCACTAAACTCTCTTCCACTCTCTCTGTATTTCTGGCATAGACTGCAGATGTGGCATATTGGTTGCATGATCAGCCTTCCCCAAGTTTTTTTTTTAAAAAAGCTTGCATGTCTTTCCTGAGCTGGGTGACAAAATCTGCGCAGCTGGTTGCAGGCACACGAGTAATATAGTATGTGTGTCAGCCTTACACATATAACCAGTCTGCTATAGCCCATGTTGAATCTATATGAGTGCAAAACACAGCCAGGTGAATTGGCCCATATTGTTCATTCATTCATTCATTCAATTTCTATACCGCCCTTCCAAAAATGGCTCAGGGTGGTTTACACAGAGAAATAACAAACCAATAAGATGGAACCCTGTCCCCAAAGGGCTCACATTCTAAAAAGAAACATAAGACACACACCAGCAACAGTCACTGGAAGTACTGTGCTGGGGGTGGATAGGGCCAGTTACTCTCCCCCTGCTAAATAAAGAGAATCACCACATTAAAAGGTGCCTCTTTGCCAAGTTAGCAGGGGTTTGTTGCCAGAATCCAGACAACATTTGATAACATGTAAATCTGTTGATTGATGTCTTCATGGTTATATATTTATTTGTTAATCCACTCTTTATAGTGAGCTGTGTGCAGTGTAATCTGCTAGTTTACATTAGTTGCACATCTAATTTGGGGCTTATTTTGTGCGCCTCACAAGACATGCAAAGTAGGATAGCACATTTTATTGTGTGAACACACTTCCATTAAAATTGCCAGGAACAGGATATGGGGTGGGTATGGTGTTGTACTTAATTTTAAAAAATCATTTGGAATATCCCAGAACTAGGGTTTTGCTCATGGTTAGGTTCTCATTGCCATATGCGGGGCTGAGAAAAATATTTCTCCTGAGAGTAGATTGCCTGGAGTCCCTGTGCTTTTCTCCTTCTGCCTTCCACTGCAGCAAGTGATGCCTCACTTGAATAAGTCAACCCGAGTCTGCAAGAGGTTTGTACTCTGCTTGTGACACACGGCAATCCAAATTTCTTAGGTTGAACCATGTATCATAGTCGAAGATTGGAACTCATGGGTAGATCATTTCTTTATTTATTTTATTAAATAAATAATGAAAAGTATAAGCATGCATATGTATTCAGTACTTGGTTTGGGCCCCTTTTGCAGCAATTACTGCCTCAGTGCGGCGTGGCATGGATGCTATCAGCCTGTGGCACTGATGAGGTATTATGGAAGACCAGGATGCTTCATTAGCGGCCTTCAGCTCTTCTGCATTGTTTGGTCTCATGTCTCTCATCCTTCTCTTGGCAATGCCCCATAGATTCTCTATGGGATCAGGTCAGGCGAGTTTGCTGGCCAATCAAGCACAGTACACTGTATACTTTTCAGAGGTCCGATATTGTTCTATTCTACAATCCTTGTCTTCTTGGTTCCATGTAATATTCTGATTTTCTGAGATTGTGGATTTGGGGTTTTCATGAGCTGTACGCCATGATCATCACAATTATAACAAATTAAGGCTTGACTTATCTCGCTTTGCATGTAATGCGTCTGTCTCATATATCAGTTTCACCTTTTAATTTGCATTACTGAAATTAATGGACTTTTGCACGATATTCTAATTTTCCGAGTTTCACCTGTAGTACTATTGGCAGATGAAATGAGCCGAGTTGGGCAAGGGTCAAGAGAACAGGTGGTAGGGTGTACAGTCTGAAGCATCTAGTCCACATCCTCAGGAGTAACAAAATGAAAGTGATCTAATCTGATCCCATAAGAGGAATTGCTGGACACCTCCCTAAAAGACTCTGCAATTAATGTGGAAACCAGTGTGGCCTGAATATGAGGTATTTTATCCACCAAAAAATCATTTAAAACATTACACCGGGTGATCAAAGGTTCCAAATTCAAGTTCAAGGGGAAGGGGGCATGTACTAGCCCTCTTGGAACACTAGGCAACTCTGCTGGATGTGAACTTGCAGAAGCAATGTAGGCAGAAAATAATCGCTTCTTTGCCACCCACATTCCCAGAGCATAGATCTTCAAATGTGCTCTGTGTTGTAATCTATTGGAGTCATGCCGAGTCTTTCTTTGCTTGTGCTCTAGTTGTCTACCTTGCCACTTCATCTCCCATAATCCTTCTGAATACCACAGGGCTAATTTTGAAACAGTTCGGAAAGGACACTTAGGGGTGATTGTGTCAACTGCTTTAGTGAGTTCATTTATCCATGTTTGCACCAGGGTGTCGCCAGAATCATTGGCAGAGACTACTCGAAACCCTTCCAAGGCTTCTTTGAATCCTATTGGATCCAATAACCTTCTTGGGTGGATCAGCCTAATAGGTCCTTCACCTTTGCAGAGGTGGGTTGTGGCTGCAAATCCTACCTTAACCAGATGATGGTCCGTCCATGACAATGTGGAAATAACCTACGGAACACCACCCTGAGATGCAACTATTCTACTTGTATTTTGGAGCACATGCACATCCCTGTGGAAATATGTGCAGGAAGTTCTATTCACTTTCATTCCCTGTATTTGTGTATGTCATTACCACTCTAAGCCACATGGTATATGTATAATAATACCTTTAAACTGAAAGTCCTGAGTTGCATTAGTTGCTTTCTTCCTTATCTCATAGCTCATGAAGTGGCTACTCTAGCAGAACTATATCAACATTTATTGCCGTTTTTCAGTCATCTCCAGACCATTGATTTTGTACCCAGTTATCCCACTCTGATACTGGCTACATATATTTAATATTAGTTCACAACTGCAGCTTCAGACATATCAGACCACTGATCAGCTCTTAAGAACTATTGTTAAATGAGTGACCAATGACACAGAGGGGGAAAATCCCTTGAAAATTAGAATGTTTTGCAAGATGCCATTCTGAGTTCAGGCTTTACATTAGTTCACCATGCTCACCTTTTCCAGGAAATGCAGCTGAGAAAGATTTATTTAACTTGTTTAATCATGCCTCAAACATGAATCTAAGCATCTAAGATGCAAATACACTTATTAGGGTTTGAATTCCCCTTAATGATGTGAGGCTTGTTTCTAAATATCATACACAGGAGCTTGAAAGTCATTAGAATTTGGTTATATAGTGGAACAATCAGAGGCAGATATTTGTTAGATAAAACATATATAATCTTAAATAGAAGGATTTGGACTAGATAATCTTTATTCACCCCATATTAAATGTCCTGTTGGGTATTTGACAGCAGGATTGAGATCTGAAAAAGATTAGTCTTCAGTGGCTTCCACAGGCTTGTATAACTGCCCCCCCCCCCGCCACCGTATAGAGAGGCAAACAAGTTGCTCAGTCAGCATTTGGCTTAAGGCTATATCTATCCTGAAGATTATTTTGTTTCTGTTTGAAGGGGATTTATTTCTCATTGCTCTTCTTTTCTTTTTTCCAGGATAAAAATTATTGATTTTTAAATTTGATTTTTAAAGCTGTTTTTAAAAAAGTTTTTAAATTGTTTTGTATTTTTTTGGAGAGGGGAAGGTACAGAGTATGAGTTCTATTATTAACCAGAGATAATGGGCACCCCACATACTGAGCCCCTGTATTTGGAAATCCCACCTCATGAGAGTGCAGTCCAATGGAGAGCTGAAGCACATGGTGCCTCCATTTTTCTCCAGTGACCTAGCCCTCTTATGAGGGGGTGGGTGTAATCCCTGGCCAGCAAGCCAGCATGGGGGCAAGAGTGTGTTGGGGCTTCCTGGACTTTTTGGCCTGGGTCTGCAATTCCAAAAGCACCCTTTGTTACAGTGGACCAAATCCCAGGATCCTTTGCCTGCCCTCATATACATATTCCCTCCTCATAAGTCATCATGATCCCTTTCCAGAGTAACAGAAAACTAGTGCCTCTCGCCATACCCCAGGATCAATAATTGCGCTTGTGCTAAATTTTATAGCTGCAGAGCTCTTGCAAGGGCAGTGGTGCAAGTGGTGTGAGGAAAGGGTTAAAATGACTTTTCTCTGCCATGGGTGGGTGATTGATGCCGAAAAGGCATGATCGCACTGGGCACATGCCCTCAAAGATTGTGGGCTAATGGTTGCCACTTTACTGACATCCTGATGCCCTGTCCACAGGTTGGTGACACGTGGGGTACAGAACTTGCTGGGATGCAAGCTCAGTGGACCAGGGAGTAGGGATGTGTGAGCAGTTTCAGAATTGAACCGATTCGATCTCGAACCATTTCGGTTCAAAGCTTTGGGGTCGAGCCGAACCACCCATGATTCAGTTTGACCCCAGACCCCCACTCCGGCAGTTCGGGGTGTGTGTGGACCTTCTACTAAAAAAAGGTCACGCAGGCCACACAAAGGCCTGTCTTCAACATCTGTGCTTCAAAGATAGGGAATACACAGTGTATTCAGTCAATCCTAACATAAATGTACCCAAACCTCAAATTAAAATACAGGACATAATAATAAGCAGCACTATAAAAATAGTGATGACAATAGATCTCATATTTTTCTTGGTTGTAATGTTGGTTTGGGTGAGGATTACTAAACTCTGTAGAAGAGTTATGGCAACTATTAATTATAGCTAAATGTTCAGTGACAGACTGACTTGCGTAACTATCTGAACAATGGTCAAGATTAGCTGAGCTGTATGTTTTTAAATATATATGCTCAAATCTAGCTAGCTAGCTAGCTAGCTATCATATTTTTATACCACCTGATATGTACATCTCTAGGTGGAGTACAAAATTTAAAACAATATTTAAAATCAGCACAGATTAAAAT
The DNA here is from genome assembly GCF_027244095.1 of Hemicordylus capensis. Classification (NCBI taxonomy): domain Eukaryota; kingdom Metazoa; phylum Chordata; class Lepidosauria; order Squamata; family Cordylidae; genus Hemicordylus; species Hemicordylus capensis. Next base: position 131,540,950 of record NC_069657.1, read on the forward strand.
TCAACACAATTAAAACAGTAGCATAAAAACACAAATAAAAACAGTAACATAAAGCAATTATTAAAACAAATTACTAAAATTAATTCTAATTAAAAGCTTGCGAGAACAGGAGAGTCTTGAGGGTCTTCCTGAAAACAAACAGAGAAGCTGATGTTCTTATTTCAGCAGGGAGCATCTTCCAAAGCCCTGGGGTAGCCACAGAGAAAGCCCAGTTCTGAGTCGCCACTTGATGAGCTGGTGGCAACTGCAACCAGACCTCTCCAGAAGATCATAACAGTCAGCAGGGTTCATGACAAAGTAGGCACCCTCTTAAATACCCTGGACCCAGTTTATAGGTAATAACCAGCACTTTGTATTTCACCCAGAAACATACTAGCAGCCAATGCAGTTCTTTTAAAACCGATGCTATGTGGTCCCTTCAAGTTGTCCCAGAGACCAAACTGGCTGCCACATTCTGTACCAATTGTAGTTTCCGGACTATGTACAAAGGCAGCCCCACATAGAACACATTACAGTAGTCAAGCCTGGAGGTTACCAGCATATGTACCACTTTTTAAAGGTAATTTATCTTCAGAAATGGATGTAGCTGTCGTATCAGCCCAAGCTGATAAAAAGTGGTCCTGGCCACTGCCTCAACCTGAGAAATCAGGGAGATCTTTGGGTCCAGGAACACTCCCAAACTATGTAACTGATCTTTCAGGGGGAGTGTAATCCCATCCAGAACAGGCAGATCTAAACCATCTCTCGGATCCCGACCACCCACAGTCAGTACCCCCATCTTATTTTGATTCAACTTCAGTTTGATATCCCTCATGCAGCCCATCACTGCCTCCAGGCAGGCATTTAGAGAAGATATGCAATTTCCTGATGAGGTTGACATGGAGAAATAGACCGGGTGTCATCAGCATATTTATAATACCCAGCACCACACCTCCTGATAATCTCTCCCAGTGGTTTCATGTAGATGTTAAAAATACTACGGGACTGTCTTTAAAGCAAGTTGGAGAGGATGCTTAAGAGCGACAGTGTCTAGCACTCTAGTGAGTTTATTATTCCATGTTTGCACCAGAGCATCAACAGAATCACTAGCAGAGCCAACCCTAAACCCTTCTAAGGCTTCTTGGAATCCTATTGGATCCAATAACCTCCTCAGGCGTACCAATCTAATAGATCCTTCACCTTTGCAGAAGTGGTTGTGGCTGTAAGTTCTAATTTAACCAGATGGTGATCCATCAATGACAATGGGGAGGTGACAGGAGTCTCCACACACGGAACACCACCCTGATCAGAGCAAAAGACCAAATTGAGCATGTGACCAGCATTATGTGTTGGTCCAGAGACCAATTTGGATAGGCCCACAGTTGTCATGGCCACTATGAACTCTTGAGCTGCACCTGACAACCCAGTCCCAAAATAAACATTGAAGTTCGCCCCCTCCCACCAGCAACTTTGGCCACTCCAATGCCAACTCAGCAACCAGGTCCATCAGCTCAATTAGGGACTCCGCTGGACAGTGGGGTGATCGGTACACCAGCAAAAGTTCCAGTCTATCCCTGGTCCCTAGACTTAGGTACACACATTCAATATAGGCCAAATTACTGACAGGGATCCTGGTAAGGGAGATGATATTGTTATAGACCACAGCCACCCCACCTCCCTGCCAAAATAATCTCACCTGTTCCACCATGGAGTAACCCTCTGGGACAAGCTGGGTCCAAACCAGACCACTAGCCTCTCCTGACCGGGTCTCCATAATACATACCAAGTTGGCTCCTTCATCCATAATCAAGTCATGGACTACCTCAGATTTATTTTGAACTGACCTGGCATTACAGAGTAATAAAGTGAGGTTCTGTGGGTAGTTGGCATTGCTCTCTGAGGTCAATGTAGTGGTAGACCTGCTGGAAGGGGCAACAGCAATTACATTTCTGAATTCCCTTCCCTTGCAACTGGCAGCTGACCTACTAACGTCATATCTTCATCAATTCCCCTCCACCACTGGTATAAAGGTAAAGTGTGCTGTTGAGTTGATTTCGACTCCTGGTGCCCACAGAGCTCTGTGGTTTTCTTTGGTAGACTACAGGAGGGGTTTACCATTGCCTCCTCACACGCAGTATGAGATGATGCCTTTCAGCATCTTCCTATATTGCTGCTGCCCGATATAGTACCAGAGGAGATTCAAACCAGCATCCTTCTGCTTGTTAGTCAGGCATTTCCCAGAATCGTCCCCCACCTCCCCATCTCTGTTCAACCCAAGACACATACCTGTACTAGGCCTAACTAAATACTAGGCAACAATGAAGTGACTGCTTCCTTCCAGCAGTCCAAGACAACAGGTTGGCCCCAGCCCTTAGTCCCACCCCTGAAGGCACCTCCAAAGGCCAGCTGTCTTTGGCAGCCGGCCTTGGTGGCCGCCTGCCGACAACACGCACCAAGAGCTGCTCTTCGGTGCTGCTCACCCTTATAAGGGCCAGGAGTTCAAAAGCCAAATGCTGGAATGCTGTGTAGGATCCCTGGTATGCAAACAGAGTTCCATTTCTCTATTTTTAAGGATGCTTAGTTCACGTCAGGGGACAGGATGGCTGGCTGTCCAGGTTCAACAAGCTTTAAGAGGGGTTTGGATAAATTCATGGAGGAGAGATCTATCAACAGGTATTAATATGAGGGCAATAGACCACCTCCAGCCTCAGAGGCAAGGTTCCTCTGAATACCAGTTACAGGTTTGTTAAGCTTAACTTCCTGCAGATGAGCAATGTGAAGAGCCTGGGCTCGCGGACTGCATACCCACACAACACGTGACTGCCCCAGACAGGATAGAAGTGTAGGGCCCAGAATGTGTCATCATATGTCATGATCATTTTTTGGTATTCAGAGCCCCCCTGTGATGAGTGAGGCATGAACCATTTCTAAGCCCAGCATACTAACCATTATATGACACTGGCTCAGTAGTTTAAAAATAAAATAAAAGGGAATTAAGTTGTGTTCAACTAGGAAAACATTGAACTATTTTCACCCTCTCATGCTTTATATTCTGCAACAGTTATTTGCAGAATAAAAAGAACCAGAGTGGAATTATTTGTGTTATTCATTCATTCATCAACTGGTTATGTTTCTCCATAATTCCTATGGGAAAGAAATTTGGGTGAAAACATGGGTGAAATTTTCCATTTACCAAATCAAGTTAAAATTGGTTTAAAATGGTTTAAAATTTTAATGCTGATTTTAAATGATTTTAATGTGAATGTTTAATGTTTAAATGATTTTAATCGTTTGATTGATTTAGTTTTGATTTTAACTGTTAAATGATTTAATTGTTTTTATTTGTTGTAAACCACCCTGAGCCATTTTTGGAGGGGCAGTATAAAAATCAAATAAATAAAAATAAAATAATAAAATAATTTAAAGGTCACAAACCTTCCACAAAGAACCATTTTCCTTCACTGGACCAAACAATTGAAAAACATAGTCCCCTGAGATTTTAGTAACGAGTAACTACACCAAGAACACCAGTATATTATTATTTCTTGTTTGCACAGTCAGACAGGTGTTATTGACTGGTTTGTTTTATCCAGACATCGAGTCCTTCCCAAGGAACAGGGATGGCTGAATTTTATTATCAATGTTGTTGCTGTTATTATAGATATTGTCGCAGAATATAGGCTGTTCCCAGTAAAGCTGCTTTTTGTAATTGGCTGATGGTGATTTCTGTGGCCCCTGTGGTGTTGAGGTGCTCTTCAAGGTGTTTTGGAATTGTACCTAGGATGCCAATTACTACTGGATTATTTTTGTCTTCTTCTGCCACAGCCTTTCAATTTCAATTTGTAGATCTTTGTATTTTTTTATTTTTTCCTATTTATTTTTCTTCTGTTCTGCTCTCACCTGGTATTGCTGTGTCGATTATTTTAACTTGCTTTTCTTTCTTCTCAACTACAGTTATATCTGGTGTATTGTGTGGCAGATGTTTGTCTGTTTGTAGTCGGAAGTCCCATAATATAAATCTTCATTTCCCACAACTTTTTCAATTTTATGGTCCCACCAATTTTTGGCTACAGGTAGCTTGTATTTTTTGGCAGATGTTCCAGTGTATCATCCCTGCTACCTTGTCATGCCTTTGTTTGTAGTCAGTCTGTGCGATCTTTTTACAACAGCTGATTAGGTGGTCCACTGTTTCATCTGCTTCTTTACAAAGGCGGCACTTGCTGTTGTTGATTTTTCAACTTTTGCTCTTATTGCATTTGTTCTTAGTGCCTATTCTTGTGTAGCCAGTATGACACTCTCTGTTTCTTTCTTCAAGTTGCCATTCATAAGCCACTGCCAGCTCTTCGTGATATTTGATTTTCCAGTTATATTGTGCAAATACTGACCATGCAGTGGCTTATTCTTCCATTTTTCTGCTCGGTTCTTGACTTGTTCTTTCTTGTAGGCCTGCATTGTTTCATTGGCATTTAATAGTTTCTCGTTATTGACCATTTTAAGTGCATCTTCTTCACTGTCCTTGAGATATTCTGCAAGGCCTCTTTTCTCCTCCTCTACTGTTTGATGGACTTGCAGCATTCCTCTTCCACCTGATGATGATGATGATGATTACATTTATATATTGCCCAACTCACAACAACTCTGGGCAGTGCACAAACCATATCAAAATAACAAAATTTAACAAACTCTCAATAAAGTCATAATAAAATCACAACAAAATCACAATTTTACTAATGGAGTAGTAATGACCACACAGACTGGTAACTAGACTGCATGAACAGAAGCAGAAATAGAAACCACAGCCTAAGCTGAGGCTGATGGGCCTAACCTGGAGTTACCAGTAAAGTTTGCACTCCCTGCTATACTGCAGTACTGTTGCTCATTACTAGCTGCATACATTATTATCCAAATCCAAAGGTGAAACAAACAACAGTATTACAGCTGAGGCAGAACTGAGGAACAGCCTCAAGTTGACCAAAGGCCTATCTAAACTGTAAAAGATAGCTAGTGAGCAGGCCTCTTTAGGCAACAGGAAGGGCTTCTGGTTGTTGGGGGTTGGCAAAATCTGACTGTTATGGAATCATGTCAGCTAATACAGGTACTCCCCGACTTACGAACACCTGACCCATACTTAAAAACAAAGCTCCATAACATACTAAACTAATGAAAACCTTGACTTACACACAAACACCAATACACACATACAAACAGGTCATCCCTCATAGGAACTATATGTGTTCTGAATTATGAACATCCAACTTACAAACAAACTTTTGGAACATCCAACTTACAAACAAACTAGTAGAAACATTGGGAAATAGTGACCATAATGTGATCGAATTCAACTTATATGCAAGTGGAGCACTGCCAAGGAAGTCCAACACAGATGCGTTGGACTTCAGAAGAGGAAACTTCTCAAAAATGAGAGGACTGGTAAAACGGAAGCTAAAAAGGAAAGTCAGGAAGGTCAAATCATTCCAGAAAGCATGGAACTTATTCAAAACCACAATAATAGAAGCTCAGTTGGAATGTATACCAAGAAGTGAGAAAGGCACCACCAAGTTCAGGAGGACACCAGCGTGGCTAACAAGTAGGGAAGCTATAAAAGGGAAGAAGACTCCCATCAGAAAATAGAGCCCTGCCCCAAAGAGCAGAACAGAAAGGAATATAAACTCTTGCCAAAAAAAAAAAAAAAAAAAAAAGCAAGATAATAATAAGGGATGCAAAAAGTAAGTCTGAGGAACATATAACTGGAAGGGGAATAACAAAACAAAAACTGCCAGGGAGGCAGTTGGAGCCAATGAGGTTGTGAAAAGAATTATTTAGGAGGTGTCAGGGGCCTGCCAAAGATCTCTTGGGCCTACTTGGCTTTGGGGTGTGTGTGTGGCCACATCCGCCACCCCCATTGGGCCTCTAACTAAAGCACCAATCAAAATTTGGCCTGGATCAAGGAATGGATTAATGAAAAAATACCACATTTAACACCAAAGTCTCTTGAGTAAACTTAACAGTCATGGGGCAGGTTCATAGTAGATTGGTAACTGGTTGAAGGACAGGAAACAGAGGGTAGGAATAAATGGACAATTTTCACAATGGAGGGAAGTAAGAAGTGGGGTTTCCCAGGGATCTGTATGAGGACCAGTACTCTTTAACTTGTTAATAAATGATCTAGAAGTTGGGGTAAAAAGCAAAGCGGCCAAATTTGCCAATGACACTAAACTATTTAGGGTAGTGAAATCCAAAACAGATTGTGAGGAGATCCAAAAGGATATCTTCAAACTGGGTGAGTGGACAACAAAATGGCATGCGGTTCAATGTAAAAAAGTGTAAAGTAATGCATATTGGGGCTTAGACAAATTCACAGAGGACAGGCCTATCAATGGCTACTAGTCTGGTGGCTATAGGCCACCTCCAGCCTCAGAGGCAAGATGCCTCTAAATTCCAGTTGCAGGGGAGCAACAGCAAGGGAGATGGCATACCCTCACCTCTTAATTGTAGGCTTCTCAGGGGCATCTGGTGGGCCACGATGTGAAACAGGATGCTGGACTGGATGGGCCTTGGTCTTGATCCAGCAGGGCTGTTCTTATGTTCTTAACATAACCCATTTGTAAGATGGATGTTATTAGGGAGCTGTAAATAAGAAATCAGGATAGCAGTATGGCTAGACTTAGGGAAGGAAAAGCTGGGCCATCACCCAGTTTGGTACAATTGCAGTGAGTAACACATAGGGTCACTTCAACGGCACAGTCTGTGATGATGTCATCCACCCCAATTCAAGATGGTGGATGCATGAACATTTGACATGCTAGTGGGCTAACTTGTGAGCATGGAAATTATCAATTAAGATGATAGTGAAAAGAAAATAGGCAGATTAGTTCTTACCAGAACAACTTGTTTTAAAAAGAAATGCTGTTTTAAAATGCTTCTCTCTCTCTCTCTCTCTCTCTCTCTCTCTCTCTCTCTCTCTCTCTCGAAGGGATAGGGAAGTCATAAAAATGAAATGGAAAACAAGGAAGGGTAAAAGTTAAATGGAAATCTGATCTGAAATTATTCTTAAAAACACCGAAGGAAGGAAGGAAGGAAGGAAGGAAGGAAGGAAGGAAGGAAGGAAGGAAGGAAGGAAGGAAGGGTACCTAAGGAAATATGCAACTAAAGAATGGGGGAAAAATGTGAACTCAGAAAAATATGAAATACATATCTTCAGAGTGGAACATCGATGAGAAAGAACTTGGACCATAACTTTGGAATTGCTTCTTCTCTTATGTTGGCAATTTTTGTGGTGAACTGAGAGTGGTCTCTTGATAGCTTTTCAAGAAATGATTGCATTATACCCAGCTCTGAGATGCTTGGAATATCAGTTCTGTAAATCTATCCCACAAGTCAATCCACGCAAAGGAGTGGGTGGCTATAGGAAAAGATGCAGAATAGCAATCAATTTTGGGTCAGACCAGTGGTCCATCTTTTCCCTTCAAAAATATGCAATGAATTCTTCAAAAGAACCATGTAGCTCGAGACCCTATAGGGAGAACTGAATTCCCAGTATTCACTCAGATTTCTGATCGAAGGAATATCTAATATTTTCCTTAATATCTCCTCTCACCATAATACAGTTAGGTCGCCATCCTGCACACAGTTTTGCTTACATTCCATTGAAATCAGTTGAATAATTATAGGATTGCAACCTTAGTCTTTATACATAACTCAGATTTGGATGGCTAATTAGTCCAACACTTGCTTAGCAAACATTATATCAGATGTATTGCTTTACTCAGTAAGCCTCTTCACATGAGCAGCTAAACTAGAGTTGCATGCTCCTGTTAAAGACCTGGTAGTTCGAATCTGGGTAACCCTATTTCCAACTCTGGAAAGGAAAGAGTGGGAGCCTCAATATCTCAGGTTGTCGATTGTGTGTCCACTTTTCCCAGGATTTACAGGTCCTGGCAGGTGGCTGCCATGTTTGTCAGGGAGTGCTGTGGCTAAATGGGCTGTGATCTGTGAATGTGCCACTCTGCACAGCACACTCTGATCGCTTGTTCAAAATGGCTTGAATATGGCTTGTCCCATCTCTTTCCCCCTTGTGGCCAATGAGAGGGCAGCTGATGATATCAGGTTTCCCCTTCTACTGGCAGTGTGGAGCACACTGGGTGTGTGGAGCCCCCCTCCCCCCTCCGTGCTCCTCGCTACAGCAATGGGGTACACAGCTGCACTGCTCACTTGGGAGCAGGGCTTGCAGAGATGACTGAAGGTTCTTCTCATCTGTCTTAAATAGGGTGAGAAACCTTCCCAGCCCCCAAACACCCCCTTCTGGTGATGTGTAAGAGCCCAGTGTTTTTATCTTTTCTTTTAACTAACAATGAATTAAGTCACATTTTACTCAAATAACTTATGTCAGTGAAGAAGCAATTGTATTAGGAATGGGGAAAAATATATTGGCCAAATTCAGATGTAACATGAAACCGGAGTTAAACAGGGCAGAGGTTGGAAATCTATTATGTCCAAATTCATGCAACCATGGTTCTGAGCTGCGGTTTGGCTCACCAAACTCCAGTTTGAAACTTGGGTTTGCACAAAGGTTCACTGCCAAGACCTCCAGTTTGTCCACCGCCAAAGCATTACATCTGATCCTGAACGCCACTATAAATGCAGTTTGGGGCCGATTTTCAAACTGCAATCATAGAGATGGCAGCACAAACCTACCTTGGAATGTAGCCACTTCATGGCTATGGTACTTCTTGCAGGCCCCCTCTCCAAGCAGCAGCCCCTCCCATCACCTATCCAGTTATGGAGTTGCCTGGCAACAGAGATGCCACCGCCTTGTCCCATCCCAAACTTGTCAGCCTATCAAGCGGCATAGTCACACCTCTTCCTAATCTGTCCCTTTCTCCCCCCACCCGGCAAGCAATAAGGCAAGGGGATGGGATCACAGGATGTGCACTAAGTACTTTGCTCCCTGAGAATGAAGCAACAATGATGTATTGAAGCAACAATGAAGCACAAACACTGCAGGTGGCAACATAAGCAGGGCACCCCACCACGCTGCCAGGAGAGGAACAAATGGCTGGGGGTGTGTTCCCAGGGTCAGGTTTAAAAGGCAGCCCCAACCAGGGATTTTTGAGCAGACAAGTACTATTTTTTTCACATAAAGGTTAGGGGACAGGGACCCAGCCCCTTCCCCTTGGGAGTTTGTGCTCCCTAAGTTTGCTCATGAGCAGGGCTAGTCACCAGAGTCAGCAGTGCTCCAGTAAAAGGAGGAATGAGACCTATGTGATGATGACAGATGATGACCTGGAGCATACCGTGCTTGCTCAAGAGACTGCCAGGTCATAGGGACACCCCCTCACAACTCATGTGGGGAAAAACCCATCAGAAGGGAGGGAAGAGAACTGCTGAGCAAGATCTCTAATAATTTGTGATCCTTTCTCCCACGGACCACCCTTTCATGAGAGTGCCATGCCATTGGGGCTCTGTACTGAGCCAGGTCAATGGCTCAATACAGAGTGTGCATTTGCTTGCATGAGCTTTCTGGATCTTTTGTAAGCACTAGTTATCGGTTTGTGGTACATTCTAATCTGGCTCATATGAGTTGACCTGTGGGTGGCTGGTTGATTGATTGATGGGCTCATCTTTGGCTAGAACATGGACTAGATGGTCTTTTGCTTCCTTCCCCATCACATCCTAAATGCCTGAAGGTCTGTGCTTCCACTCATCAGTTCCCCGGCCACACATGCTAAATTCCCTTTGTGGTGGTAAAGCCCTCCAGCCAACAGCACAAGCATGACAAAGGCTCAGAGAATGGAGTGATATTTTATAATTAGCCAAATGGCACAAACTTGCAAATTGACACATACACACAGTTACTCTATTTAACGATAAGCCTAAGAAAATAGAAACAGCAGTACTCCTGCAGGCCTGGTCCTATCTGGCTGTATAATAGAAGATCTTATAACTTATAATAGAAGATCAAAGGTCCAATTGCATTACACATGTAAAAGAGCAAAATCAGAAATGGGCCCTGTTTTGTTTTGTTTTTTACTGTAGTGGAAAAAGAATTACCTATTTGAAATGAAAGCTTCACATGTTGTTTTTAAAGACATCTAGTTTTTCTCACCTGCTTTCTTCTCCAGGGGATCATGTTTCACATTTGCTTTTTGCCACATTTGTAAATGTAATTTTAGATGTAGTTAGGCAGCACATTATGTACTGAAGCTTTAAAAGGCTGGAAGCTGACAATGGATCATAACTCATTGTAAGGAAACACTGGGGGATAATATATGAACATTTTCTTACACTTCGGAATTCTGGTATTTAAGCTACAAGATGTTGTAATTCATATTTACCCTCACACCCAGGGGTAGATTAAGCCTTTTGCCACCCCCGCCACTGCAGCAAAGGTATGGGTGGAGGGAGAAAGCCCCCCCCCCTTTTTCTCCTTAAAAACTGCCGCTGTGCATGGAAGGATAAGATTGGCAAAGGCCACAAAGTAGTGGCTGCAGGGAGGGGGGAGTCCCCCCCTTACCTTTAAAACACTGTTTTAACAACACAGGTGATGGGGCTGCAGCGGCTGCAGCAGAGAGGGTGGTAGTAGGCCAAGGGGAAAGTTCCCCCTTTTAGCAATGCCGCTGCTTGGGCAGCGAGGGAGAGCTCCTTCCATCTCCCCTCCTCCCTCTCAAATGACTGCATGCCCTGTCTGCTGTCTGTGATGATGGGCCTTTCTCAGCATGGTCATTTGGGAGGGAGGGAGGGAGGGAGATGGAAGGAGCTCTCGCTGCCACCTCCACTTTCCCCAGGATGACGGACGTGGCAGTGAGAGCTCCCTCCATCTCCCCTCCACCCTCCCAAATGACTGCATGGCCCATCACACATGGAGAAAGGCCCATAACTGACTGCTGATGGGCCATGCAGTCATTTGGGAGGGAGGAAAGGAAATGGAAGGAGCACTCCCTTGCTGCTCTCACCACCCACTCAGTGGCATTGCTATCAGGGGGGACTTTCCCCTTGGCCCACTATCACTCTCCCTGCTGCCGCCGCCGCCGCCAGTCTGTTGCCTGTGCAGTGTTTTAAAGGTAAAGGTGGGGACTTTCCCATTGCCCCCTCCCTGGAGCCATGGCTAGGAAGGCCATGGTGGCAGCAGAACTCTTTTCCCAGTGGCCACTTGTTTCCCCACAATGCTTTGGCGAAATGTTTTTCTGTGACATTGAGAGAGAGAGAAAAGGCAGCTACCACCCCTCTGCAAAGGTAGCTGCCATTTCCCCCACAATGCCCCCAAACAACACTACACCTAGGGCATTGTGGGAAAAGGTTTAGCATCCATGATAGCAGCTGTGCTGCTTCTGTTGCCTACTTAAAGTGAGAAAAATAAAAGTAAAAAAGACCACTACTGCTTCCATGCTATAAGTTAAGTTTCTCTTTACAAAAACAAGTGGGGTTTAGGGAAACAAATGATTTCCCTCCCCCCAAATGATTAATGAAACAAATGAAGGGTTAAACCATGGAAATGAATGCTGTAATCAAACAAAAGAAATTATTGCACATCGTTGTTATTCTTCCTTCCCCTATTTCTACAATGAAATTAGCCAAAATAATCTGAAAAATAGCAATTATTATATATTGTTAATATTAACAATGATAATATAGTAAGAAACTGCTTTTTTGAAGAAATGTGGAAATGCCTTTGTTTTTCAGAGCTAGTCAAATTATTGCTTTTAAAATTATTTGAGGCAGCTAATGAAAATTTGTTGCTGCTTCCCTTTTTTGCAGACTGCAGCCTCCTGAAATTAAGTTGCAGGTTTCTCAATAGACCTTAGGAACATAGGAACATAGGAAGCTGCCATATACTGAGTCAGACCATTGGTCCATCTAGCTCAGTATTATCTACACAGACTGGCAGTGGCAGGCAGGTTGCAGGCAAGAATCTTTCAAAATGAAATCTCTGTAATACTAGACCTCTTCTGGGAATATGGCAAGATCTCGGGCTCAGAATTAAATGCTGACAAAAGTATATTTGTTAAAATGGACCACAGACACCAGCAACTCTCGTGCCTACCCATCTCTGAATGTAAAAGCGAAGGGGCCCCAGCATCCAAACTGAAGTGGGTAGATACAGTAAACATTCTGGGGATTGAATATGGGATTAAGGAAAAAGTCTGGGGGGAAAATTGGACAGATTGGGAAGAAAAAGTAGTGCTTAAAATCACCATGTGGAAAAAAATGGAGCCTTGCCATGTACCAGAAAGCGGTTTACATAAGGACTTACCTGATACCCCCGGTGCATAACCTGGCGGTAGTCTATCCTCCCCCACTCGATCTCCTTCGGAGAGTTGAAAGCCAGGTCTTCCATCTAGTATGGCAGACAGCGTCCTTCCCTTTGGCCCGTGCAGTAGCATTTAAGGAGGTTGAGCGGGGATGCCTAGCCCTACCTGCCCTGCAACCCTATTTTATAACTGAATTCATGTCCTACAATTTTGGAAATTGGATTTTCGTGAATGTCCATAATATGTCCAACCTCCTGCAAAAAACCTGGGTCTCGCTTTTGGCTCTGCGTTGGCGCAAGTCAGCATGGGGCATAGCATGGTGGGGGAAAGGATCTTTCAATGGTAATATCACACAAGTATTAAAAAGAGAACACCCGGACTACTTGAGAGATTTGTTATTCACACTTAAAAAATGGAAGGTTGGACCGGATCTATTTAAAGGATCCTCCTCAGTTAAGCAGCTAAGGAAAACAATTTATGGAGAGATTCTAGAAATGGGTTTCTTAAAACCTGATTTAGAACGTAAACGCTACAAACACCGCACTTCACAGTACTTGTTGCAACTCGATCACCCTATCGCACTCTTTAAAGAGAAAAAAGTCCCTTTCCTTGCTGAAAGAGAACCAGCATGGCTTCTGCAAGGGCATGTCTTGCCTCACTAACCTTTTGGAGTTCTTTGAGAGTGTCAACAGGCATGTGGATAAAGGTGATCCAGTTGATATAGTATACTTGGACTTCCAAAAAGCTTTTGACAAAGTTCTTCACCAAAGACTCTTGAGTAAACTTAACAGTCATGGAATAAGGGGACAGGTGCAGGTTTGGATAGTAACTGGTTGAAGGACAGGAAACAGAGAGTAGGAATAAATGGACAGTTCTGTAAATGGAGCAAAGTAAAAAGTGGTGTCCCTCAGGGATCGGTACTGGGACTAGTGCTCTTTAACTTGTTCATAAATGATCTAGAAGTTGGGGTACGCAGCGAAGTGGCCACATTTCATTCATTCATTCATTCATTCATTCATTCATTCGATTTCTATACCGCCCTTCCAAAAATGGCTCAGGGTGGTTTACACAGAGAAATAATAAATAAATAAAATAAATCCCTGTCCCCAAAGGGCTCACAATCTAAAAAGAAACATAAGAAAGCTCCAGCAACAGTCACTGGAGGTACTGTGCTGGGGGTGGATAATAGTTTAGGGTCATCATTTGCAGATGACTCTAAACTATTTAGGGTAGTGAAATAAATTCAAAAGAGATTGTGAGGAGCTCCAAAAGGATCTCAATAAACTGGTTGAGTGGCTGACAAAATAGCAAATGTGATTCAATGTAAGCAAGTGTAAAGTGATGCACATTGGGGAAACACCCCCCCCCACACACACACACACTTCAAAGATACACTGATGGGGTCTGAGCTTTCAGTGACTGATGAGGAAAGAGATTTTGGAGTCTACGTTCTTTTCACTTTTTCTACAACTGGACTAAATTTTGTGCAAATCGAGGTCCACCAGTTAGATCTCTTGAGCCATCTTGAATTGTGGTGGATGTCATCATTACAAACAGGACTATTGAGGTGTCCCTATGTGTCACTCACTATAGCTGTTCCAAATTTGGTTCTAATCGGTTAGGCAATCCTCAAGTTAGTGCACTTGTGCCTCAAAAGTTTATGCATCCGCCATCTTGGATCAGGGTGGGTGACATTATTGCAAACTACACCATTGGGGCATCCCTATGTGGGCATCCCATCGGGTATCCATATGCTACCATTGGGGCATCCCTATCCCTATGCCATTGGGGCATCCCTATCCCCTTCCATTTTGGAAGGGTGGTATAAAAATTGAATAAATAAATAAATAAATAAATTCAACTGTAGCAAATATGGTTCAAATTGGTTAGACTGTGCACAAGTTAGTGCACTTGTGCCTCCCAAGTTTACGTGTCCACCATCTTGAATTGGAGTGGATGACATCATCACAAACTTCACCATTGAGGTATCCCTACAGCTGTAGCAAATTTGGTTCAAATCAGTTAAGCAGTTCAAAGGTTAGCTCACTTGCACCTCAAAAGTTTATGGTTTTGAATCAGGGTGGATGACATCATCACCAACTACACCACTGCGGTGTCCTTGTGTGTTACTCACTACAACTGTAGGTAATTTGGTTCAAATCAGTTATGACAGTCCACAAGTTAGCCCACTTGCACCTCAAAAGTTTATGCGTCCGCCATCTTGAATTGGAATGGAGGACCTCATCACACAACATGCTATGTGTCCCTACAGCTGCAGCAAATTTGGTTCAAATCGGTTAAGCGGTTCACAAGTTAGCCCACTTGTGCTTCAAAAGTTTATGTGTCTGCCATCTTATTTATTTTTTATTTAACTTATTTCTATACTGCCCAAAACACAAGCTCTCCGGGCGGCCCACAAAACAATAAAAACAACCAACAAAAAGATCAACACATTTCAACAACAAAAAGTCAAAAAGTCAAAACCACCAAAACAAAATTAAAACACAATTAAAACAATATCTAATTAAAAGTCTGGGTAAACAAATGCATCTTGACTGCCCTTTTAAAAGCTGTTAGAGATGGAGAGGCTCTTATTTCAGCAGGAAGTGTGTTCCAAAGCCTTGGGCAGCAATGGAGAAGGCCCGTCCCTGAATAGCTACCAGATGAGCCAGTGGCAACTGCAGACAGACCACTCCAGATGATCTCAATGGGTGGTGTGGTTCATAGCAAAGAAGGCGTTATCTTAAATACCCAGGGCCCATGCTGTTTAGGGCTTTATAGGTTATAACCAAAACCTTGTACTTTGCCCGGAAACTTATCGGCAGCCAGTGTAGATCTTTTAAGATAGGAGTGATATGGTCTCTCTGAGATGACCCAGAGGCCAACCTGGCTGCCACATTCTGGACTAACTGCAGTTTTCAGACTATGTACAAAGGCAGCCCCACATAGATCTCATTGTAGTAGTCAAATCTCTTGAATTGGAGCTGATGACGTCATCACAGACCACGCCATTTGGGCATCCCTATGTGTCCCTACAGCTGTAGCAAATTTGGTTCAAATCGGTTATTTATTTATTACTTATTTTATTTTATTTATTAAACTTCTATACCGCCGAAACTTTCATCTCTGGGTAGTTAACAAGTTTTCCCACTTGCGCCTCAAAAGTTTACATGTCCGCCATTGTGGATCGGAGTGGATGACATTGTCACAAACTATGTTGTTGAGGTGTCCCTGTGTGGCACTCACTGAAACTGTACGTACTTTGGTTTAAATTGGTTGGACAGTCCACACATTAGCCTGCTTGCACCTCAGATGTTCATGCAGCTGCCAGCTTGAATTGGAGTGGATGACATCACCATACATCATGCCACTTGGGCATCCTTATTTGTCCCTACAGCTGTAGCAAGTTTGGTTCAAATCGGTTAGGCGCTTCACAAGTTAGCCCACTTGCATCTCAAAAGTTTATGCGTCCACCATCTTGGATTGGGGTGGATGACATCATCACAAACTATGCAGTTGATTTGTCCCACTGTGTCCCTACAACTGTATCCAATTTGGTTCATATTGGTCCAGGTGTTGTAAAGTTGATGGGGGGGGGGGACAAACAGACACATGGACACACATGCAGAATGCTGGGTGATCTCAAAAGTCTAATGGAAAGTAGGCTAATCATGGTCTTTGTCAGAAAGCCAAATATCCACTCTTGGTGGATTGAGGGGTATAAGATCAAGCAAGTTTCACGCTTCAAATACTTGGGGGTAGTTTTTCATTCTGGCAGCTCTAGGAAAGCTCATGGGGAACATGTGGCTCTAAATGCTCTGAGAAGCTCCTCTGCCATTCTCAAATTCCTGCTGACGAGAGAAGGCCATTAGGTACCCGCAGCTCTTGAACTGTTAGCAGCCAAGCCGCTAGCTCAGCTCCTCTATTGTGCCCAATTGGGCCCCTTCACCAACTCTGCAACGCTGGAACTTGTACAATCGAAATTCCTGTGGGCAGTGCTCCAAGTACCAAGACGTGTCTCCCATGCCACTCTGCGCCTGGAAACAAGCCTGATCAAGCTGGAGGCTAGGTTGTGAGTGGCCATCCTCTGCTATTGGTTCAGACTGTCCTTTGGCCCAGTTGGTCGTGCCCGCCTAACCCTATGTGATGATTACCAATCTAGCTGGATTTGGACAATTGAGACAAAAATAGCTACCCTGGGTCTTTCCCCCTTGATCTTGTTTAGTATGCGTTACAACCAGGCAAAAGCCACCATCAAGCAGCACATTATAGACATTGAGCACCAAACCAGTCTCAGCAGGGTCCCAGACTTTCATATCAGTAATGGGCTTAGATATTCTGCCTCTCCAGCAGCATACTTCACCCAGCTGGAGGTTCTAAAGCGCAGAAGGGCGTTCACTCTGGCTCGCTGTCATAGCCTCCCTTCAGCAGTGCCAGAAGAAGGCCCTTACAGAAGGACTCCATTTGCAGAGCAACTATGCCCTTGTTGCTCAGGGCAGATTGAAACTACCAAGCATGTTCTCCTCTACTGTTTGTTTTGTAGAGACATTCGCGCCTCGCTTATCATTCCATTGCTATGCAAGTATCTGAGATGTTCGAGCCAATTCTACAGCTCCTTGCTGCTCTCTGACTCTAAGCCTGCCATCACATATAGCCTTGCCAGGTACTGTGCAGCTGCAATCAACATTCGTGGGCAGATGGTAGGCAGTGAGTCCTATCAACCTCAATCTGACCCTCGGTGACTCAGGGCGGGCTCTACAATTGTTCACTCAATAATGATTCAATAGAAACACTTACGCTCCTCCCTTCTTCTTTTTTTACTGCTCCTTATAGCCTTATAGTCTGGTTGTTATTCAGTTCTATTACTTAGGCTTTTATGTATTTCTATCTTCTCATGCTTTTTAATTGTTTTACATCTGTTTTTATGCATGCCCCCTTTTATGACTTTTATGCACTTTTATGACTTTTATGACTTTTCAGGCTTTTATGTCCTTATGCTTCTGGTGTACTTTCTACTATTTTTTGCGTCATTAGGTACCTTAAGTACCGTTCCATATATAATAACTTTTTATCTACTCTCACTTTTAACATGTAATCACCCTTATACTTTATGCTGGTCTATGACTGTAATATGACTGTAATAGATTGATTGATTGAGAAAGAGAATGGACAGGCTCATTAAAGGAAGTCTGAAGATATGTGCATAGGTGCCTTCTATGATTTCTGAAATAACTGCGTACATGGTGGTTGTAGGGTTTTTTCCCCTGAGATGTAGATATAGCTATCACAACCCTTGAGATGTGAACATTAGATGTATGATTCACTGTTGAAGGTCATATTAAAGATTTGCAAGGATAAATATTTGTGAAATGCTGACCCTCTGCTGGAATTTGCATATAACCAGAGCTATAACAGTATGAGGGAACAGACTCTTCGAGCCCATGACTAAAATCTATCCAGTAAAGTCTCCCATGCTCAGATGTATTGCTCCTTTGACCTCCAGTTCTTTTATTACCTCAAGGACCTATTTCTGGAAAGTCCCATTTCCATCCTATGAAATGGTGAGCAAACATTGATGCATTGGTAAAACAGGAACTTCAAGATTCTTAAAATGTTTGTCAGTTCTCTGAATTCTCTTTACTGATATAAGTATTATTACATAGCACTTTCTATTCAAAGAGGGCTAAGTAGTTCTGATTACCAGCAGTAGGCCAGGAAAAGAAACTTGTGTACTGATATCCTGTTTCCTTTCCAGTGCACACACTTCTAGACTTTCACAATGCCCTTTTGGGGTGTGGGGGTGATAGAAAAGATGCCAAGCCTCTGTTTACTTAGTAAGAAGATTAAACAGTTTAGTACTATCCTTGTCCAAAATATTTACTTGCTACATTGTATCCACATTTCCTGCAAAAAGCTTTGCTTTCCAGACAGACTCCCAGGTAGGTACTAACTAAGACTAAACCTACTTAGTTCTAAAGGTGGGGCCCAGGGGCGGGGCCACTATTGCATGGGAGGTGTGGTTCAAAGAACTTGGGCTGTCATGCTCAGGGGTTGTGCCTGGCACCCCAGCCATACCTCCTGTGTCTGACATCAGATACATGGGGCATGGCAACGTTAGGAAATAGGGCTGCATGCCCTGTTTGAAAGTAAATTTCGGCCAGCGCATTCGCAGCATGGCTGGGAGTGCCTCTCCCTGCTTGCAAAAGCAGAGAGACACTTTCCTGGCCAGCAGGGCCGGATTAAGCTAGTGTGGGGCCTGTAGCATATGTTATGAAGGGCCCCCAAATTAAAAAAAAAAAGCAAATAAATATTGAAACATAAATTATTTACTTGCACAGTAAAGTAATTCAATTTTTTCATTTGCCTAGTGCGCCCCCACCAACCGCCCCATGCCTCCACTCAGCTGAGCCAGCCAGTCAACAAACTTTGCAACACCCCCCCCCACACACACACACACACTTTTGTGACTCCTGACCATGGGTTCTCCTTTGGAGTTATTTTCACAAAGAGAAAGGGGGTGGGGAACAAAACTCTGAATGTTTAAATTAAAAGGTTCTCAGGAATTCTGTACTTTGAGAAATCTGAACTTATTAGCAATTTTGGCACACAACAGTGGATGTTTGATTCCAATGTGTGCAGATCATATTGGATCCCAGCAGCCATCACATTAAAAGGGCCATTTGACAATATTAAGAATATATGTTTAACCTCTTGTGCAAGCCTGACAGGAAAGCAGATGTATATTTAAAATAGTTGATGCATTGCAAATGAATGTGATTATGATGAGGTTCATTAGCAACTTCCATGAAAACAGAAGTATCCAAAAGACAATCTTTTGGCAGGAGGCATAGCCTCTTTCAATCTAAATTACACTAACATGCTTAATATTAAAAGGAGGAAATGCACAAATCATTCAGTGCAACCCTAAGCATGTTTACTCAGAAGTAAGTCCCACGGAACTCAATGAGCCTTACTCTCTAGTAAGTGTGTTTAGGTTTGCAGCTTCCGTTTATCTTTGGACAATTTCAACGGGCATCCCAATGTAAAGCTAATGAAGTTGGCAACACAGAAGTAGCTATTTCAGTTCTAGAGGAGAGGAAAGGAGCTCACCTTAAATTTGGCAGTTCCTTGAAAAGCAATGATGACAAATTCCCTCCCAACAGCACTAGATACTAAAGGAGGATATAAGTGACCTTACCCAACAAGAGCATAATATAATCTCCCTCCAAGCTCCCCTCAATTGATCCACTAAACTTTGAGACTCCTCTTGCCGTGCATCTTACTTCCGGCTTTCTTTTTCCTCTTAAAGTTACACGTTCTCATTGTTTATCTTTACCTTCTCCCAGTCAGTCGGAAAATGCTGGCAACATTCAACTAGCATCTTCTTTAGCTTCCTTTCTTCCGCCCAGCATTAATAGTTGGTTGTTTTTTAATCTAAACTGCTTTTATTTCTTTTACAATCTGTGTGTATGTTTTTAAAAACTTTTACAGTTTAAACAAATAAGGACCAACTCCCTGGCGATTAAGTTATCTTTGAGACCCCTTTGCAAGCTGTCTGTTCCTATTGTTGTTCTTACTACTCCCTCCCGTGCTGCTTAACATAACAGATAACCCAATCAACACCATGGTGCCAGGAAGACCTTGCTTAAATGCCCTTGAGCAAGGCGAGAGAATGGACAGCAGCAGGTAATGAGGAGAGTCAGCAGAGAGCACCAAATAGAGAGCAAAAGAAGTGGCAGACATTCAAGCCAGGCATGCGGGGCCCTAGAAAATGCGGGGCCCGTAGCAAATGCTACATTTGCTACTATGTTAATCTGACCCTGCTGGCCAGGCTGGGATCCCAGCGCTGGCTGAAGCCTTTCAAAAATAGAGCTACGCAGTGTGTCTGATGTCAGATGCTGGGGTTACTGAGGCCACTGATGATGAGCTGGACAGGGGCCGCCGGCGTCCACACTCTGCTATGATGGGGCTACTTCAGTAAGCTCTAGACTATTTGGTAGTCTACATGTCATTTTTGGTCCATTTTTAAGTGGGCTCCATTTGCTTATATTTTTGAATTCTGAGGAAAGTGCTTGACAATGAAATAGGTGCTTAATCTGAACTTGAGTTAACCTGCAATGAAACCATGGGTGATTTCACACATAGTGTGGAACCTATTTGCAAAGCTGGTAACTGACTTGTCTGTGACTGTCTGAACCAATGCCAAAGCAAGGACCTGAGGTTCACTTGGGGCCTCAAACTGAAATATGCAACCAAGATTTGAAGTTGGCTTGCCAAAGCAAGTGTTTCTCCTACCGAGATGTGTGTTATGTCTGAACCAATGCTCTTCATGAATCTCTGGTTCATTCCAGGTAAGCCTGCCCCCTTTGCTATCAGGACCAATGGCTGCAAGATGGTGCAAGGCAAGCTGGGATAGCATCCAGGGCCTTAATGGGAGGCCCAACTAATGATTATACATCTAGCTCAATTCAGCTACTTCAAACAAACCATGATATATGATTATCTGCAGCACTACCTTCAGGTTCCCTCCGTATCTTGGACTGTGAGAACCTCAGGTTATGTCTTATCCTGGCCTATGTCTCACTCTCTAAGGTTATTCACATGGCTGGGTAGGTGGGTGGTGGGGAAGGCAGGGTCCAACTCACCTTCCCCCCAGACAATCAAGATAATACTGTGTGGGGCAAGGCTCATGCTCCCAGATGAGCAGCACAGATCTCTGGAGGCAGGGATAATGCGTCCCGGCCTCCAGATATCCCACAATGCACCACACAATGAGTGCAATCTTTGGGGGCATACCCCCATGAGATGGATGCTCTAGGCCCTAGCCTGGGTTAGGCTGCTCATGAGAATAGCCTCACTGTCTTGCGTTCTGGGCTATGCCATGAGGTCAGAGTGCAGTATTGATCAAACAGGTGTGTAGGTTCAGCTGCAGAAGGGCTTATATCTGTACTCAGATGGTCAGCCATTGCTGAGATGACCAACTTCTGCACTCCTGCCCCCAATTCAATTACCTTTCAATAGACTCCTTGGGGCTATTCTGATGATCACAAAAATCAGGCTAGGAAAGCCTAGCTCGGTTTTTGTGGGTCATCAGAACCACCAGGCTCGCAGCCGAGCCCGGTGGTTCTGGAGCCACTATCCCGCTCCTGTAGCCCACCCCTTGGCCCGGGTTTGCGGAGCGAGTGCTCCGCAAACCCGGGCTATCTGCTCGTGCTGAGCTACTTGTAAGTAGACCCCTGGCCGAGAGGCTTAAAAGCAGCCTCCCGGCTCGGGGGTCTCCCCAGTATGCCCTGCACACTCGCGCAGGGCATACTGGGGCTTCCGGGGGCCGCGCAGTCCCCGAGCTCCCCAGCCCCCGCCGGCTCCGGCTCAGAGCTGGCCATCGTGTGGGCGGCCGATCTGGCCACCCAGGGCTCCCTGCCCGCTCGTGAGCGGGGAGAGTGGGCTTAGCCCACTCTTCCTGCTCACTTCCCCAAACTGGGTCTCACGGATCGTGAGACACGGTCCCTTGTCTTCTCTGGGATTGCTATGCTGAATCAAGGCAAATTATGGACAGTTCTACTGTCCACTGTGGCATCCATAGAAAAATTTAGTAAGACATGTAAAAGCTTGCAATAGACATGCTATACTAGGGGTGTCAAACACAATGGGAGGTGGGTCAGATTTTATTCTGAAACACTTCCCAAGGGGCCACACATAGCCTCGTGCCACTTTCTGTTGCATCGCACCCACCTGATGCTACCGTCTGTCTTCCTCCTCCTCTGTCTTTCTCTTACTATCTTCCTTCCTGCCTGCCTGCCTTTCCCTGCATCCTAAATTAGCTGAATGCACTACTTTTTACATTGGAATATACTTGGTGAAAACGTAATATTTATTTTTGACAGTTCTTTGAAGAAATTCTGAATATCATACTTCCCAGTTACCTGCAGATACCAAATATTCCATGAACAATCCTGCCACTTAAGTTAGCTGAATGCACCACTTTTCACACCAGAATATGCTAAAAAAATATTTTCACCTTTCTCAGAAAAAATTCAGAATATATCACATTTTAACTGCTATTTAAGTGATAGATAAACTTTATTACGGTCTTTGGCCAGTACAGAAGCAAGCAGAAAAAACACAACATCAAACACATGCAGTATCGCAACAGCATACTTCACAAATATACAGTGGCATGATAAATTATTCCACTACAGTGGCCATTAGTTGTTGTTGTATATTCATTGCTATTAAATAAAACCTAGCCACGTTATGAGTAATGTGGGCTTGATGATCTGATAAAAGAAATAAAATGTATGCTTCATCTCTTCTGCCTGGTAAATCCTTAATCAAGGGTAAAACTAATGATTCATGTGAATCCTTGTAAAAATTACAATATAATGAAACATGACCCATATCCTCTCTGGCCTGTGTACTACAGGGACAGTAGCGTTCAGAGTAGGGAGTCCCACCATATTCGCCATATAGCACTGCTGAGGGCAATACATCAAAGCAGGCCAACGCAAATGCTCTATGATATTTAGAAACTATTAGGGCTTGACAGTAATCAGCTGGCTTGGTGCGAAAGGCATGTCTCCATAATTTAAGTCATTTTGGGGCCTTGCTTAACTCCTGTTGCCATCCCATGTCCAATATTTGTTTAACAGCCCTTTTCGCTTGCTCATGGCCCATGGACTGCAGCACTTCAGGAGAAAAGCCACAAGAGGCGAGTTTTTTTTTTAACAGCTGACTCCCACTGCATCTGATAACTGTCTTCAAGCATCAGTGGGGCCAGGCCTATTGGTGCAAATTCTACCTTCAGCCAGTAGTTAAGGGTGGTAATCCACACTAGGGATTCCACTCGCGTGACTCCCTTGCATAATTGATCTTAGAAACTTAGATTGTATTGTCTCTATACGCGTAAGGTTGGAGTAAGGGCCCAATTGTGCACCATATAGCAGCTGCGCCATTACTTTTGCCTCAAATAATTTCAAAGCCGCTGGGACATATCACCCTCCCTTGGAAAAATAGTAGGACATGATGGCCGAAGCACTCCTCTGTGCTACTTGTGAAACGTAATCTAGGTGTGCATCTCTTTGACCTGAAGAGTGAAAAACTATTCCTAGATAGTTAAAACAGTGGACCTGGGCTATTGTATTACCATTAATGTACCAGCCATTATCTTTAACTCTCCTGGCAAAGGTCATTATTTTTGTCTTTTGGTAGTTTATCAACAACTTTTCCTCCTCACAAAATTGCACAAAAGATTTTAGGGTTCTTTTTAGCCCTATGATAGACCGTGAAAAAATAACCATGTCATCGGCATATAGAAGAAGTGAGACATGCCTATGTGCTAGTTTAGGTGGGTTAGCTGTTATTGTTCTCAACAGATTTTTAACACTCAATAATCATCTCCAAACTCCAAAATAATATAATGCCCAAGCAAAGCAGGACCTGTCTTCCCACCCCCCTTACCCTCCACTCACTCTATTCATTCCAGGGAAGGCACCTCCTGCCGTCTTCTTTCTTGTTTTTGCTTTCCCCCCTTCCTCCCTTCCTTGCTCCCCTCTTCCTGCCTCCCTTGCAGAGAGAAAGCCTCCCTCTTTCTCTCACTTTCTTCCTCACCTGTGGCAGTGGAGGGAAGGGAGGAGCAGCTCAGCATGGCAGGAGAAGGTTCAGTTCACCTCCCTCCACCCCCAACATGTCATTGGCACATCGGATGGTGGGAGGGGAGAAAATAAGGGGAAAGGAAGGAGAGCTGAGGAGGGAAGGAAGGAGCAGCTTGCCCATCATGCAGCGGGGGAAGGTTCAGTTCACCTTACCCCCGTCCCAGGCATTCCATCGATGTGCCATGTGGCTGGAGGAGGGAAGTAAAGGAAATGTAAGGGTGGCTCAGCATCACATGGCATGGGGGGAAAGGAAGGAGTAGCTTGCCCATGGTGGGGGTTGTCATAGGCTTGGGGGCTAGAGGAAGGATCTCCATGGACTGTGGGACTTGACACCCCCCACTATGCACATGGGCATTTACATCATTTTTACTGTTCTGATTAAACATATCAGTCATCTCCTTAGTATCTTGCACAGCATTTTCAGATTTCAGAGCAACAAAACAACAGTACTATGATGTTTATAAAATAACCTTCACTTATTTTTTTAAAAGATTATCTATCTATCTATCTATCTATCTATCTATCTATCTATCTATCTATCTATCATATTTTTATACCACCTGATACGTACATCTCTAGGCGGTGTATAAAATTTAAAATATTTTAAAGTTACAGATTAAAATACATAACAATAAAAATAGAATACAAGAGTTATGTTTTTAAAATTATTAAAATTAATTCTAATTAAAAGCCTGCAAAAACCGGAGAGTCTTGAGGTTCTTCCTGAAAACAAACTGAGAAGGAGATGCTCCAGTAGGGAGCATATTCCAAAGCCCTGGGGCACCCACAGAGAAAGCCCGGTCATGGGTTGCCACCAAACGAGACAGTGGCATCCGTAACCAGACCTCTCCAGAAGATCGTAACAGGCGGCAGGGTTTATGACAAAGGAGGCACTCTCTTAAATAGCCTGGACCCAAGCCATTAAGGGCTTTAGAGGTAAGAACCAGCACTTTGTATTTCACCCGGAAACATATCGGCACCCAGTGCTGTTCTTTCAAAATGGTATTATGTGGTCCCTTCATGTTGTCCCAGAGACCAATCTGGCTGCCACATTCTGTACCAATTGTAGTTTAAAGGCGTAGAACACATTACAGAAGTCAAGCCTGGAGGATACCAGCTCATGCCTTTTTACCCAGGTTAAAGCCTGGGGTAAATTCCTGGGCTTACGGCTCAGGCAGCACCGGAATCAGCATCAATCCTGGTACTTCACACGATTGGGCAGCCAAACCCAGGCAGGGCTGCCCAAGCCTAGGTTTGGCTGCTCACCGAAACACCCTCACTCACTACGTTCTCATCCACTTTGCCAGTCCCTCACCTTCATCAGCCAGGAATGGCAAAGGTCAAGCATGCAAGTGGCCATCCTCAACCTCCCAAGAGTCCTTATCCACATCCTCAGGTCACAATAACTGAAAGGCATCCAGGCACAGAGCCTGACTGCTGGTGGCCTGTGTGTAGCTGTGGCGGCAGCCCCGCTGACCCACCACCTGCATCTGACGTCAGACATGGAGGGGGTGGTCTGACTCCCGAATGGAGCCTTGAGGCTCCGTTCGGGAGTTGGAGCTCAACTCCTCAAGGGGCCGCATGGCCCCTTCAGGAGCTAAACTAAGGCTGGCGCTGCTTTCACCACTTTGACCTTGACTCCATGAATGCAGCAGCAGCCTTTTAACTTCTGAAGGGGCCGCACGGCCCCTTCAGGAGCTACTTAGGCTGGCGCTGCATTCACAGCGCAGCCAGGAGCAGCTCTTCTCTGCCTCTGCTGGGAAGAGCCAGTCTTGGCTGCACTGCGAACATAGCGGCAGCCTTAGTTCAGCTCCCAAAGGGGCCCCGCGGCCCCGCTCAGGAACTAAAACAGCACCCCCACATCTAACATCAGACGCAGGAGTGTGTGTTGGGGCCGCGAGGCGCGGCCCGTGATTGGGCATGGCCCAGGTTCTTTGAACCCATTGTCTCAATGGTAGCTCTGCCCCTGAAGGCATCCCAAGAGAAGGACAGAGTTGCTGCCATCGTTTCACTTGGAATTACATTCAGGGAGTCAAGGTCGAAGTGGATATCAGCAATTTTATCTGTGAAATATCTTGCAAAGTGGTTGCAGTGAGTAATCAAGAGTTTCTTTATCCTGACTTGAGGACCTGACTATAATAGCCTTTGAACCACCCAAAATAATTCTGCTGGGTGACTCTGTGCTGACACAGAGGAGGCAAAAAAGAAAGCTTTCTTGC
Organism: Hemicordylus capensis; assembly: GCF_027244095.1. Lineage (NCBI taxonomy): Eukaryota > Metazoa > Chordata > Lepidosauria > Squamata > Cordylidae > Hemicordylus > Hemicordylus capensis. Next base: position 131,567,047 of record NC_069657.1, read on the forward strand.
CACCTCCAGTGCCACAGAATGGGTTCTAAATTGGGGTCTGTTCCATATTTTGTAGGATTCAACTCAAGTTTCTCTTCATCATCACTCTACTCATTATTATTTCAGTAACTTGCCAGCCAGATCTATAATTCTCTAGGAGTGGACCATTTTAATAGGTCTTCCATCTCCACAAAGGTTATGTGCCATTGTCAGCCTAAAGCATATCAGCTAGTGATCTGGCCATGACAAAGGAGTTGATCGATGTCAGTTCCTCCACCTCACTCATTCTCACTCAGTAGTAAACCCGAAGCCCAAGATATATCCTGCAATATGAATTGGACTGCTTGTTAATTGGGAGAGATGCATAATTACCATGGTGTCCATGAAATTAGGGGTGCAGACAGAGGGAAAGCTTGAGAAGCAACTCCTTGCTTAAATTTTGTGGGGGAGGAGAAGGCAGATATTTTTGTGTGGAATTAAAATAAGCTTGAAAACAAAGATTATTAGGTTTAGTGAGGGAAGGATCAGTGGAATGAGGAGGGAACTCTTCAGATCCTTGTCGAGGGTGGGTGGGTTGGTTGGTTGGTTGTGTGGATCTGTACTCACCACACCAGATAGGCAAACCTCATTCAATAGGCCCCATTCCCATTGTTGACTTTATGCTATGTGTAAATGTTCCAGAGCTGTGAAATTTTTCCTGCTTGATGACAGGAACTTCTTAATAGAACCTGACAATTAATAATGGGTTCAGCAAAATATGTATGGCAAAATATACTTCCATATCCCAGACCAATTGCTAGCATTGCCTTTGAGAGCATAGAAGTTGGCTATCTGTTGTCTAGATTGTCATGCCCCACTGTGTAAAATGACCTTTATTTTCTATGTTGTGTTGACAGAGTGACTCATTCCATGGCCTTATAGAGAAGATAAAATCCTGGGTTTCCAAATGCTTATAACAATGAGGGAAAGATCTCTTTTTCTGAGAACTTGATTAAAAGGTTAGTACTTAGGGTGAGGTTTTGCGCTTCTCAGTTTCTAATCACTTCTGGCTTTTTGCTATACTGCTTTGTGGAATTATCTGGCCTTCAGCAAACTTTCAGTGCAAGAGATTCTGAAAGTATCTGAAGATAATTTGCCATTTATTTGTCTACCCTGTTGCCAGGTAATCCTCTGTTTGTAAGATTCAGTTTTCTAAAGGCTGATAAGGTGTTTTGTTTTCTCTTTAGATGCCCTTTATAAAGTTGGTGTATTCTTGCAGTCTGTCTAGATAATCAGGAAGGAATCACAGGTTGCCAAAAATTGAAGCACGAAGTGCCTAAGTCTACAAGAACTTTCCTTGTCAAAGCACTTTTAGGTCCTATTGATTTCAGTGGGAGAGATTTAAGCCCGTGCTTAATTCTGGGGATCTGGAACTACATTCCACACAAAAAGTTGCTTTCTGAGATATGTGCTTCCAGTTTCAGCAATAATTGGGAAGAGGTCTGAAATATGACAAACCTATTCTCCCATTCAGAAGGCCTTGCCCTCACTCTGATTTGGCTTCATGATATTGTTGTCATACAACAATATCTGACTGGCTTTGTACCATGATGCCTACATGATCCACAACTGGCTGGATTGCATGGTCAGCAAATCAAGAACACCTATTTGTCAAATCAAAAGGTGTTCCTGCACAAGAATGCCTTGTCAACAAACAAACAAAAAACAGCAGCTGCCATTATAATTCCCTGAAACTTTTAAAATATTTGACAAGGAGGTCATTCACAGAATCAAAAACTGTATTCTACCTGGGTTTGGGAGCTGTGTGTGCTCTCAATTTTTGCTTGTTTGAAAGCAAGGTTAGAGGAAAACCTGGGTAGAAGTGATTGTGTGGAAGCAAGGTAGGAGAAAAAGTTACCCAGGTTTTCCTCTAACTGTGCTTCCACATAACCAAAAATTGGGAACAGACACAGCTCCCAAACCTGGGTAGAACACAGTTTTTGATTGTCTGGGTAACCTCAAGGTATTCTTGTGCAAGAGCACCTTGTCAAGCAAGCAAACAAGCAAGCAAGCAAGCAAGCTTCAGGAACCAAACTGACAGCTGCTGGTTTTTTTGCTTTGACAAAAAGATGTTCCTGTGCAAGAAAACAGGATTCTGGACTAGATGGGCCTTGGGTCTGATCCAGCAAGGCTGTTCTTATGTTCTTAAAATCCTTGTATTTAGAGCATCATATGGAAAAGAGGACAGCTCTCCAGCACTTTTAAGAGATGCACAGAAGAGTTAATTTCAGCAGCACCATTCACAGACAGCAGATTTACTTTGAAAAATCCCAGGAATGGTGGGTGGGTGTTTGCACATCAGAGAAATTATTATTTATTATTTATTTATTACATTTATAAACCGCCCCATCCAGAGGCTCTGTGTGGTGTACAACAACTTTTTAAAAGACATAAAACCCACAATTAAAACAATGCTAAAAACAATATTAAAACAATTCAAAAATGATTGAAACTATTTAAAACAAATTAAAATACATTTAAAAACAACAACACTTTACAAGCCTTGGAAGGCCAGGCCAAATAAATCGGTTTTTAGGGCTCTCTTAAAAGCTGACCGTAAGCCTAAACAGCGGATATCTGCTGGGAGTGCATTCCATAGACCAGGAGCAGCTACAGAAAAGGCCCAGTTCTGAGTCGCCACCAGACGTACTGGTGTTAACTGGAGACAGACCTCTCCAGATGACCTCAACGAGTGATGGGTATCATACCAAAGAAGGCACTCTCTAAGGCAGGGTTTCTCAACGTGTGGGTCCCCAGATGTTATTGGACTTCAACTCCCATAATCCCCAGCCCCAGTGGCCTTTGGCTGGGAATTATGGGAGCTGAAGTCCAATTACATCTGGGGACCCACACGTTGAGAATCCCTGCTCTAAGGTAACCTGGACCCAAGCCATTCAGAGCTTTAAAGGTAATTACCAGCACTTTGTCTTTTGCCTGGAAATTTATCTCTAAGTCCCTGCAAAATATTGAGGAGCACTCCATACATGATTCAGGTTTTTCCCTGCACATTGGAGCTTAGCCTGAATTATGCCCATGCCAAAAAGTTCCACTTTCTACGATGGCTTTTTGGGATACTTCAAAGTACCCTGACATTTATTCTGAGATGTATGGAGGGACCATAGTGACAGAGCAATCTTTCCTAAAGCCTCCATTTTTGCATTTTTTTAAAAAAAAAATTGTTGGGTCATCTTGTGGAACACCCAGCAAGACCACCGACTTTGCTGAGTTGTTGCTCTTGCTCAAATCAAGACTGGAAAAACAAAACAAACAAACAAAACCAAGAGAGAAATAAAAGAGCATCCATGCCCACCAACTTCCTAGGTCTGGGCAGGCCAACTCCCAGCCTTCCTCTGAGTCTGTCCTCTTTGGCAGCAGGCGCTAGCTGGGCTGTTTAGGTACAGCCCTCCCTCTGAGTCAGGCCACTATGAGTGCCCGGGCACTGGCTGAGCGCAGGCTCCCTCCTGGGAGCTAGATTTTCTTATGCATTTCATTAATCCTTATCCAGAGTAATGTTTTTCTACACATGAATAGAACAACCGACTCCCAAGTAGTCCCATTGGTTGCATAGTCCCATTCATTACATTGCATACACCAGCCTTATGTCAGGGGTGTGTGTTTCGATGTTGATGTTCGGCATTGCAAGTTGGTGGCCTGAGTTTTATCCCCGGGCTTTTACGTAGGCAGAAGGGCACGAGACACCCCAGTCCTCAGTTGTGCAGCTGCATGGGCCACCTGCAGGCCAAGCAGCCACAGAGCCGGGCAGCTAGAGTGCCTGGCAGCAGGCAAATCCCCCAATGCATCATGCTCCTCATGTGATGCTCCTCATGGGATGCAGGAGACCACAGCCTGTTTTCGCCCTCCCCCTCTCTGCTCCTGCAGCCATCGCATGCCACTCATGTGGGCACGCAACAATGGAAAGCCAGAAAGCGGCGTTCGTTGTGTGCAGGAGGCAGGAAGGCTCCTGCCTCCCGCATAGCCCTCTCCAAGCCGGGTAAGTTTAAGTTGTTAGAACAACCTTTATACGAGCTCCCAAGAAATAATGGGTTAATGTTGTTACAGTACAAAAAAACCACATTCCCATGCATGCACACACACATTGCCCATTTGCTTTTTATACAAGCGCCATCTTTCTTTCATGTTACGATCTGTAGATTAGTCTTCAGTATTTCTCTACTGTTTTCTTTCTTCTGCAAGTTTTCTGAGATTTTTCCTTTAATTGCTATTTATTTATTTATTTATTTTAAAAAAATAGGCTCCATTTCTGCAGAGCTCCCAAAGAAACACACAATAATACATAAAAGTACAAATAACAATTTTATATGCGTGTTTATTTCAAATATGTACATTATTGTCCCTGCTTCACTGGGGAGGATAGGATACCCCAATGTTTGAAGGAGGTAATTGTGAGATCTTTCCTTAAGAAGCCTGCCCTAGATCCCTCACTGATGGATAATTCTAGGCTAGTCTCCAGACTCCCTTGGTTGGGCAAGGTGATTGAGAAGGTGGTGGCTGATCAACTACATTAGTTTTGGAGGATGCTGATTATCTAGATCCATTTCAAACTGGCTTTAGGGCAACCTATTCAGTTGAGATAATATGAGTAGACCGATATGACCTTGGTTGGCCTGATGGATGATCTATATCAAAGAATCAACAGAGGGAGTGTGACTCGCTTGTTTCCTTTGGAGCTCTCTGCAGCTTTCAGTACTATCAACCATGGTATCCTTCAGAATCATCTGAGGGATTTGGGAACAGGGGGTACTGTTTTGTAGTGGTTCTGTTCCTATCTCTCGGGCAGATATCAGATTGCGCTCTGTGAAACTAGAGCTATTGTATGGTGTCCCTCAGGGCTCCATCCTATCCCTGATTATTTTAACAAGTACATAAAAACACTGGGTGAGATCATCAGGGAATTTGGAGCAGGGTGCAATCAATATGCTGATGACACCCAAATCTATTTCTCCATGACATCATCAGGAGATGTCATAGCTCCCCTAAATGCCAGCCTTCAGGCAGTAGTGGTATGGATGAGGGATAATAAAGTGAAACTGAATCCAAACAATATGGAGGTACTTATGGTGAGGGGTCAAAATTCGAGGGATGTCTGTGATAGTACTTCCTGTTCTAGATGGGATTGCACTCCCCCTAAAGGAACAGGTGTGTAGTTTGGGAGTGCTTCTGGACCCAGGCCTCACCCTGGTGTTTCCAGTGGAGGCTCTGGATAGCAGTGCTTTCTATCAGCTTCAGTTGATATGATAGCTGCATCTGTTTCTTGAAGATAATGACCTCAAAACTGTGGTGCATTCACTGGTAACTTCTAGGCGTGACTACTTCAATGCACTCTATAAGGAGCTGCCTGTGTTTGTTGTTCAGAAACTTCAATTAGTTCAAAATGCAGCAGCAAGATTGGACTTTGGTGTTTCTTGGAGAGATCATATTATGCTTGTTTTAAAACAGCTGCACTGGCTGTCAATATTTTTCCGGGCAAAACACAAAGTGCTGATAATTACCTTTAAAGCCCTAAATGGCTTAGGACCGGGTTACCTGGGTGAGCACCTTCTTCAGTATGATGAAGGTCATCAGGAGAGGTCCATCTCTGGTTACCACCAGCTTGCCTGGCAGCGAATCAGGATCAGGTTTTCTCTGTAACTGTTCCTGGGCTAAGGAATGCATTGCCTATGGATATTAGAGGCTTAAGAGTTTTAGCAGCCTTTTAGAAAGCCCTAAAAACATTTATTTTTAGCCTGACCTTTAGTGATTACTAAAATTATTTTAGGTTGGTTCTAATTTTGTTTTAATGGGTTGTGTTTATCTGTTTTTATATTTGTGAACTGCCTAGAGCCATCTGGGTAAGGTGGTATAAAAATCATTACACACACACACTTATTATTAATGGACAATCTTCCACCCACATGCCACATACACACATACCCCACACACCCCAGACTGCCTCATAATGAATTCAGTTTTTCCAAGTTTTCTCAGATAATTATTGGCGGGATGGAGGGGCAGTGTTCCCTCTAAGGCAGGGATTCTCAACGTTGGGTACCCAAATGTTATTGGACTTCAACTCCCATAATCCCCAACCAAAGACCACTGGGGCTGGGGATAATGGGAGTTGAAGTCCAATAACATCTGGGGACCCAATGTTGAGAATCCCTGCTCTAAGGCATGCGCATGTGTGCATGCACACAAGTTCTTTGATGTCTGCTCAGTGAATTTTAGATCCCACTCAGGCTGAATCAGGAAGGCCCCATTCTGAATGCACGTGTGCGCACACTGCCTTGATACTGCTGCCCAGAACAAAGCTCATTCTGCACACATATTAAACAAAATTAGAGGGAGTGCTGGGGGTGGCACCCAGCTTTTTCAAATGAGGTTAGGAAAAACCAAGCCTGTACTGAGCTGTGCAACTTTGCTTGTTGTGGATTATGTTTATTATCGATGAGTGTTTTTTTAAGGGAGAGAAATACATCTCTCATTACGGATCAAATGCTTACAGCACCAATTCTCATTTGCTTTCACAGGATACAACTACTGCCAATCTCTGAACAAACATTTCTGAACAAACCTTCTGTGCCCACAAAGGTATCCCTCATTAACTTCAGCAAATTTGTTTTTGCAGGGCTTCAGTGGCTAGGATGCAAACACCCACTCAGGTTCAGTCAAGGGAATGCTGCTATTCAAGCTGAAGTGTTTTCGCCTTTGAGCATATGGTGTCCTGTAAGGTTCTATCTTCTTGTCCCTAGGCTACTCCACATCTTCAGGTAACTGCTGGGAAATACCATCTGGACATTTAGACTTCAGTGTTGTCAGTATGTTGATGACACTCAACTCTAGCTCTCTTTTCCATCCAATTGACGACTCTAGAAATGCTGGACTGGTGCCTGGGGGCAGTGAGGATCTGGATGTAGGTTAATAAACTGAGACTTAATCTTGACAAGACAGAAATGCTTCTAGTCAAGAAAGATGCTTATCAAGTAATAGGACTGCATCTGTGTTTGTTGGGGGTAGCACTCCAAAGCTTAAGGGTGACACTCCTGGAGGTTGACCCAGGTCTGACACTGGATGCTCAGGGGTCAGCTGTGGCAAGGAATACTTTGCCCACCTTAGGCACATATGCCAGTTGCCAGTGGCGTAGCAAGGTTGGAGTGGGCCCAGAGACAAAATCATATACATATACATATATATATACACACAAACCTATGTGCCACAATAGAACATCATCCTATATATTTTTTTAAGGTTTTGTAAATTGTGGACAATGCAAGTCATTTAATGGTACTAGAGAAAGACGTGCTGTTCTGGTAGCTCCAGGTCTTAACACTCACATCAATTTCAGAGGATGAATGCAACTGACGGAAGCCCGGGTGGGTGCACGGCTGGGGGAGTCAGTCATGTGACTTGCCTCTGGGGGGCCCCCCAAGGCAGTGGGCCCCCAGACAACTGTCTCCCCTTGCCCTATTATAGTTACGCCCCTGCCAGTTGCATCTGTTCCTTGAAATGGCAGATTTTGCCATAGTAACGTATGCTTTGGTCACTAGATTGGAGTACCGTAACACATTCCACAAAAGACTGCCTTTGAAGTGTGTTCAGAGGCATCAGCTAGTGCAGAACCTGGCTGCTAGGCTGCTTAGCAGGGCTGCTTAACTGGACCATTTAACACTGATACTGTTCCAATTGCACTGGCTTCTAAATAATTTCTGGGGTCATTCCAAGGTGCTGGTTACCACCTTTAAAGCCCTAAGTGTCTTGGGCCCAAAGTATCTCAAGGGCTGCCTCTCCCCATATGAACCAACTACAGACCTCTGGAGAGGCCTTTCTGAGTGCTCCAAGCCTCCACCCCTGTCTGAAGGGGGTGGTTGGAAAGCACATGCGAGAGAGCCTTTTCATTAGCATAACCCAGACTGTAACATCCTCCTCCATGAAATCTGCCTTGCCCCCTCTGTTTCTAGCAGTGCTTAAAGACTCATTTGTTTACAAGTGTTTTCAGTGAGTCTCCAGCTTTAGATCTGCAATTTGGCTTTGGCAAGAGAACATGTTATTGCATTTTAGAGATTGTATGGTTTTAAACTTAATTGTTGTAAGCTGACCTGAGCATATGGCAAGGCAATTTTAAAGAAATAAAGCTAGACCCCAGCGCACTCTCAGTTAGGGATGTGCATGGTCTGAAGAACTGGTGGTTCTGCCAGTTCAAAGGAGGTGGGGGTGTAGCTTTAAGAGTGGGGGAGGGTGCACTTACCCCTCCCACTGCTTTCCCCCCCGCCAGCGTCCTTTGTTGAGAAAGCTAATCAGGGCGGCAGCATACCTCCCAGTCACCCCATTGCCCCCGTTGGCTGGATATGGCCGGAAGTCCCCAATGCACCTGTACACACAGGCAGTATCCAGCCAACAGAGGGCAACGGAGTGGCAGGGAGGTACGCTGCTGCCCCAATTAGCTTTCTAAACAAAGGACGCCGGTGGGGGGAAAGTGGCAGGAGGGGTAAGTGCACCCGTCCCCGCTCTTAAAGCAGCACCCTCGCTGCCTTCGAACCGCCCTGCCGCGGTTCCGTGCACATCCCTACTCTCAGTATCATTGATCTCCAAGTTGAAACAACTTGTACTGGGCAAGAAGGTGAGCTGGATGGATATATGGGAGGTATGCAGACTTCTTATTCCAAGTCATGCTCCTGAATGTTGCAGTGCACAGATTTAGAGTTGGGTAAGAAAAAAGGCCCTTTGTTGGGTCTTATGGGATCATTTCATGCATGGGTGGCTGTACTTGTCTGGGGACAATTCATGCTCTAAATGTTTCAAATTGCAAATGCAGTACTTGAGACATTCCACCTGATTTCTAACACAAGGTCTTATCACTTTGGATGGATAAAAAAGTAAGAAACCCTTTTGAATCTGATTACTAGGGCTTCCTCAGCCCAGGAGCACATCAGACAACAAATAAAAATTCTGTGCTGGAGTTGCCTAGTATAGGTTCTTATGTTTTTCATTCCTGATACCAACCTTTCAACAACGAAAAGAGAAGTAAAAAGAGAAGGGGAACCGAGAGCCGTACGTTACTGCTTTATCTTTGCATAAACCTAGAATCAGAAGTTGTGAACCCTAAATTCACAGCCATGGTATATGGCTACAAACATTCTTTGAATAAAAACATACCTCAATCCTATGGATGTTTAATTAGAAAGTCAAATCTGGGCTTACTCTCAAGCAAGTGTGTATAGGATTGTAGCTTTTTTCTGTGCATTACTCCCAATTATAGAAGGCTCAGAGCAAATGAAATTCTAGCCTTGAGTCAACAAGATGGTATTAGTGCTTGTGTTTGCAGATCATTTTAGAAGAGATTATATTGCAAATAAATGCGACAGACAGGAGTACTTAGTCATTTATGACTCATGCAAAATCTGCATGGCTTCCTGGTGACATGAAGTTGGTTAGTTGTCAAGATCATTTAAGAAAGTATTTTTCTTCTCTTTGGCTGAATATAATAAAAGGAAACATCCCCAGAGATCATGAGTAGCAATAAAGGAGTTTTACTCAACTGTGACTACATGAAACCATGGATTAAAACAGGACCAAACAAGGATGTACATGGGTTACCTTGAAAGGCATGCAAAGATTTGGCACAAACATTCATTCCTTTTCATTCATCTTCACCAGAGATGCAGTCCTTGTCTGAAAGATAAGTTAGAGCCATCATGAGACTTCTTCTGGCATCAAACTAATCAAATTGCGGTGGTAACAAGGATATCAGAGTGCATGTGCAGCCTGCCTTAATACACTGGAGGCCTCCCACATGATCATCCACTGGCACATGTGGAGCTGCTGGTGGGTTCACAGTCCAGTGGGGATTGAATTTTATTTATTTTTATTTTTATTTTATTTTTTACATTTATATCCCACTCTTCCTCCAAGGAGCCCAGACTGGTGAACTATATACTTACATTTCTCCTCACAACAACCCTGTGAAGGCGGCTGAGAGAGAAGTGACTGGCCCAGAGTGACTCAGCAAGTATCATGGCTGAATGGGGATTTGAAGTCGGGTCTCCCCGGTCCTAGTCCAGCACTCAAACTACTACACCATGCTTGAATTGAGGCAATGATTCTATGAATTGGCACTTCCATGTGAGGGTTGTATGCACAGCCCCTTTTGCTCAGAAAACTGTGAGTGCTTGTTAGTGATGCCAGCTCATGCTCTTCAGATGATTCAAGGCATAGCAAAATAATGGCAGATCACACAGTCCTTACTCACCTTAGGGAATGGGAGAGCCTCTTCGACAGCTCCCAGGTACAGTATGGCTAATAACAGTACTCTCTCTCTCTCTCTCTCTCTCTCTCTCTCTCTCTCTCTCTCTCTCTCATTTTTATATCACCCCATCCAAAGACTGTGGGCACAGCAACAACAACAAAAACTAACAAGCAATTATCTAAAACAATCGATTTAAAACAATATAGCAAATTGTTCTAGTAAGAACTACTCAGCATACTTTCCTTTCACTGTCTCTACATCTGGACTAAATTTGATGTAAAGCGAGTTCCACAAGTTAGATCTTTTGCACCTCAAACGTTCATGTGTCTGCCATCTTGGATCAGGGTGGATGTCATCATTACAAACTGCACCATTGAGGTGCCCTTGTGTGTCACTCACTACAGCTCTTCCAAATTTGGTTCAAATTGGATAGACAGTCCTCAAGTTAGTGTACTAGCACCTCAAAGGTCTATGCATCCACCATCTTGGATCGGGGTGGGTGACATCATCACAAACAACACCATTGGGGCATCCATATATGTCCATTCAGTGGAGCAAATTTGGTTAAAATCTGTTAGACTGTCCACAAGTTAGTGCACTTGTGCCTCAAAGGTTTATGTGCCCACCATCTTGAATAGGGGGATGACATCATCACAATCTTTGCCGTTGAGGTGTCCCTATGTGTACCTACACCTGTAATAAATTGGGTTCAAATCAGTTAAGCGGTTCAAAAGTTAGCTCACTTGCACCTCAAAGGTTATACTTCTGCCATCTTGAATCAGGGTGGATGACATCATCACAAACTACACCACTGAGGTGTCCCTGTGTGTCACACACTACAACTGTAGGTAATTTGGTTCAAATCAGTTAGACAGTCTGCAAGTTAGCCTACTTGTATCTCAAATGTTCATGCATCCACCATCTTAGATTGAGGTAGATGACATCATCAAAAACTATGCCTCTAAGGAGTCCATATGTGTCATTATAGCTGCAGCAAATTTGGTTCAAATCGGTAAAGAGATTCACAAGTTAGCCCACTTGTGCTTCAAAAGCTTATACATCCACCATCTTGGTTCGGAGTGGATGACATCATCACAAGCTATGCCTTTGAGGTATCCCTGTGTGTCACTCACTGCAACTGTCCCTAATTTGGTTTAAATTGGTTAGACAGTCCACAAATTAGCCCTCTTGTGTCTCAGATGTTCATGTGGCTGCCATCTTGAGTGTGAGTGGATGACATCATCACACACCATTTGGGCATCCCTATGTGTCTCTACAGCTGTAGCTAATTTGGTTCAAATTGGTTAGGCACTTCAGAAGTTAGCCCACTTGCGCCTCAAAAGTGTATGTGTCTGCCATCTTGGATTGGGGTGGATGACATCATCACAAACTACACCATTTAGGGGTCCCTATGTGTTTCTACAACTGTACCCAATTTGGTTAATATTGGTCCAGCCATTGTGAAGTTGATAGAGGGGTACTCACGGATGGACACACGAATACAGACACAGAATGATGGGTGATCTCATAAGCCTACTGGAAAGTAGGTTAAAAACAGATTTAAAACAGTTTTTAACCATTTAAAAACAGTTAAAGACATTTAAGAACAATTTAAAGATCCTTGAAGGCCAGACCAAACAAAAGTTTTAAGGGCTCTCTTGAAGGCCAACAATGAACCCAAGCTATGAATTTCTGCCAGAAGTGCATTCCACAGCCCAGGAACAGCTACAGAGAAGGTCAGGTTCCAAGTTACCACCAAACATACATTGGTAATTGGAGATGGACCTCTCCAGATGACCTTTAGTGCAGAGGGGATCATACAGAAGAAGGCACTCTCTAAGATAACCTGGACCAGCACTTCGTATTTTGCCCAGAAACATATTGGCAGCCAGTGCAACTGTTTAAGTACAGGCATAATATGGTCTCTCTGGTTTACTCCAGAGACCAATCTGGCAGCTACATTTTAAACTAACTGAAGCAGGGGCAGAGCCACCATTGTGCTAATGGGTTCAAAGAACCTGGACCACCAATGGGAAAGGGCACCAAAGCCCGCGGGGGGGGGGGGCGTGGCTCAAGATCCAAAGAGCCAAAAGCAAGCTTTCCCCCATCCATTTCAGGCAGCATCTGCTGCCTGACAGCCTTTATTTCCCTTTCTCTCCCTCACTGCCAGGCAGCAAACGCTGCTTGAAATGGATGGGGGAGAGCTCACTGGGGGTTCTTTGGAGCCCCGGCATGGGTGTGGGCATTGCCGAGCTCACTCGGGGCTCTCCAGAGCCCAAGCAATGCCTCTGTGCATGTGACATCATGCACACGGGGCATCACTGGAGGAGCCACTGGGCAGGGCCAGACACAGGCCAACCTTCAGCTGGCTCTACGCCTGAACTGAAGTTTCCTAACTTCGTACAAAGGCAGCCCCACATAGAGCACATTGCAATAGTCAAGCCAGGAGGTTACTAGCTAATGCACCACTGTTTTGAGATCATTCTCTTCAAGGAATGGACACAGCTGTCGAATCAATCAAAGCTGATAAAAGGTGCTCCTGATGCTCCTGAGACTGAGACACCAGGGTGAGGCCTGGATCCAAGAGCACTTCCAAGCTGCATACGTGTTCCTTCTGGGGAAGTGTAACCTCATCCAGCATTTGGAGATTTAACTCATCCCTCAAATTCTGATCCTCTACAATGAGAACCTCCATCTTGCTTGCAGAGCGCTTCAATTTGTTGTCCCTTATTCAGCCCATTACTGCCTGTAGGCAGGTATTTAGGAAATGAGTGCCATTTCCTGGTGGTGGTGGTGGTGGTGGTGGTGGTGGTGGTGGTGGTGGTGACAAGGAGAAATTGATTTGGGTGTCATCAGCCAGTCTCCATTCTTCCATTGCTGGGCAAGGTGATTGAGAGATCACTTTATGTAGTACAGGTCACCATCCAGTCATCCCACACAAGCCCAGATTTTTAATTGACATATATGTAAAGACTGATACAGTCTTTCTACCTTCCAATGTATTCCACTGCAGAACCTACCTGATTGCTGTATATACCTGAAATTGAGATGGATTTACTCCTCTACCATTCACTGTATCTAGGTCGGGGTGGGGTGGGGCAATGGCAGGAACTGGATGAAACAAGACAATATGGTAAACTTTTGCAATTGTTTATGAAAAGATGACTCTGATACATGGATAAATGTTGAATACATCCTTAGATTCTGATTCACAAGACTACCAGACTCATGGTGGTTGCGCTTGCTTTCAGCCTGTGAAAGCTTCCTGCTCATGGCAAATTGATTGTATAAATACAAATGAGTGGAATTTTGTGCATCAACAAAGTACACAGAGTAAAAGGAAATAACTACCACAATTACACTTGAACCGGTTCTCAGTTTCTTTGGCATTTTATGACAAATGATTATCAGGAAACAGCCACATTTATGTGGCGTTCTCATGTGTTCTTTAGTTACTGAAGGCAAAGCAAAGCTTGTATTTGTAAAGAACCATGACTAATTAACTTACCAACATACACAATTATAATCTGAACTTCTATTTCTGAGGCTTATAAAAAATCATCGTAAATATATTTGCACTGTAACAGATGGTAAGCAAAGAATCCAAGCCTAACAGACAGCAAGCGAAAAGGATCATAAACACTAGTCAAATGGTTAGCAGGTATCCATTTATATTCATATTAAGACAGACACACAGACCCACTTGGAGGATCTCCACATGAGCAGTGCATGAGTGCACGGGGCATCCTGGGGAGACGCCTGAGACCGGGAGGCTTGTTTTAGACTCCCAGCATTGGTCTCTTCACAAGTTGCCACTACGCGAAGCCATAGTGACTCATGATTGTAGAGATGTGCACGGTCCGGACCAGTCCGGACCGGCACCGAAGGGGGCCCCTTTCTTTTAGGGCGGGAGGGCTTTCTTACCCCTCCCGCCTCTTCACCCCCTCCAGCGCCCGTATTTAACCAAATAACAGGGCACTGGAAACCCCCCGCCGCCGCTGCCGCCCCCCCAGCAGATGCACAAAGAAAGGTGCCGCCATACCCCTGCCGCCGTCGCCGCCCGCCAGCCCTCCCTCCCTCCCAGCTGCCCGCCCTCCCTCCCAGGTCCTTACCCAAGGCTGCGGTAGTAAACGAGAGGAGCTCCCAGACAGAGCTCCTCTCGTTAGAAAGGCCTGATGCAGAATAAAGGTGCTTTGTGCGCGCGCGCATGTGCACGCCGCAAAAGACACCGGAGGCCCAGTCTACCCGCCGGGAAAAGGCCGGGTAGACCGGGCCTCCGGCCAGCGGGTAGACCGGGCCTCCGATGATCGGAGGCCCGGTCTACCCGGCCTTTTCCCGGCAGGTAGACCGGGCCTCCGGTGTCTTTTGCGGCGTGCGCGCGCGCGCAAAGCACCTTTATTCTGCATCAGGCCTTTCTAACGAGAGGAGCTCTGTCCGGGAGCTCCTCTCGTTTACTACCGCAGCCTTGGGTAAGGACCTGGGAGGGAGGGCGGGAGGAAGGGCGGGCGGGCAGCTGGGAGGGAGGGAGGGCGGGCGGCGACGGCGGCAGGGGTATGGCGGCACCTTTCTTTGTGCATCTGTTGGGGGGGCGGCGGCGGCGGGGGGTTTCCAGCGCCCCGTTATTTGGTTAAATACGGGCGCTGGAGGGGGTGAAGAGGCGGGAGGGGTAAGAAAGCCCTCCCACCCTTAAAGTTATACCCCCCACCCGGACCCGGACCAGCAAGGGCCGAACCGGTCTGGCAGTTCGGCCATTCCTTAGAATGGCCGCCGGACCGGTTCAGACTCACCCCTACATGATTGCCAAAATGGAGTTAGTGAAGCGCTCGCTCTGCTCACCTCATTTAAGGCAGGGGGGGACTTAAGCAGGCTAACTGCCAGGAGCCCCGCATGGCTCCCGGATGTTCCCACGACTGCAGGAAAGCGGGCTGGGCTCCCTTAGAACACTTTCCTGCGGTCATGAGAACAGCCTCTTGCTCTAACATGGAAAGAAAGAAAAGGCCTCCCTCATAATATGTTTAAGTCTGCTCCTTACACATTTGAGCTTGTGTGGAATGACTGGATGACAATTGGTGACCAGTGTTCCCTCTAACAGGGAATCCCAGTTGTTCTTGACTTCAACTCCCATAATTCCCAGCCAAAGGCCATCACAGCTGGCGATGCTGGGAGTTGTAGTCAACAGCATCTGGAATTCCCTGTTAGAGGAAATGCTGTTGGTCACCTGTCCTATATATGGTAAAGTAAAAAGTAAAGTTGTGCCGTCACGTTGGTGTCAACTCCTGGTGACCACAGAGCCCTGTGGTTTTCTTGGTAGAATACAGGAGGGGTTTACCATTGCCATCTCGCACACAGTATGAGATGATGCCTTTCAGCTTCTTCCTATATTGCTGCTGCCCAATATAGGTGTTTCCCATATTCTGGGAAACATACCAGCGGGGATTCAAACCAGCAGCCTCTTGCTCCCTAGACAAGTTACTTCCCTGCTGCTCCATTAGGTGGCTTCCTATATTTGGTACATTGAACTATATTTGCTATGGCTTGTATCCCCATCTTTCACACTGCAGCACTCTGTGTGGCTGGGAGTTTGTTCGATGAATGGAAGAATAATTGTGCTCAGAAGTGGTTCTTCTGAGCAGGGGCACTCCTAGCTACTTAAAAGATCCAGGCCCCAGGCATACAGAGCCCTCTTTTTGATAATCAAACTCAAACATACCCTTCCCAAGAATAGTAATGTATATATTTAAGTTTCTAACATTGTAAATACAGCACCTTTGAAGGTGGAAGCAACAGAGAGCTATGTCAGGCTAGGAACACTCTCCCATGCTCTGTGCAGGTGCCTCTAATACTGCATTTCCTTTCTGGAAGAGGTCATGGATGACAGAGGTGGTTGATGAGATCTGGGGCTCTGAGCAATTCACTGAGGGCCTGTGCCCTATGGTCCCCCCCCCCAATGCCCCTGCTTCAGAGAATGCAAGTTTTCTTCCATTTGCTGAAGGAGCTCTCAGCTGTGGAGTGCTGAAGTGTGCAGACTTGACCCAAACTCTTCTGGGTCCTGAGGCTTTGTGGTGAACTGCTGCTCTGACCCCATAGCTTGCTTTGAACCCCATACACTGATTTTCCCATTTCAAACAACCTCCCCCTGATGTCCCACACCTTTCAAACCCCACAGAGTGCTTTTCATGCCAGTTTCTCCACCTGATTTCCCTCTCCCACTGATATCCAATGTCCTCTCCCCACATATCCCTACCTCTGCTGTTGCTTCTGCTCCTCAACCTGTCCTGTCTTTTCAAAAGGCAGAAGTCAGGGAATGAAGCAGCAGGAAGTGATTTAAAGACAGGGCAAGAAAAACAGGAAGGGGTATAAGGGTGGTGATAGTTGACACACATACCACCACTGCATAAGAATTCAGGGGCAGGGGAGAACCAAGTGAGGTGGTTGCAGCACTGGTAGGTGGAGATGGCTGGTGAACCATCCACTACCTCCACCAGCCTTCTAGCTAATTAGAAGGCTGGCTGTGTCAGCACAAAAGATTAGGATTCAACCCCATTTTATTTTTTATATAGGCACTTGAGCCAAATGGGTTCTCCCATTCCTTAAGATTAGTAAAGATTGTGAGATCTGCCATTCTCTTGTCATGCTTTCAGCTCAAAGATGAAGAGGATGAACTGGCTTCACCAGCAATGACCCCCAGTTACATTTTCTGTTTTTTGAAATTAGTGGGTTAAGTCATGGCTCAGTATTTGATGATGATGATGATGATGATGATGATGATGATGATGATGATGATCTGCTAACTATCTCAGCATAAAACCAGGATACAACATGCATCAAGAGCAGCATCTTCATTACCCTGGCATTCTGGGTGAATTCATAATCTTCCTTATTACTACCTCCCCTCCAGTGTTCCCTCTAACAGGGAATCCCAGATGTTGTTGACGATAATTCCCATAGTTCCCAGCCAAAGGCCACCACTGCATAAGAATTCAGGGGCAGGGGGGAGGCAAACTGGGGATGCTGGGAGTTGTAGTCAACATCTGGTGGGAGGAGAGCTGGTCTTGTGGTAAGCATGACTTGTCCCCTTAGCTAAGCAGGGTCCACCCTGGTTGCATATGAATGGGAGACTGGATGTGTGAGCACTGTAAGATCTCCATCCCTTAGGGGATGGAGCCACTCTGGGAAGAGCATCTAGGTTCCAAGTTCCTTCCCTGGCATCTCCAAGATAAAGCTGAGAGAGATTCTTGCCTGCAATCTTGGAGAAGCCACTGCCAGTCTGTGTAGACAATACTGAGCTAGATGGACCTATGGTCTGATTTAGTATATGGCAGCTTCCTATGTTCCTGTGTAACATATGGAATTCTCTGTTAGAGGGACTGCTGCTCCCCTCTTTTAACTTTTAACTTAAAAATAAAATAAAATAAATCTCTTTAGGCACAAGTAGCATTATGGGGCTTGTTGAGATATTTATTTAAAATATGTGTATCTTGCCTTTGTATTTATAAATTAAATCTTCTGCTACAGCCCTAAAACTATACCAACATCTGCATAGGTTAGTTAAAGGTTCTAGAGAAAAGCAACATTTTATGCCAGGAAACCTCTTTGGGGAAAGTATTTCGTAAGCAGGGTGTCACCACCGAAAGGCCCTCTCCTCAGCTGCGGGCCACCTCATCTTGGAAGGTGGCTGGGAGGGCCCTACTTTGGTGACACTCATTCATCAAACATGCAGGACAGGGCCTTCTTGGCCATTATCCCCAGGCTGTGTAACTTGCTCTTGGATGAGATCCACAAGGCTCCCTCACTCCTAGTCTTTCAGAGGAGGCTGAAGACTGCCCTTTTTATTCAGGCTCTTCATTCATCCATTCATTCATTCATTCAATCAATCATTCGATTTCTATACCGCCCTTCCAAAAATGGCTCAGGGTGGTTTACACAGAGAAATAACAAACAAATAAGATGGAACCCTGTCCCCGAAGGGCTCACAATCTGAAAGAAACATAAAATAAGACACCAGCAACAGTCACTGGAAGTACTGTGCTGGGGGTAGATAGGGCCAGTTACTCTCCCCCTGCTAAATACAGAGAATCACCATGTTAAAAGTTGCCTCTTTGCCCAGTTAGCAGGGGTAGGCAGTCCCACCCCCCCACCCCGCTTTCCTCTCAGTGGGTGTAGCTGTGAGTATTTTATTGTGAGGATGTTTTTATTGAAAACTTATTGTTTTTAACCCTTTCACTGCCCTGGGGTGTTAGAATGAAGGGTGGTACAGAAAAATAAGCAATAAATAAATATTTTACTAATCATGTTTGTTTTAATTGTGATTTTAAAACAATGACCTTGGGAAACTTGCATGGGTGTCGTTGTTGGCAAAATACGGTCTAATAATACTGATCTTTTAAGGTAAAGAGAAAAAGAGAACCCAGATTCAGTTCCATGCAGGAGCAGCAGCTAACATCCTGACTAATGAAGTGCTGGCCCTTCTGAAGAGCTCCGGACTCGCACTGCACCATTGCTGGTATGCGTGTATATACAGTGGAGCGGGAGGGATTTCAGCAACCTTCCCTTCTCCCAGGACTCCTCTGTATTATTCAAAAATAGATCCCTGAGAGCTGCACAACCATCAGGGGCATATTTGAGTGTCACAGACTGCCTCTGGGGAAGGGGAGGTTGTCAAAACTTGCCTCCACTGTTGAGCCAGCAGTGGAGAGTTAACTGAACTTTGCAGAAGCACAGGTGGTTTGTTAGGATGTCAATCAATGTCTCAAATTCATTATTTCAGAAGGCAAAAATTAATAAAAGTAGCCCGATGTATCCTCATTGCTCTACTGAATAAGGCAGAGAAGCACCTGAGTACATTTTTTATCGTGTACTTAATGTTAGCCATTGACCCATGTAATTGCAATGAGATATCAAGCACTGGTGGGCTAACAGTGTGTGGATTCTAACAGTAGGGTAAAGAGTTAGCTAATCTACATGCTTCCAGATCAACGACCAGGAAACACATGTATTCTTGTTTACCTGGCAATCAAATTATGTTGACTTTTCCCATGTTTCTTTAGAGAAAGAAAGTTCTACACTGAGAAGGGCTCACGCTTTAGTCTTGGCCTTTGTTGCTTAGCTTGTGCAGTGAAGAAAACACAAACATGGCAATGGGAATAAAATGGTTTTTCATTCAAACTTTCAGCTCACTCAGAAGTAGTGGGTAACCCACAGTGACTGAAGTGAGTTGACAAGTAATGCACAGCAGGGAAATGCTTGACTATATTGGGCAGCAGCGATATAGGAAGATGCTGAAAGGCATCATCTCATACTGCACAGGAGGAGGCAACGGTAACCCCCTCCTGTATTCTACCAAAGGAAAACCACAGGGCTCTGTGAGCACCAGGAGTCGAAATCGACTTGAAGGCACACTTTACCTTTGCCATATAGTCCTTAAGGTATTCTGGAGGATTGTTTCCTCTGTTAGCCATGCCCCCAAGGAACCATCTATGGATATGCAATTGTGAGGTGAGAATTTTTGAATTGGAGAATAATTTTCTTAAACATTCTCCTCCTCTCCAAATAAATAATATATTTTTTAAAAGTGGTTGGAAAATATTCTCGTTCATGTCTATATGTTGCCTGGTAGGCACGTTTGTGCTCTTTTGTATTTTTTGAATGACGTCCTTTAGTTACAAATATTTCACATATACTGTAAACAATATTTTTATTGAATCCTTGTTCCTGATATCACATGTCACATTGAAGCTGACTTGGGATCAAAACCTTTACTGAATAGGCTGAAATCACTTGGGTCAACCCACAATCTGAACAACCCAGTTTAACAAAGAGCAAAGGCAATTAAGTAGTCAACTCATATTGACTTCAAGCAGGAAAAAATGGGCATGGAAATTTACCTTATGAAGGTTAAGGTAAACTTCATAACCAGAGCGACCAGGGCCAGTCAACTTCAAATGCAAAATCTCTCTTTGTTTTTGAGTTGATGTTACATTTGTTTAATTCCCTCTCTATGGATATACGTTAGGCCCTAGGTGGCCAGATTCTGGCTTACGGCCCATTTGACCCACGAGTAGACCCCTTAGGTTCTGGCAACTCTGGCTTAGGCCCAGTATTCCCTCTAACAAGGATTCCCAGATGTTGTTGACTACAACTCCCATAATCCTCAGCCAAAGATCATTGCAGCTGGGGATGCTGGAAGTTGTAGTGAACAATGTCTGGAAATCCCTGTTAGAGTGAACACTCATTAGGCCCCAACATTAGCTACTTTTAAAAGGGTTGTGAAAATATTTTTGATTTGTCAGGTTGTTGGTGGTTCATTTTAGATCTTTAGCCCTGCCTTATGCTGGTTTTAATTGCATATTGCTGCTTTGTGCATGTGTGTGTGTGTGTTGCTTTATTTCTTAATTTTATGCTTTTAGTTTTTAAAAATGACTTTGTGATTATTTTATCATGAAGCATAATAAATATTATATATATGCTCTAGTAATGAAAGTCAAGGAGCACAGTTTAAAAATAGGACTACGACTAAATGTAAAGAAGACTCAACTAATGACAATGGGTACAGCAACCAGTCTCAGAATTGATAATGAAGACAATGAAGTGGTTGATAGCTTCTGCCTTTTAGGATCAACCAGTAAAGGATCCAGCAGTCAAGAAATACGCCGCAGAACAGCACTTGGTAGGGTTGCAGTAAAGGCCTGGAAAGGATATTGAGATGTTGTGATGTGTCTATACCTACGAAGTTTAGAATCGTTCGGACAGTGGTTTTTCCTGTGACACTCTATGGATGCGAAAGCTGGACTTTGAAGAAGCAAGATAGAGAAAAGTATTGACACTTTTGAACTTTGGTGCTGGAGAAGACTTTTGAGGATACCATGGACAGCCAGGAAAACATTTGTTCTATAATTGGATTATAGAACAAACCAATCCAGAATTTTCACTCAAGGCACAAACGACCAGGATCAAATTATCATACTTTGGACACATTATGCAAAGACCCAGCTCCCTTGAGAAGTCCATAATGCTGGGAAAAGTTGGGGGAAAGAGAAGAAGAGGATGGCCAGAAGCAAGGTGAAGGGACTCAATTACTACAGCAATGAATGCACCACTGAGAGACCTTAAAGGCCAAGTTGAAGACAGATCATCCTGGAAAGAATCTATCTATGTGGTTGCTAAGAGTCGACACTGACTTGACGGTGCTCAATCAATCAATGCTTTAAATAAATAAGTAAATAAATAATAAATCAATAGTAGTAGTAGTAGTAGTAGTAGTAGTAGTAGTAGTAGTAGTAGTAGTAGTAGTGTAGCAGTGGTGATGGTGGTGTATGGGGAAAAATTGAAACACCAGAAAGCCGTAATAGAAAATGTAGGTGTAGTGCCATCAGTAATGTGGCTATAAGCCAATCAACTTATAAGTAGAAGCTAATGTTTTATCATTGCTATTCAAGACTATGTACATACATTTACAAGACCACAGATATGGACACTTGTAGGAAATGAAATGTTAAACCAGAAACAATAGAGCATAAAATAGCTGCCCTATCTTATCCAATACAGAATACCTTGCCAGACTTAATCAGACTGCAAAAATGGAAAGATAAACCAGAAACAATTGAATATATAATAGCTACCCTAATATGGATATCTGCCAGACTTAATCAGGTTGCCAGCACCATACACGGTGAAATGAATAGGCACAACTAATCAATAAAGAATTACTCCTTGTTACAACTATCGGCCAACCTCCTATCTTACAAAGTGCAAATGCAGCAGAGGAAGCATGCAGACATTTGCTGCATTCTAGAGCAAAGCAGTTTGGATGGTAGTGTTGCTTTCTATTCAGTAATCTTCCTTTTGCTTTTTGTTTGGATATTTGACCCAAGGGGGATCCTGTAGAGAGTATGGGGGAGGGATCAAGAGGAAAAGGGAGAGAAAGGAGAAGGAGAAAAGTGGAGTTGTTGCTGAATAAACCTTTAGTTAGTAAGGGGCCAGTAAGACCCCTGCTAAATGAGCAAAGAGACACCTTATAAAGTGGTGATTCTCTTATATTTAGCAGAGGGCCCTATCCAACCCCAGCATAGCATCTCTCCAGTGGCTGTTGCTGGTATCTGCCTTATGTTTTAGACTGTGAGCCCTTTGGGGACAGGGGACCATCTTATTTATATATATTTTTTCTATGTAAACCACTTTCAAAACTTTGGTTGAAGAGCGGTATATAAATATTTGTAGTCGCAGTAGTTAAATCTACTTTAGAATTCCTTGTGTGTATGAGGGAAGCATCGCCTCCTAATGGTGCAGCGGGAAAATGACTTGACTAGCAAGCCAGAGGTTGCTGGTTTGAATCCCTGCTGGTATGTTTCCCAGACTAGGGGAAACACCTATGTCAGGCAGCAGCGATATAGGAAGATGCGGAAAGGCATCATCTCATACTGTGTGGGAGATGGCAATGGTAAACCCCTCCTGTATTCTTCCAAAGACGACCACAGGGCTCTGTGGTCCTCAGGAGTTGACACCGACTCAACGGCACACTTTACCTTTACTTTATGAGGGAAGCAGCTATAAAACAGGTAGCACTGCAGGTGTGATTTTTGCCAATTTCTCCTTTGCTCTGAAGTGCTGCATGGCCCTCAGAGACCATTTTTTAGGCGTCACTGAGTACTTCAGAGGGAAGGGGGGATTGCTGAACAAACAAACACACACACACACACACACACTCGCGCCCCGTGCAACCATCCACACTGCTTTATTCTGCAATGAAGCAAATGCATGCATACTTCCTTTGCTGCATGCACACTTCATAAAATGTCAGCTACTGTAATTACTTTGTTCTTGAGAATGATGATATACCTTATCATCATGAGATACAACTGTTACAACAGAGAAAATGACTACAATAGACCAGGCATAATTTTGGTAAAAAGAAAAGCTAAAACAGTTGCTGTAATAGATGTTGCAATGCCTCTAACAAATAGTAGTTTCTAAAAACCCTCAGAGTGAAAAACAATGTAATACCAAAGCTAGTCTTAGAAATGATAACATCTGCAAACTTAGGACAATTCATATAGTGGCCTTTGAGTGAACTGGTTCAGACAATATCAGACTAGCCCACATGATTAGAAATGGAGCACACTGAAAGCATGCCTGTCATGATGTCTTCCACGGATGTCCTCCCAGCTTGTCACTTTATCACATGGGGGTGGGGGGCGCTGAACGGCTGCTTTACATGCACTCTTAAGCAAGTATTTGGAGCATGTGTAGAGCAGCCATTTGGACAGCCACCACCAAAATAAAGGGATATGTTGGGAGGATGTCAGGCTATCCATAGAAGACATTGTGATGGGTTCACGCTTGGCATGTTTCCTTTCTAACGGTGGGGGTCAGTAAGATATCAACTGAAACTATGGTGTGCATGGAACCACTCTGGGTGGTTTGGTTCGAGTTTGAATTGAACTTGAACCAAACCACCAGGTCGACAAGCTGGTTTGTTAGAACCAGCCAGCAATTTTGTTCTGCATTAGGACCGGGTTGACCCAGTTCTGCATGTTTGCAAAGGGGTATCTGGTAAAGATTCTCCTTTACAAGCAAAGGGGGGAACCCTGTAGGGTTGAAAAGAGAAGGCAGGGGGCAGTCATTCATTCATTCATTCATTCATTCGATTTCTATATCGCCCTTCCAAAAATGTCTCAGGGCGGTTTACACAGAGAAATATAAATAAATAAGATGGATCCCTGTCCCCAAAGGGCTCACAATCTAAAAAGAAACATAAGATAGACCCCAGCAACAGTCACTGGAGGTACTGTGCTGGGGGTGGATAGGGCCCCAGCAGAAAAGAGTCAAGAGGTCACCTTATCAAGAGGTCACCCAGTCAAGAGGTCACCTTATGTGGTGCAGCTCCTTGGCAGAAGTGGGCCACCTGTGACTCCCCTAGGCCCTCCCAGAGCTCCCCCCATTAAAACAGGCCTGGTTTGGGCCTCCATGCAAGTACACTGATGGGGGGAGCACTGGCAGAGCCTAGGGGAATCACCACAGCACGTAAGGTGACCTCCCACTCACCCGACTCCCTTTTCAACCCCATAGGGCTCCTCCTTTGCTTGTAAAGGGGAATCCTTACCTAATTCCCCTTTGCAAGTCTGCAGAACCAGTTGAACCAGGCCGAACCTGTTCAATCTGAATTGGGCCAAGTTAGGCCCTAGAATTGGGAATGGCTGCCCTTTGTGGAGGGCCAGTTCAGTTTGAGCATGAACCAGTAAAACTAGGCCAGTTCAAATCTAACCAAGTTAGAGTCAAACCGTTTTGCACATCCCTTACTGAAACTATAGGAGTGGTTCCAAATACTGGGGAAAACAGAGAGAGAATAGGTACAGTTGTTCCTTATTAAATAAAGTGAAAAAGCTGTCATTTGCCAGACTTGCCATATAACCAAGGGATTCTTAGGCAACAATTTGTACAGAAAAAGGCTTGAAATATCAGATCTCTGCCATCGTAAACACTACAACGATTGCAACAACCATTTCCCTTACCAGGGCCCCTGTTAGGTAGCTGACTTATACCGAGTTGCTGGCAACTAGGGATAGATTGGGGATTCTGTTGGTGTACCGATCACCTCACTGCCCAAATGACTCCCTAACTGAGCTGTCCGAGCTGGTCGTGGAGTTGGTGTTGGAGTGTCCCAGGCTTTTGGTCCTGGAGGACTTCAATATCCACTTTGGGGCTGGCTTGTCTTGTGCGGCTCAGGAGTTCATAGTGGCCATGACAACTATGGGTCTATCCCAACTAGTATCTGAATCAACTCATGTTGCCGGCCACACACTCGATTTGGTCTTCTGTTCAGATCAGGGGGGTGTTCCATGGGTGAGGGTTCTGGTGGTTTCCCCATTGTCATGGACGGACCACTACCTGGTTAAGGTTGGTATCACGATCACAATCCACTCTTGCAGGGGTGATGGACCAATTAAGATGATCCTCTCAAAAAGGCTGCTGGACCCAGTAGAGTTCCAAAAGGCCTTGGAGGGTTTCAAAGTTGGTGCTGCAGGTGATTCTGTTGATGCCCTGGTGGGGACATGGAATAAGGAACTTGCCAGAGCAGTAGACATGATTGCTCCTAAGCGCCCCTCCAGACCCGCTTCAAAATCGGCTCCCTGGTATACCAAGGAGTTGCGAGGGTTGAAGCGGCTGGGTAGGTGGCTGGAGCGCTGGTGGAGGAGAACTCGGCTCGAATTTGACAGGATGAAGCATATACCCACTTGAGGGCTTATGCGGAGGTGGTTTGTACAGCAAAAAAGAAGTTCTGGTCGGCTCGCATTGCTTCCACGGGTTCACGTTCGGCGGAGTTATCCCGGGTAGTGAGGACTCTAATTTCTACTCCTTCTGTTTCTAACCAGCTCCTGGAGGTGCTGTGCTGTAATGCCCTCAGTGGGTTCTTTGCAGATAAAATCTCTTGTATTCGGGCCAACTTGGATTCCACTCTTTCTGCAGGGTCTACGGAGGAGGTGTCCAGCAATCCTTCTTGCAGCATTAGGTTGGATCAGTTTCAATCTGTGATTCCTGAGGATGTGGACAAGCTGCTTGGAGTGGTGCGGTCCACCACTTGCTCTCTGGACCCATGCCCAACTTGGCTGCTTCGATCTAGCAGGGAGATTATTCGAGGAGGCCTGGTGAATTTTGTAAATGCATCGCTGAGGGAGGGTAAGGTGCCTCCATGCTTGAAGGAGGCAATAATTAGACCTTTCCTCAAGAAGCCTTCCCTGGATCCCTTGGCGATGGATAATTATAGGCCAATCTCTAATCTCCCTTGGTTGGGCAAGGTGATTGAGAGGGTGGTGGCCGACCAGCTCCAGGCGGTTTTGGAGGAAACTGATTATCTAGACCCATTCCAAACTGGCTTTAGAGTGGGCTATGGAGTTGAGACAGCCTTGGTCAGCCTGATGGATGACCTATACTGGGGAATCGACAGAGGGAGTGTTGGTTCTCTTGGATCTCTCGGCGGCGTTCGATACCATCGGCCATGGTATCCTTCTGTGTCACCTGGGAGAGTTGGGGATAGGGGGCCCTGCTTTGTCTGCAGTGGTTCTGCTCCTATCTCTCGGGCAGATCCCAAATGGTGGATCTTGGTGACAATTGCTCTTCTCAACGAGAGCTGTTATACGGAGTCCCTCAGGGCTCCATTCTGTCACCAATGCTTTTCAATATCTACATGAAACCGTTGGGTGAGGTCATCAGGAGATTTGATGCTGGGTGTTATCAGTATGCTGATGACACCCAAATCTACTTCTCGCTTTCATTTACTTCATCAGGAAATGGCATTCATTCCCTAAATGCCTGCCTACAGGCAGTAATGGGCTGGATGAGGGATAACAATTTGAAGCTGTATCCAAGCAAGATGGAGGTGCTCATTGTATGGGCTCAGAATCTGAGGGATGAGTTAGATCTCCCTGTGCTGGATGGGATTACACTCTCCCAGAGGGAGCAGGTACGCAGCTTGGGGGTACTCCTGGATCCAGGCCTCACTCTGGTATCTCAGGTGGAGGCTGTGGCCAGGAGTGCTTTTTATCAGCTTAGGCTGATTCGACAGCTGCGTCCATTCTGGAGGAGGATGACCTCAGAACAGTGGTGCACCAGCTGGTAACCTCCAGGCTTGACTACTGTAATGCGCTCTATTTGGAGCTGGCTTTGTACGTAGTTCAGAAACTTCAGCTAGTTCAAAATGCGGCAGCCAGGCTGGTCTCCAGGGCAACTCGGAGAGACCATATTGCGCCTGTTTTGAAACAGCTGCACTGGCTGCCGATATGTTTCCAAGCAAAATACAAAGTGCTAGTTATTACCTTTAAAGCCCTGAACAGCTTAGGTCCAGGTTACCTTAGAGAGCGCCTTCTTCGGTCTGATCCCCACCGCATGCTAAGATCACCTGAGGAGGTCCGGCTTCAGTTGCCACCGGCTCATCTGGTGGTTACTCAGAGGCGGGCCTTCTCTGTAGCCACTCCTAGATTGTGGAATGTGCTTCCTGCAGAAATCCATAATTTGAATTCTTGTTCGCATTTAGGAGAGCCTAAAGACATACCTGTTTGGCCTGGCCTTCCAGTGTTTTTAAATTGTTTTAAAGGGTCTTTAATGTATCAGGTTTTTATTAGGTTTTGAATTGTTTTACTTTTTAGCTGTTTTATTGTATTTTTTTTTTTAAAAAAAATTATGCCTGATCATTGATTGATTTTAACTGTTTTATGATATTTGTGAATCGCCCTGAGCTATTTTGTAAGGGTGGTCTAAAAATCGAACAAATAAATAATAAATAAATAACTATTCTAAAATGTTAAATTCAGTAAAGGAAATCTGTATTGATTTACAATGTTTTAGTCAATCAGTCAATCAAATTTTTGTATGAGTAAAACCATCTCTCTTTTTTTGTAAAACAATTTAAGAACATTTTGTTGGAAAGTGGTATAGAAATATTCATTAATAATAATAATGGCTCTGAAGCAAAAAGCTTACTTTGGCTGCCATCCTGAGTTACAATGCTCTGGTGCTAGGAGAGAAGCCCTACGCTGCTGAATTCTATTAATGCAGCTCTGGCAATTGCATGGAGTTGCTATCCTCTCTGAGGAAACTTCAGAGGTCTCAGCCCTGGGAATCTCAGGGTTGATGTCTATAGCTTTCTCAGGCTGCAATTCTTCACCTGAGGATAGTTCTAGCTGCCCTCACACAGGTTCAGAGACGGCACTAGGGCAAATCCTGACAATTAAACACAATAGCTGACATCAAGACTAAGCTGTTCATGCCTAAAAAGTAGGTTGTAGATGTGCAATGGGGAGGGAGAATTTTTGTCCATCTCCCCTTCCCTCTGTAGTACACTGTTCCTTTCAAAAATATGTCCATGGGGGTTATGGGAGTCTCACAGACATATTTTTGGAAGGCATCGTGGACAGAGGATTTCCCTTTCCCAAGGGGAAGGGAAATCCATAAAAATTGTCCTTCACTCATTGTCCACGCAAAACATTTTTGACGTGTGCAATATTGTTTTAGATGGCAACATATAACATATATAATATTCTGCTTTTCAATCAGTCAGAAGTTTTGATTGATTACTGTAACCCATTAAATAATTATAGTTGCAGCCCTGCAAGCAACCAATTTCATAAAAGTAAAAAAGAGCACACATCCACCCCATCACCCAGATCTGTATTCAGGATAATAGGGCAGTTGGACGGATTCCTAGAGGTTCTAAGAAATAAGATCAGTCAATAATCATTTTTCCTCCAACTGGTTCTAGAGAAATATTTTAGCTTCCTGGATGAAACTGGATAGAACTTCAAAGAAAGTTGCACGTCACATTAAAATAAATCATCTACATTTAAGACAGTCCTCTGTCTTTCAAAAACCTGCAGGGCTGCTTCTAATTTCTTCAGGTATGTCTGGGTGTCATTATATCTTACCTGTGATTGACTTCAGACCCATGACCTTTGCCCATGAATCTTGTTATCTTGGTGAATACAGTGAACTTTCAAGGAACTTGTACAAATTCATGGTACTTTAACTGTATACCAATAATAGAATAACCCAAAGCTAAACTTTCAAGGCAGAATAATTTGCAAGAGTGCCTAGTTTCTATAATAACTGTAATCATGCATGGAAATCTTGAACATTACAAGACCAACATGAACTACCTTGTTTTCATGAGCTATTTACACTGTAAGCACCTCTTTCAGTATAATTGCCCTTGGTGGTGCACCATGATAAGTTCTCTTTTCTCAAGACTGCAGCCTCCCATGGCTGCTTTTCATACAAAAGAGAATCAGGGAAAAGTTATACACTGCTGCATGGAACATGTAATTTGGCCTCAGCAAATCTACATAAATTGAGACAAGAATTAGTTGCTTGCTGCATCATCACCTTATGAGTTAGGCCCCAAGACAGGCAGACAGCCAAATACATGTTTGTGTTTATTGGAAAAATTACAGGTTGGACCTGGATCCCTCTAGATAATTTTATAACTAAATAAAAAGTTCCTGGTTAAGCACATGACTGTCTCAGGATGTCCTGCTATTTTTACAACACAGTAATTTTGTTGGAGAGGCAGTATGCTAATGCTTTAAAAATTAATGTGATAAAAACCCCAACTAGAACAACATATACTTTCTCATATGGAATGTGCTGTTCATCCTAGTATTTGAAGCAGGTGTAGAGCGGCCAGTCAGATGAACAACACCCACTATGCAGTCACAGGGTGGTGGTGGTGAGATGTTTCAGTTACTGGATTCTTGCTTTGCTTTGCTTTAGTATAGTGGTGCTATTTTGTTGTGAAAAAATAAAATTCCAAAATGCAAATAAGTCATTAAAGCCTGTTACATGAGACATACCAAATAAGACTAACTTTTGAATAAACAATGTAGGAGGAACTGGGCATGATTGGATAATACAGCACAATCCGAAAGTGCTCTGTGGAACCTCCATTTTAATTTCACTTCCAGTGAACTGCAGAAAAAGCAATGCCTCAGCAGTGCTAAAATGCTCCAGTGTGTAAGCAGCCTTAACAAATCCTGGGAAAAGAAGGAGAAGGAGATTCAGTTATTGGTATTATTACATTATTATTCCTATTTAAGGGAAATCCAAGGGAAAGAGTTGTGGTATGCAAGGACAAGATAGTGGAGCGGAATCAGGAATATTAATAGTTTAATGAAATAGCTATTATGCACAGAGAGGGAAATGCAAAGTGCTTTTCCCTGCTCTTGCTGCTGGCTGTTTGTTAGCACCACCTCTAATCCAGGACTGGAATACAAGTAACTAAAGCCCCATTCAAAAGCTGTCTTGGATCATGGAATAGATTAACCAAAAACACTGCACCCTTCTTCTAGTCACCCCCAGAGATGTATAAATGGTTAACTTTGGTGATTAAGGAAATATATTGGAGAATTTCTGAGTAAGGTATTGAAGGGATGTAGCTTGATAGAAGGAAAATGTTCCAGCCATAGGACAGTAGAAAGCGGAGGAGAGTGAGAGAGGAGAGTTTGGGTACCCAAAACCCACCCAACTGGCAACCTTGGCATTCAAAAGCCATTGGGCAATAAACATGACATTTTTTGTTTAATATTTTTTTAGAAACATATATCAGGCTGGCTTTGGCAGATATGCACATGAAATTCAGTGAATGTTGCAGACGACATGGCCATGATTAAGAGAATAATGAAAGAGAAACCTTAGACAGGCAAATGTGACTTTCTCACAAAGTACACACAACCATATTGTTAATTGAGGTTTATTACCAACAGCACTTGACAGAAATACAGCTTTTGTTGGGAGTTCATGCATTATCTTCTGTTTCTATCAGTATGTCAACATTTTAAAGTCCACCTCAATTATAACTTATGCATTCAGTTTCACTTACTATTGACAGGCATATATAAGTAGCAATATGCAGCTTGTTAAACAATGACAATACTCTTCTTTATCTGGTTAGCTGTAATTTTTGTGTGTGCAAAACTTTCATTTTGATACTGCAGCTTGCACATGCTATAAAGGCATTTCCTGACAATTTCTGCATGATGTTGAATACATCACATCTTATTTTTAAGAATTTAAAAATGGACCACTTTGAATGCTATACAACACACAGTCAGAATGGGCTGCACTGAGAGCATTCAACCCCCAAAGTCATTGGAGGACATCTTGACGTGCTGTTGGGACATCTGTTAATTGTGTGATGGGGGTGTCCACTGAATCACTCCTCTACATGTGCTCCAGAACAGGGTGGGGAAGGGCATGTGTAGAGGAGCAATTCAGATGAACATCCCTCTCATACGATTAAGGGACATCCCAACAATGCATCAAGATGCCCTCCAATGATGTCAGGGTGGGTGCATGCTCAGCATGACCCTATCCTGATAATGTCCTTCTGTGTCTTCTTCCTGACAATTGAGAATACTTTGCTTGGCATAGCATACAGTAGCATCGTCTTTATTTCGGTCTTTGACCAGCATAAAAGCAAAATAGACAAAAACAGTTCAAACAATCTACTCCTACAAAATAATAAAGAGTCTCTATAAAATTTCTTAATATAATAAGTAGAAGAAGCTAAAAGTTAAGTAGGGATGTGCATAAAACCGGTTCTCCCGGTTCAGTTCGGATCCGAACCGGGTCCAAACCGGACCAGGGTGGTTCGGTTTTGGTTTTGCCGAACCACCCCCCCGGTTCGGTTCGGATCCGAACCGGTTCGGATCCGAACCGAACTGGTTCGGATCTCAAAAAATAGCTGGTTTGAAAGGGGACCTTGTGTTCTACCTGCCACCCAAATTTCAAGTCGATTGGACCTTCCTCTGATTTTTTACAATTTTTTAAAAAATTTCAATTTTTGCCCATAACTCCCTATGTGGAGCACTTAGGGGCAAAAAGCTGGGGTGGGTGGTAGCCACCAATGGGTGTCCTCCACCCCAACAATCCCAAGGCAATTGGTTGCTCCTAGTATTATTGGTTAATTTTTGAAAAAAAAAATTCCCATTGACTAGAATGGGGGTTTGGGGCTGCCCCAGACCCGGCTCTGTGGGGCAGCATCACGACCAAAGTGGGTCCGGGGCCATGGCAAAAATGGCCTCAGTCCTTCCCAGCAATCCCCGGAGAGATAGGAGTGATGGTTTTTTTTATTAAGATTTTCTAAGGCATTAAATAATATCTAATTGGAAAGAATAGAATGTGTGTCACTGGGTGAAAGGTGATAAAAAGCCACATAGAGAGACAGTTATTCATTTAATGCCTTAGGAAATCCTAATAAAAAAACCATCACTCCTATCTCTCCGGGGATTGCCGGGAGGGACTGAGGCCATTTTTGCCATGGCCCCAGACCCACTTTGGGGGTGCTGCCACCCCACAGAGGCGGGTCCGGGGCTGCCCCCCAAAAAACCCCAATCTAGCCAATGGGATTTTTTCTCTTCTTTTCAAGAAATCCACCAACAATGCTAGGGGCACCCATCAATTGCCACCCCAGCCTTTTTGCCCCTCTCTCTGGGCACCCTAACACTTAACACCTAGTACCTACCACCTACCCAAGCAAGATGACACTCAGAGAGACAACACACCAACTCTCTGATCTAACAAAAAGGCCACTGCTGCTGCTGCCTGCCAGCAGTGGAGCAGCACACTAAGCACACACACAGAGAAGAAGCAGGAGGCGGAGTGTGGATTCTGTGATAGCATATTAGAGTGGATTGATGGTGTCTCATTGAAAATCTCATTTGCTATCATAGAATCCACACTCAATACTAGGGATGTGCAAAAAATTTCGGGCACAGAACGATCTGTGCCCAAAACGAACAATTTCGGGTGATTCGGGGCCGAACCGAATCACCCCCGATGTCCCCCGATATTTTTCGGGCACAAGCCGAATCACCCGAATTTCGGGCATGAAAAATTCGGGTGATTTGGTTCACGGTTGATTTTTGGTGAATTTTTAAAGTTTTAGTGACTTTGGGGCAGTTTGGGGGCATAGCATGGGATCTGGGCAAAAGGAGTGGGGTGGGGTGGTAGTGCCTAATGGGTGCAGGCTACCACCCCAATTTCAGGGGGATTGGGCCAAGGGCTGATTTCTGATAAATTTATGAAAATTTCATGTCTTTGGGGCAGATTGGGGCAGATTGGGGCAGAAAGTGGGGCCTGGGGCAGAATAGTGGGGTGGGGTGGTAGTGTCTAATGGGGGGAGGCTACCACCCCAATTTCAGGGGGTTTGGACAAAGGGCTGATTTTTTGAGAATTTTTGAAGTTTTAGTGACTTTGGGGCAGTTTGGGGGCAGAAAGTGGATCTGCCCCAAAATAGTGGGGTGGGGTGGTAGTGCCTCATGGGTGGAGGCTACCACCCCCATTTCAGGGGGATTGGGCAGAGGGCTGATTTTTTGAGAATTTTTGAAGTTTGGGTGTCTTTGGGGCAGATTGGGGGCAGAAAGTGGATCTGCCCCAAAGGAGTGGGGTGGGCTGGTAGATAGTGCCTAATGGGTGGAGGCTACCACCCATCCCCAATTTAAGAGTGATTGGGCAGAGGGGTGAATTATGGTGAATTTATTTGTATGAGGTTTGTCTTCATAAGGTGAAGTGTGCTAAATTGATTACTTCCTCATATTCATAGTAAGTGTGAAAAAGTGAAAGTGGGGTCATGAGAGTTGTTTAATTGAAAAATATCTCATTTGCTATGATAGAATGAGAATTCACACCTCAGAAGTTTTTTCTGAGGTGTGAATTCTCATTCTATCATAGCAAATGAGATTTTTTTCAATTAAACAACTCTCATGACCCCACTTTCACTTTTTCACACTTTCCTTTACTATGAATAATATGAGGAAGTAATCAATTTAGCACACTTCACCTTATGAAGACAAACCTCATAAAAATAAATTCACCATAATTCACCCCTCTGCCCAATCACTCTTAAATTGGGGATGGGTGGTAGCCTCCACCCATTAGGCACTATCTACCAGCCCACCCCACTCCTTTGGGGCAGATCCACTTTCTGCCCCCAATCTGCCCCAAAGACACCCAAACTTCAAAAATTCTCAAAAAATCAGCCCTCTGCCCAATCCCCCTGAAATGGGGGTGGTAGCCTCCACCCATGAGGCACTACCACCCCACCCCACTATTTTGGGGCAGATCCACTTTCTGCCCCCAAACTGCCCCAAAGTCACTAAAACTTCAAAAATTCTCAAAAAATCAGCCCTTTGTCCAAACCCCCTGAAATTGGGGTGGTAGCCTCCCCCCATTAGACACTACCACCCCACCCCACTATTCTGCCCCAGGCCCCACTTTCTGCCCCAATATGCCCCAATCTGCCCCAAAGACATGAAATTTTCATAAATTTACCAAAAATCAGCCCTTGGCCCAATCCCCCTGAAATTGGGGTGGTAGCCTGCACCCATTAGGCACTACCACCCCACCCCACTCCTTTTGCCCAGATCCCATGCTATTCCCCCGAACTGCCCCAAAGTCACTAAAACTTTAAAAATTCACCAAAAATCAGGATTTTGCCCAATCCCCCTGAAATTGGGGTGATAGACTCTACCCATTGGGCACTACCACCCCACCCCAAAATTTTGCCCCTGGGCCCCTTTTTACCCCCCCGAATCGATTCGGATTCGGATTAAATCCGAATCCGAACCGAATCAAGGGTGATTCGGGTGACCCAGATTTGGGCACAAAACAGAACAGGGGTGATTCGGTTCGGGTCCGAGCCGAATCACCCGAAATCCTGAATTGCACACCCCTACTCAATACCTCAGAAACAAGAGAACCCTGTACCCATGGGGGTGCCCCTACCAGAGATCTCTGTACCCCATGGGTTAGAAACCCATGGGGGTGGTTGGCACCCTATGTGCACTACACCACCACTTGCTCTGGGCCACCCCAGCACCCCCATGTGCACTTATAGGGCTGCTGAAAGCTCCATTATAACTTATTATGAGGAAAAACCTTAAAGACGCGTAAACTTCAAAAATCACTTAAAAATCACCTCTTTGCCCAATTCCTTTCAAATAATTCTGATAGATTCCTTGCCCACCCTAGGAACTACCACCCACCACACTGCACTCTACGACACCCCTTTCCCCCCGACGTGAAGCTATACATTTGCTGCAATCCTAATTATTCTCTATGAGGAATTCAAAAATACTTAACAATTCACCAATAATCAGAGGAGTATCCAATTGCCTTGAGATTTTTTGGGTGGTAGGCACCCATGCCTGTCTACCACCCACCCTGCTTTTGTGCTCCTAAGTCCTCCACAACAGGGTATATGGACTGGTTCGGGTCCCATTATACTCAATGAGAAAAATAATTAAAAATATTTCAAATATTCATAAAAAATCATAGGGGTGTCTGATTGCTTCAGGGTTTGCATGGTTGTTGGCACCCATGAGTGCTCCACAATAATAAATAATGGCCTGGTTCGGGTCCCATTATATCCTATGAGAAAAAAATAAAAATATTTTTCAAAAATTCATAAAAAATCATACGAGTGTCCGATTGCTTTGGGGTTTGGGTGACAGGTACCCCTGGGTGCCAGCTACCATCTGACCAATTTTCAGCTTTCCGAACTGATCCAAACTGGTCCGAACCGGTTCAAAACGAACCACCCCCAGTTCGGTTTGGATTCGAACCGAACTGGGGGTGGTTCGGTTCGATCTAAACCTCCGAACCAGAACCGGTTCGGACCCGAACCGGTTTGGATCTGAACCGGTTCGCACATCCCTAAAGTTAAGCCTATGGACATAAAACTATATTAAAAAGTTAATCAACACTAATATCAGAATGACACTGAGTATAAAGGTAGCAAGACAGCAAAATTATTAATACAGAACGGTGTTAAATCTCATACCATATTGCATTCTATACGATGTATGGCAGCAACATATCCAGCAAGTGGAGGCAACATACATATAGGCATTAGAATATTTAGTTCTTAATGAACTCTAAACATATTTTGCTAGCTATAAGGCAGAACATAGTCACATTATAGGATCTAGAGTCATTCTGATTTGTCAAGAGGAAATTTAGGTAAAAGGAATAAATACAGCCTGGATATACGGATATCTCTCTTGTCTTTCTGGAGAGGAGAGCTGGTCTTGTGGTAGCAAGCATGACTTGTCCCCATAGCTAAGCAGGGTCTGCCCTGGTTGCATATGAATGGGAGACTTGATGTGTGAGCATTGCAAGATATTCCCCTCAGGGGATGAAGCCGCTCTGGGAAGAGCAGAAGGTTTCAAGTTCCCTCCCTGGCTTCTCCAAGATAGGGCTGAGAGAGATTCCTGCCTGCAACCTTGGAGAAGCCGCTGCCAGTCTGTGAAGACAATACTGAGCTAGATAGACCAATGGTCTGACTCAGTATATGGCAGTTTCCTATGTTCCTATGTTCCTATGAGCTTATGCCGAATATCACGATGATACTGACAGTACAAATTACATGAGCCGTCGTTTCCATCTCACCAGAACCACCGGGGCAAATATGCTCTCCATATGGAATTCTTTGATATCTCCCTTCCATCAAAGCTGTGCACAAGGCATTGCATCGGGCCAATGTCAGGGCTCTGCGGTACTTTGGGACTGTTAGCTGGTTTAAATAGTTGGCAGGGGTGAAGCTCAGAAGTTGATTGCCCAAAAAGACACCAACCAGAATGGAGCCCTGATCAATTTGCCACTCCATATCATGAATTATTTCCCTTATTTTGAGTCTGGCATTTTCATAACCCAGGGTTAGCAGTGCGGTAGGAGAAAAACTGTAATAATATAGCCCCCGCCCATCCCTTTCCCCCACCTTTGCTTGGCTAGCTACACTATTTCAGTTTGAATTGATCTGTGGATATTTTATTTATTTGTTTATATTTTAAATATTTATATACTGCCAACAACCCAAGTCTCAAGCTGGTTCACAATAACATTAAAATAAATCCATACCTATTAAGCATAATTAAAAACATTTAACAATTTGAAATTTAACTAGAAATTCCTAACTAAAAGCCTGATTTGACAGGTGCATCTTCATAAGTTTGAAATTCCCTATAGCCATCTAGGGTGGCTATAGGGAAGACCCATCCCTGAGTCTTCATCAGACAAGGTGGTGATACCCATTGGCAGACCTCCCCATATGATCTTAATTGGCGACAGAGTTCATGATGAAGAAGGTATTCTCTTAAATATTCTGGACTCAGGTTTTTAATGGATTTATAGGTAATGGCCAGCATTTCATATTTTTCCTCGAAACATATTGGCAGCCAATGTAGTGGTTTCGGAATACAGTAATATGGTCTCATTGAGCTATGAGGCTGACCTAACTGCTGCATTTTGCACCAATTACAATTTCTGGACTAGCTCTCGACTAATATGCTAAAGATGTGTACTTGTTAAATCAAAACCTCATAGACAGACATATCAGTTTTGCATCACATTTGTAAGCAACTTATTTGCAGAATAAGTCTGGGATAATTTGAAGTTTGGGATGTCACAGACTCAGAAAACTGTTGGCTAAGTATTTATGGAAAGGCTAAATAGAGTTCAACAGGCCAAATAAATAACTGCATGGAAAGAAGTAGGGGTGTGCATGGAATGTGTTTTGCATTCCGTTCCAAGTTCGGAATGGAATGCAAAATGGCTCAAATGTTTCAACCGGAACACCGGGGCAACCCAGTGTTTCCACAGAACAAGCCATTCAGAATGCTTTTTAAATTAAGTTAGTTTTTTAAATTAAGATAGTGAGAGGGCGGCACTGGGGGGAGGTGAGAAGTACCTTTAACTTTCAATTAATCCAAGCAAATTAATCCATGCACTGCCACATGGAGGCCAGGTGAACTCCGGATATTCACCACTGCGCAGGATGTGGGCCAGAGCACCGCAGGAATGGCTTGCAGTTACAGCCCAGTGCATTATTGCTGGTAACTAAGAAGAGCTTTGATTACTTAAGTGTTAAAGGTCCTTGGAAGAGAGCTTTGAATAATTTAACTCAAAGGTACCTTCAACTGGTTGAAGGGCAGGAAACTGGGTAGGAATAAATGTACAATTCTCTAAATGGAGCGAAGTAAAAAGTGGGGTCCCCCAGGGATCTGTACTGGGACTAGTGCTCTTTAACTTGTTCATAAATGATTTAGAAGTTGGGGTAAGCAGCGAAGTGGCCAAATTTGCAGATGACACTAAACAATTTAGGGTAGTAAAATCCAAATCATGTTGTAAGGAGCTCCAAAAGGATCTCTCCAAACTGGGTGAGTGGGCAACAAAATGGCAAATGCTATTCAATGTAGGGGAGTGTAATAGTCATGCATATTGGAGCAAAACCCCGCAACTTCAGATATATGCTGATGGGAACTGAGCTGTCAGTGACTGACCAGGAGAGAGATCTTGGGGTTGTAGTGCACAGTTTTTTGAAAGTGTCGACTCAATGCATGGCAGCGGTGAGAAAGGCCAATTCCATGCTTGGAATCGTTAGGAAGGGGATTGAAAATAAGAATGCTAGTATTATAATGCCCTTATAAAAATCTATGATGCGACCACATTTGGATTATTGAGTACAGTTCTGGTCACCGTATCTTAAGAGGAATATTGTAGAACTCGAAATGGTGCAGAAGAGGTCAACCAAGATGATCAGGGGCCTGGAGCACCTTCCTTATGAGGCAAGACTACAGCATCTGGGGCTCTTTACCTGGAAAAGAGGCGGCTAAGGGGAGACATGTGTATAATCAAAGTGTATAAAATTATGCAAAGAGTGGAGAGGGTGGATAGAGAGAAATTTTTCTCCCAGTCTCAGAACACTAGAACCAAGGACCATCCCATGAAACTGAATATTGGGAAATTTAGGACCAACAAAAGGTTTCACTTTTAGATCATGTCAGCATAAAAGAGTTTTTGCCATTCCTGTTCTACTCCTTAGCATCAAGCTGGAAAATCAGGAAAAGTCTCTCCCTTCCCCCCACCACAAAACTAGGTATGATTATGATGTAGCAGGAGAAAACCCATGAGGAAAAAGAGAGAAAAGACCTTCAGTCCTGCAGAGAAGGAAATCAACAGCAAACAGCCAGACAGTAAGGCTCTCCACATGAGCAGTGTGGAGAGCCTAAGAGGGTTTGCCTGAGAGGGTTCTGCAGGGAGAGCGAGCTTGACCCTCTCTCCCATCAGACAAGCAGGCAGCTTGCCCTGGGCGGCCAGATCGGCAGCCCACACAATTAACAGCTCCATCACAGTTACCAGGCCGGAATTGGGGGCTGCCCAGCCCCTGGAAGTCCCAGAATGCCCCCCACTAGTGTGCAGGGCATTCTGGGGAGGCCCCTGTTGCTGGGAGGCTTATTGTAGCCTCCCAGTCAGGAATCTCCTCATGAATCACCGTGGCATGAAGCTGCACAGACCTTGTTTAAGGGGAATTAAACAAGCTTGCCAGCATTGTAGTTGTTGTAGTTGTATATTGTAGTATTTTATGTAAGACATCTTGGGAATCCTTCTAGATCAAATGACAAGTAAAACACAATAAAATAATCCCTCTACCATCACAGTGGTGTGAACAGCATAGCTTATGTTAGTTCGGCCCCCGCTTTTTTGCCTAGGGGCTTGCTGCCCTTCCTTCATTTCCATTCAGAGCCTAGATGGACTGTTGGGATGAGAGATACTCGGGCAGTTCGCATTATGAAGAATAGGGTAGGTTATAAGCACCATTCATGATCATGTGCTGAGCAGCAGCTGGGTGAAAGGGCTCCCTCCTATCCAGCAGCTGCCTCCAGCTGCTGAATGAAGTAGGAAGAACATCCCTCCAAACCAGCTGCTACTTAGCATATGGTCACAGATAGTGTGTCTGACCTTGCTGTTAACTGACAGATGATCATCAGCAAACAGGAGCGTTCACAGCTCCTGAACAACGGTAGGAGGCATCTCCTACCCTATTCTTCATCATGAGAATTGTCCTACTGATTGAGTGCATTCGGTTCCCCTGGACCTCTCATGTGGAAGCATTATTAGACCCACACCAGAGATTGTGCAGTTGCCACAGGGCAGAATGTGACAACCACCTTCGGCTTAGCATTCAGCATGCCCATGCAAAGTACGTAATTATATGTAACGAATAATGTGCAAAATACATATAATCTCTCAGATCATAAGACATTTCAATTGGTTCTGTGCTGAACAATTTGTCCCTGACTTGAGTTGTTATTATTAACATGTGCAGCAGGTCCCAGATTGGCCAGATTCTGTGTACTACAGCCTTACACTTGTGAGAGTTTGCTGCATTGCTCTTTCAACCTTGGCTCATAAGAGTCAAAGCCCTATGCCATTAGTATACTTTCTCTATTCAGCCTGTTCTGCCAGAGCTTTTCATAACATGAATGGTTATGGTCTTTAGGTCATACAGGGAAGAGACTTCAACTTTCCCTATGAACGGAGAATCACAGAATCATGGGGCTGAAGAGGACCTTTTAGGTCATCCAGTCTGACCCTACTCAGTGCAGGAAATCCAGAGCTAGTGGCCAACATCCTGGCATTAGGGGTATGCACAGAACCAGCTGGTAGGGATGTGCAGACAGGTTTGATGTTGAACGTGTTTGACGTCAAACCTGTTCAGTTCAAAGGTTTAGGGTCGAACCGGACCATCCCCTCTTCGGTCCAACCCCGGACCAAACCCCCCTCCCTCCTGACTGTTTGGGGGTTCGTGGACCTTTTTTTACCTTACCCCCTGTGGGGGAGCGGTTGGAGGCAGTGGGGGGGGGGTCCATGGAGGTTCCCCCTCCCCTTGCCAGCCTCCCTTTTAGCCCAAACCAGCCTATTTGGTTGGTTCTTTGGCCTGTTCGGGCCTTCCACCTCTGGCGCAGTGACCATTTTGGAGGCTGCCGTACCTGTGCAATTGGCCTCTGCGGGTCCTGGGTCACTTTTTTTTTTAACCTAGGCTTATATTGAGTAGGGGTGTGCACAAAACTGGGTAGCTCAGTTCGGTTCAAGTCCTGATAGGACTCAAACCAGACCAGGCATGTTTGGTTTTCCCCCCCCCCACACACACACCCGAACACTCCCCAGTTTAGTTCAGTCCGGGGGTGGTTGTGAGGTTGTTTGTTTGTTTTTAAATTAGTTTAAGAAAATAAATTTAACTTACTGCCACCTGGTCCAGGGGCTTAGATTTGGCTGGGAGGGGTGTCTCTAGAAGTCCCCCACTGCCGGCCTCCATTATATGCCAAATGCCTGGTTCCAGCAGTCT
Source organism: Hemicordylus capensis (assembly GCF_027244095.1). Lineage (NCBI taxonomy): Eukaryota > Metazoa > Chordata > Lepidosauria > Squamata > Cordylidae > Hemicordylus > Hemicordylus capensis. The sequence continues at coordinate 131,607,972 of NC_069657.1, forward strand.
TCGGCCGATTCCAGGCCTCATCCCCATGGCGGTGGCTATTTTGGAGTCTGCCGCACATGCCAAATGGGCCTCTGCATAGCCGGATCATGACCCAGGCCATGCAGAGGCCCATTGGGCATGTGCGGCAGCCTCCAAAATGGCTGGCTCCACAGTGGTGAGGCCTGGAACAGGCTGAAGACTGCCCGAACCAGGTGATTTGGAACATAATGCAGGTTGGTGGGGGGAGTGGGGACTTCTGGAGACACACACACACTCGTGGCCGAATCTATGCCCCCGGAGTGAAATGTATTTATTTTTACTATTTTTTTTTAACCTCCCCACTGAACCCTCCCCCTGTTAATGGCCGGTGGTGGTGGTGGTGTGTCAGTCTGATACAGAACCAAACGGGGGGGGGGGGTTTCAGTTTGATATCGGACCATTGAACCTGTTTGTACATCCCTAATACTGAGGTAGTAGGTCATGAGCACAACCTTCTACTCGAGTCCCCAGTTGTATGGACACTAGGGCTGCCTGCAGACATTCATAGACCTGGGCAGCTAGAGTGCTCAGCAGCGGAAAAATCCCCCAATGTACCACATTCCTCGTGTGGTGCTTTGTGGGATTCCTGGAAGCTGGGCTTCATTTCCCCAGCCTCCAGACGATCATGCCACCCACTGAAGTGCGGCTCATGTGGGCATGCAAGCCACATGGCTAAAGAGGAATGGCAATCATCTGGTGGGAAGGTAGGTGAGATTATGCTTTCCTCCCCACCCTCCCCAGCCCCACCAGCAGTAGTCATGAGAATGACCCTTATTATTGCTTGATGAAAGGCTGCCAGGGAAGGGGCCTGTCAGGTCTCTAGGAGGAGAGAATGCCACGACCTCATCACTGTGACCACTGAGAAGGCTCTGTTTTGGGTCACTTCCAAACAGACCTCTGATGGTGGCAACACCCAGAGCTGGGACCCTCCTGTTGTTGTTAATGTTCCAGCAGATTCACCTGTCAGAAAATGATCCTTCGAGAGAGTGTGTGTCTTTTGATATTTGTTTATTGAAATTATGTTCCTCAAGACATGACTGCAGTGTTATGGATTTCCGAGAAGCCTACAGAGCAGCTGAAATCTTTGGGAACGAAATGATCACTAGAGCAATTAAAACTGTTTGAAGAAGCTAATCCAACTAACCCGTCTTCTCTGTAAACAAGCTGTTTGGGTTTGGGTTTGTCTTTTGCATTTGTAGATAAGCTACTCAAATGTCTGGACACTTACTATTTAGAGCATCTGTTCAAGAGGAAATTAAATGAAATGTCTTGTGGTAAGGGCAAAGGAGCCTTGCTGTCTGAGCTATCAACTCTCTTTCTAAACATCCAGAGATAGTTTAGTGTTAGATAATAAAGTTGCGTACATTCCTTTCCTAATGGACATTTGATTGTAATGTGCTTCCCTTAAACATATTCTTGCAGGGCTTGATTATGATATGCTGAGGCTCCAAGCTATGTGAAGCTTAAAAGGCCCACAGCATTTCTGAAAACCCTATTCTAAAAAAAGGACAAAAAATAGAAATAAAACTATATTTTTACAAACAATCTAACAGTTGTGTTGCAATAAGTATATTTGCACTGGGAATACCTTTAAATGAAAATATATTATGTAAAACTTGAAATGTAGGTTTGGTTTGGTTTTTTGAGAAGTAACTTGCCTAGGGAGCAAGAGGTTGTTGGTTCAAATCCCAGCTGATATGTTTCCCAGACTATAGGAAACACATATATTTCCTGTATCCCTGCAGCAGCGATACAGGAAGATGCTGAAAGGCATCATCTCATACTGCACAGGAGATGGCAATGGTAAACCCCTTCTGTATTTTACCAGAGGAAACCACATGGTTTTGTGGTGGCCAGAGTCAACAGCGACTTGACAGCACAACTTCATCTTAAGGCCGCTCTTAATGTGAAGCACTAAACAGTAGTTTACTTAGCTTGTGCTGAAATCCAGCATATATTCTTGGTTAATGTTTAGATTTGGGTTTGTGATTTCATGAAGACTGTGTGGATAAATTCCTCCTAAATGAGTAAGATCCCTCTTCTCTGGCAATATTTGTACTCCTGATGTTGTGTGTGAGAAGAAGTCAGTGAGAAATATTGTTGGCTAAAACACAGGCCTATGGTACATTTTATGATTCACACTGCTGGTTAGTTTCAATAGATTTGTTATTCCAGCAACTTAATAGAATGTGTTGGAAATGCAGCCATTGAAAGGATATCAATGTAGATACTTTATGGTTAAGAATTAAATATTGGTAGGGTTAAACAGGCCTCACTGGGGTCTCTGTGTAAATTAAAGAACGTATAGATTTGCACTGGTATTGGAGTTTGTCAAAAGGTGATCTCAATACATTTAAAAGAGTAGTTGGAGGCAGTGTTCTCTCTAATTTTTTTCATCTGTGTGTAGAATAAGTTTTGTTCTGGGCAGCAGTATCAAGGCAGTGTGCATGCATGTGCATTCAGAGTGAGGTCTTCCTGATTCAACCTGAGCGGGATCTAAAATTAACTGAGTGGACATCAAAAAAACTTGTGAGTGTACACATGTGTGCACACCTTAGGGGGAATATTAGTTGGAGGATCTACAAGAATAAACATAGTGCATGTGTGCATAGTGGACATGCCCTGTAAAGTCTCTGGCAGCACCACAACTGTTGAATGAGAGAAGAGGAGGCCTCCTGACTCTTGCTACTTCCCCGGCCTTTCAAATTTTTATGAGCCCCACCACCTGTTAAGATCATCTGGAGATCTGCAGTTGCTGCTAACTCGTCTGGTGGCTACTTGGTGCCGGGCCCCTGGACTTTGGAATGCGCTCCCTGTTAATCTAATTAAAAGCCTGGGTAAATAGATGTGTCTTCAGTGCCTTTTTAAAAGTTGCCAGAGATGGGGAGGCTCATCAAGAGTCATTTATTTACCCAAGCTTTTAATTAGATTTATAGTTTTAATATTTTTAATATTGGGTTGTAAATGTTTTTAATGTTTTTAATTGTTAATTGATTCAATGTTTTAAATTGTAAACTGCCCAGAGACGCAAGTTTTGGGCGGCATAGACTTCTTCTTCTTCTTCTTCTTCTTATTATTATTATTATTATTATTATTATTATTATTATTAATTTGATTTCTATACCGCCCTTCCAGAAATGGCTCAGGACGGTTTACAAAGAGAAATAAAACAAATAAGATGGCTCCCTGTCCCCAAAGGGCTCACATTCTAAAAAGAAACACAAGATAGACACCAGCAACAGTCACTGGAAGTACTGTGCTGGGGTGGATAGGGCCAGTTACTCTCCTCCTGCTAAATAAAGAGAATCACCATGGTAAAAGGTGCCTCTTTCCCCTATTTGCACCTTTTTAACATGGTGATTCTCTTTATTTAGCAGGGGGAGAGTAACTGGCCCTATCCAGTCCCAGCACAGAACTCCCAGTGATCGTTGCTGGAGTCTGCCTTGTGTTTCTTTTTAGATTAGAGCCCTTTGGGGACAGGGAGCCATCTTATTTATTTATTATTTCTCCATGTAAACTGCTTTGGAAACATTTCTTGAAAAGCAATATATAAATATTAAAAAGAAAAAGAAAGAAAGAAGAAATCAATTTTGTACATAAAATTACCGTATCAATAATTTTTAAAAATCTCCCTTTCTTTGTGTTTTCTTCTCCAATGGGACACATTATACTCTCTTTCTCCACCTGGTGGCAATCAATAGTTAATACATATTTTTAGGCATATGTGGCAACAGTCACTAGTAGTGATCTAACCTCAGCTGATTTTTGCTCCTTGGCTTCCAAAAGAACTGGTGGTGTTCCCTTTCTCACTTATTCTCAGTTGATCTGATGTATGAATTAAAGGAATGCCTACTATGAACAATTGTTAAAGGATCAGAGTGATGATCTTTACTCAGGCTTTTGGCTGTTTATAATGGTTTGTTTTTAACTGGTTTAATTGTATTTATTGTTGCTTTAACCATTTGTACACCACCCAAATGACTTATGTATGGGGTGATATAAATAGGTAACAAAATAAAGAAATAATCAATTAGAGCTTTTGAAATAAAGCTTCTTTTGAACCTCCAAACTGATCCTTAATTGAAAATTAAAATGATAAGGTTTATTTCTCATTATTGTTGTTGGCTCTTTCTCTGGTGTCTCAGAGTGAGCTTCCCAGAGGCAATTGGCTCATTGCTGTTAACAGAACGGTGGACTGAATGGACCTTTGCAGTTCTTATTAGCATGATGTGAGGCAGTTCTTATTAGCATGATGTGATAGATTTGCACTGGCTGTGTTACTTAAAGCCTATTCATACATTACATTGTATGTGCATATCGGTATGAACACAGGTAAATGTTTTTGTGTGAGTGACTGTTCATGGGTTCATTTTAAAAGTAAAAGTGGGTTCAGGCCCCTCAAATGTAGGGTATAGGAGAGATGCTGTTGTATGTGCATTGAACATGATGTGTGAATAACTGCATGTGCATACAGATCTGTGTGTGCATACACTGTACACACATTGTACAGGCATTGATCATAGGCTGCATTCGCACATAACACAAAACCACAGTTAAACAGGGCAGAGATTGCCCTGTCAAACATGCCCTCTGTGTATCCATACATTTGAACATGTCCACGTTTGATTTTGCCCAGAACGGTGACCTCACTCTCCTGCGGTCATTGGGAATCAGGATTCTCCTCTCCCACGATTCTCCATGGTGGCAGATCTGCGAATGACACAATGCCAGACTGAACCTGTGAATTTTGAATGAGAGTAAAGATCGTTGCCATTCCTGGTGTTTCCCCTATCTGTACACCAGGCTGCACTCAGACAAATGGAGTGTCAAAATCCCCCTTGGAGGATCCCTAGTGGCTCACAGAAACCTGTTTCCCTCTCACCATAGCCATGATTATGTGCAGAGGTGTACCTAGGTAATTTTGGAGCCTGGACCTAAAGGCCTTTGGAGGCCCCCCTCCCCTACAAATTAAGCATCATCATGCTCAGCTGGGTGACCACACCATCCAGGACAGACTAAAGAGGATTTGGGGGGCCCCGGGGGCTGTGGAGGCCCTGGACCTGGGCCCTGAAGTCCAGGGATAAGAGCGCCTCTGATTATGTGAGCATGCAGCAAGTGAAATGGGAAGTCCTGAGTGCAAGTAATGTGTGTCAAGCCAAGAGGGAGATTTGGATGGGCATATGGGAGGTGGGCACAGACATCTTGTTTCTTCAGATGCTGCTGTGAATGCATTTAGTGGCAAGGAGATGGGGTGGTGGGAACAGGGTTCTACTGAGCCTGGAGGAATAGGCACTTGGACTGGATTGGATCTCTCCATAGATTCCAGACCCAAGGAACTGAATATCTATTAATCATGTGACTTAGTGTGGAAGCGTTCTTTGCTGAGGGAGAGTTACACCACAGTGGAGTTCTCATGAATAATTGCCCCCCACTTACTCTCATTAAATGCCAGTCAGTCACATGGGATTAAAACAGCAAGAGCAGTGATGCAGGGCTAAGAGGCCTGCCAGTTCACATGGAAGGATGAATTGGTCACTAGCAATCAGAAGTAATGGTTAACTTGACATTACCTGATAACAAGACATTGCAAGTGGTTTAAAAAAACAACAACATTTTATTAAACACACCTCAGATAGTACACAGAATATCAGATGTGCATATATAAACATATATGAGGCATACATTACAATAAATATTACATATAATTATATCATATATATCATATATGATATATAATTATATATAATAAATCTATATTATTATGTATAGGGTGAGGGTGAAGGAAGGCCTCAGTGAAAATACTGTATAAATGTTAGGGCTGTGCAGCTTTCCCAGGTGTTCAGGCATATTTATTCCATAGATTGGTGGACTGCTGGGGATTCCTCACAACCAATATTTCGTACTGCGCAGAAAATCTCTTGAAACATAACTGGAAAAAAGAATGGCACATTTCAGGAATAGATTGTATATAGGGAGTCTGTTCTCATGAGCAGCCAAGTCCAGGTTTAGGCAGCCAAGCTTAGGCTTGGCAGCTCATAAGAGCCACCAGGAGCCATGTGGATTCTGACACTGCCACAACACCAAACCCAGTTTTCAAGCCTGGCTTTTAGCCAGAGTTAACAGAGCAAGTGCTCTCTTAACCCAGGCTCCAGGATCATGCATCAGCATGGGTTGCATGACTCAGAGACAGGTGCCTAGCACGTCCATCCCTCGGGGGAATCCCCCAGTGTACCTTGCTCATTGTGTGGTGCATTGCAGGATTTCCCCGGCTTCCGGAATGCTGCACTGGTTGCCACCGTGACAATCGTGGATGGTAAAGCAATGGAGCCTGTCCCCTGCTGTGACCCAGTTGCAGGCAAAATGGGAGGAGCAGGTGGTGGCAAGGGTCTGGCAAAGCTGCCAGATCTCTGATGGAGATTGCCACACTGGCACGGAGACTCTTGACAGTTTTGTCAGCAGGCTCTCTGCTGATGTGTCAGATGGAGTTTTGCCATTTCCTGACACAGGGCAAGTTGCGTCTGAAAGATCTGTCAGAAGCAAAACAATGCACAGTCCTAGTAAACCGAGAACTTGCAAAATTAAGTCGAGACTGTGTGCCTTTAAGTGGGGACAATGCACAATAATGTAAAGATCCAAAATAAAATGTAAACCAACAATTTATGAAATCCTACTTTTCTATCTATCTATCTATCTATCTATCTATCTATCTATCTATCTATCTATCTATCTATCTAGAGAAATGTTAAAGAACAGCCAACAAACAACAGTAAAAAGGTTGGCGGGGGGGAGGAAACACATATGACATCTCACGGTTATCTAATACATCAACTTGGATTCCACTTCCCCATCTTATCTCCTCCTATCATTTCATTCTAACCCAATGACAGCCGAGTAACATATCTATGCATCCTTACAAACATCAAAATTGAAAATATAAAACTTGTGACCTTGTTTACAAAGAAAATTAAAATCTCGCATGTGATGTTAAACCATGAACTAAATTATAATGTATAGGTTCCCACATTGAAACAAATCTATGCTCTAATTTATTCTTTATGTATGAAGTAATCTTAGCCATTGGTGCATATTCTCAAAGTTTAAGTTGCCACTCTTCTAATGATGGACTTAAATTAACTTTCAAATATATAGCATAGAAAATCCTAGCAGCAGTTATCATATATAAAGACAGTTCAGTGTATTTCACAGGTATATAAGGTTTCGTAATGTTTAACAAAAATAACTGGTAACAAAGGAAAGTCAATATTCAAGATTTGTTGCATCTTACAATGAATTGTCTTCCAAAATTGCTTGGCTTTACTGCATGTCCACCATATATAATAAAAAGTTTCCACTTGATTCATACATTTCCAGCATTTTACCAGAAGATTTATTGTCTATCTTTGCAATCATCATGGGAGTAAGATACCAGCAAAACATTTTATACCAGTTTTCTCTTAATGTGCTATTCACTGTATATTTAATATTCACCTTCCATTGATACTCCCATTGTTGCATAACAATTGTTGCTGTTGGTGTTAAGTTTTGCATCCATTTTATCACACAATCTTTTACCTGTTCTGATTCTGAGTCATACTTCAATAACAACTTGTATATAAGTCCTAGTAAATAGGGATGAGCCCAAAGCACCCTGGCGCCTCTTTGGAGTGGTGCCGAAATGCTTCGGCACCCTGGTGCTAAAACATTTCAGCGTGGGGTTCTCTTAAGAGGAGGCGGGCAGGTCCTACCTGCCCGTCCTCCAAGTTCCTGCTGGCCCGCTGCAGTGCTATTGTTACTGAAAGACATCCGTGCAAGCGGCAGCTTGTGCCACTTGCTCCTCTAAAATGCCACACCATGGCGATGGGATGTGTCCCGGGCATCCCTTGCACAGTGTCGACACGTAAATGGCATCCGGCCATGCTGGCCCTGAAAATGGCGTAACAATTGCACTGCGGCAGGCCGGCAAGGGCTTGGAGGATGGGTAGGAACTGCCCGCCTCCTCTTAAGGGAACCCCATGCTGCCCTTGGATGTGCACCAAAGCAATTTGGTGCACATCCCTACTAGTAAATGCTTTGAGTTTTGTGTTATTAATATTTCAAAATCCAACAATTCTCTAAGCTCCACCCCCCGCTGTTTTTGTTTCTCTTTCTGAACTATGCTGTTCATCCGTGAATATTGAAACCACAAAGGGGCACTTGTCCACTCTGCAAAAAGAGTCTCAGCTGATTTTTTTGTTTAACCAACTGTTGAACTTTGCAGATTATATGCCTTTTCTCTCCATTGTTCAAATTTCTTATTATATTCCTCTTTGTAAACATATATATTGATTATTGAAGCTAATGGCGATAAAGCCGGGCTTATTCTTCTTTTATACTTGTCCCAAAAGGCCTGTTATAGGCCCAAATAAAAGAATTTATATGTCTTTGCCACTCATTCAATGTCTTTGCTTTGATTCTTATCGGTATCACTTGGAATAAAAAATTCATCCTTGGTAAAATATTCATTTTTACTGTTGATATTCTCCCCAGCCAGGAAAGGTTTAACTTTTTCCACCTCTGTAAGTCAGCCAATATGAACTTCCCAACCAACAAATAATTATTTTTGAATAGATTCTTGATAACAGACATTAAATTTATCCCCAAGTATTTAATCGGTTTAGCACTAATATGGAATCCTGTTTTTTCTTTCAAGTATTGCTGTTCCTCCTCCACTAAATTCCATGTAATAATCTGTGTTTTATTTTTGTTAATCCTGTATCCTGAAACCATACTATATTGGTGTATATGTTCCATTATCAAATCTAGTGAATCCTTTGGCTGAGTAATTGTAAGCACTTCATCATCGGCATATAATTTTATTTTATGTTTCTAAGTGCATGACCAGTTTTGCAGAAACAATTACATATTCAGTTTTGTGGGAATTGAAATGTACTGTCGATTTTTAATGTGAAAACATTGGTAGAAATAATTGGGGAGGTTTTCTCCCAAACAATGTTTTCATTTCACAAATCAGTATACTTTTTTGGAAAGTAATGAGATAAGAAGATTTTCCTTGTTCTTGTTTCCCTCTTCTCCTCTCCTCTCCTCTCCTCTCTCCTCTCCTCTCCTCTCCTCTCTTTTGGTGAGTTCATTCTGCCCTGTGTTCCTAACCCTAATCCTTAACTACTGTAATCCAATCCAACAACTAAAACTAAACTAGTGTCAGGCTCTCAGTACAGTACATTCAGCTTCCAATGCCAAAGGCGGTTAAGGTGGCTTCAGAATGTTCAGCCAGGGGAAGCTTACAGGCAAGGATTGTTCCATCCACCAGCCCTGCCTTCGTGTTTCTATCCCCAAGGCTCAGTCAGAGTTCCAGGGCTCCTTCCATGCTGAGCCCTCCTCCTTGACTGGCCCCTCACCACTGGTCAGTCCTCCCTTATATAGCTCCTGACACCCAGGGCAGGTTTCGTGATATCTCACCTTGAGATCTTGCAAGAACTGCTCCTGATCCTGCAAAACTATGCTGTCTGTTGATGGCGAGGCAACATCTCCCTGCTGGGGCAGAGGCGTAACTAGGGAAAACGGTGCCCGGGGCAAGCACTGAAATGGCGCCCCCCCCGCCCCCCCCAACATACTACATTATACTTAGGTTTTTCCTCACAAGCGCCCACCGCCGCCGCCAAGCCAGGCCACTGACTGGCCGCCAGGTGCCAGCAAAGCAATGGGGGGGCGTGGGCAGCGCAGAAGGGACCGCTCATGGGGGAGGGGGCACCGACGTACTCCCTTGACTGCTGCAGCGCTGCTGCACTGAGCAAGAAACATTTGTATTAACAACAACAAAAATAATAATAAAAATTTTTTGTCATGGCAGCGCCCCCCACGTGACCAGAAAAGATGGCGCCCGGGGCACGTGCCCCCCCTGCCCCCCTATAGTTACGCCTCTGTGCTGGGGCTAGCATGAATGCTTCCAGGTGGGCGTACGGATGTCTACTTCTTCCCTCGCCTGATAGGGTTCTCCCTGCAAGACCCGTCAGGGGAAGCCCCAACATAAAGCTCACCGTGTTTACCCTCAGCGATAAGCTCCACCTTGGGGATTCCCTGCAACTAATTAATTTCACTTAGGTTTTTTAAAAAAAACTAAAACTAATTAGAAAACAAACACAATGTGGGTTTAATATTGCCTCAGAGCTGGCTGCCATGAGACTGAGATGAAAAACTTAACTACACAGTAATTTAAGTCAGGGGGCAGGAAGAGTAGGAGAGGAGGGGTATCATGATGATTGGCATCCTGTTGAAAGCACATCAGGCAAACTCTCTGGCGCACATGGATAAAACCTGCCATAGGATTATTTGATGGTACTACAACCTGGCAAAACCTAAACGAGGGCTCCTCAGGGTAGGGCACTGATGCACTGTGGCCCACCTGCTCTTTCTTCTGTCTGCCTCAGTGTGTGTATGAGTGAGACATTTTTACACACTGCTGCTGCTGCTGCTTCAGTGAGAGGAAGACTGACTGATATGTCCCCATGCTGATACTGTCTGGCTGAAGAAGAAAGACTGGCCATTGTGATCTCATAGCAATGCTGAGTAACTGAGGAGGCCATTGTGATTTCATGCTGTTGTTGCCCACAGAGCCCACCTGAAGAAGATTAGATGACCCCATTCCCACATGCTGATAACCACTTCAGTAAGAATAATGTTCTTCAGCTCTGGAGTACACAAGAGATTGTTTATACTTCTAGCCTTTCAAATGCAAGTTTCGCTTAGACAGATATCACAATCTACCAATGCTGGGGTGACAGCCTTCTCATTCCTCCTGCTCACCAGGGAGAGAGCATCTCTCTGCTGTGTCTCCCTTCTGCTTTCCAGTCTGTTCTCTTATGAATGTGCAGCCACAGGGAAAAATTGGGGATCAGAAAACATCAGAGATTCAACTTGGGAAGGGTTGAAATTATTCCCTTAAATAATGAACGGACACAAAAACAAAAAACAAAATTTAAATTAAAAAAAACCCCTAAAATTAACATGTTTGTACACTCCTAAAGGCTCGTGCATATACTATCCATTACTTGCCCCTTCCATGTAATGCTTGACCCCCACTAGTCCTACAATTATTGCCACATGCAGTGTGTACAGGTGAGAGAACCAGTTTGGTGGGATTTTTCGACTGTGCTGGCTTAGAGTGGAATATTCTGTTGACTGTTCTCAGAATGTTTGATGGAATCTGCAGACCTCGTGAGTCTGCAAAGCATTGCCTAACAAATATATTTTCACAAAGCTAAATACATCAACCCCATATAATCTCGCAGCAAATTTTATCAGCCCCCTAATTCGTTGAATTCATTGGGGGCAGTACCTATAGTCCCACATCACTGTTGCCTTTTAAAAATAGCATTTCTATGAAACCAAACTGTTTGTCTATATCTTGATTTAATGTATTCATTATCACACATGGAGCCCTTTCTCATGTGCAGTGAGAAAGGGCTACCCATTTTTGCAGGCAGGAAGCCCGAAAGCGCTTACCTCCCTGTAGACGATCCTTACAATGCCCTCGGCGAGGGGATCACCCACCCAGATGAACACCGGCTCCTGCCAGCAGCTCCAAGAGTCGGGGTGCTGGGACACATTGCCCTGCATCACCCCACTACCTGGAGTTCCAATAATGTACCAAGTGAGTGTGTGGTACATTATGGGGATCCTCCTCCCCCCAAGTCTGCTAGCCGTGGCTGCTTGCTGCCGTGGCTGACAGACAATCCGGAAAATGGGGTTAAGGGTGCACTACCTCCCTTAACTTCATGTTCAAGGGAAGTATCATAAGTGGGTTTGCTGCCATGGTGCTGCCAGGATCGGGCGCAATCCCAGGGGTTCACACACGCATGCAAAATCGGGCTGGACTTACTTAGCCTGGTATTGCACACGTGTGTGAATAGCCTCATGATGTCAAGATAGCCAACAATATATGAACAACGTATAGCAATGCAGAGCTAAAAATAACAATATAGAACAAATAAAATGAAATATTACAATAAAAACAAAAGCAGCAGCACTTAAAAGAGCATCAGAATTACATAAAGACAGCAAGCAGCGGGGGAAAACAACATACCAGCAAACAAATAAATACAAAGCATTCTTGCGCTAAAAGGTCTGGACAAATAAAATTAATTTCACTTGGTGCCAACAGCCCATAAGCATTAGGAACACAGAAAGCAGCCTTGTACTGAGTTGGACCATTGGTCAATTCTAGCTCAATATTGTCTACACTGACTGGCAGCAGCTCTCCAGGGTCCATGCAGGAGTCTTTCCAAACCCTACCTGTTGATGCCAGAGATTGAACCTGGGGCCTTCTACATGCAAAGCAGATGCTCTCCCACTGGGCTACACTCAGCCTCATCCCCATTTGCTGGTGACAGATTAATTTCCCCAGTGATGGTGTTCCATAATAAGGCTACCACAGCAAAGAAGATGTTTAGGGTGTTTCCTGAATCCTTTTAGAAATAGCAATAGCACTTACATTTATATACCGCTCTATAGCTGGAAGCTCTCTAAGCGGTTTACAATGATTTTAGCATATTGCCCCCCAACATTCTGGGTACTCATTTTACCGACCTCGGAAGGCTGGAAGGCTGAGTCAACCTTGAGCCCTTCGTCAGGATCGAACTTGCAACCTTCTGGTTACAGGGCGGCAGCTTAGCTACATTAATGCTAGCTACAGAGATTTTGCCTCCAATTTTGCCTCAAATTTCAGAAATGTGAAATGTGGGTGGCAGCTCTAAACCCTACTTGCCATGCCCAAAGCCTCCAGCATATAAAGAGTTAAATGAAACGACCTCACCACCCCAGCAGTCCAGGGGCCTTGAATGTCTGAGGCCTACAGCACAGCAAAGGGACTGGTGAAGACACTAACTACATGATGGGTCCTGAACCAATCCAAAACACTCCTGTCCAGTCAGAACTCTTACTATTTGTCACTAAAGCGGCAGCATACCTACATTATGCTCCATCACCAACCGGGAGGTAAAGGACAGGTTTAGCCCTTGTCCAAATGCTGTCCTGGGGGAAATAAAGCTCTATTCTTGGGGTCAGCCTCTCCAGAAGACCAAAACTACCCATCTGCCCTTCTGGTAATGGGTGGCCTAGTCATCATACAGCACTGTGAAGTCTCTGTACACAGTGTGCAAAGAGACTCAGGCCTAGTTCAGAATTCAGACTTCATGTAAAATCATGGTTTAATGCTATGAAAAAGAGCTTTGGCAAATAGGGATGTGCGAACAGGTTCGACCCTGAACCTGTTAGAGATCGAACCAGTTTGGTTCGACCATTCGGAGTCAAACTGAACACCCCCTCCACAGTTCGGTCTGACCTTGGGTCACCCCCCACAGGCATTTTGTGGGGTTCGTGATAAAAAATAAATAAATAAATAAATACATTCTTTACCTCTAGCCCCTTCGAGGGGCTTCCTAAAGGCTGCAGAGGATGTCTGTAAAAGTTCCCCCTCCCCCCGCTGGCCTCGATAATCACTGCCGCAGCCCGTTTGGCCGCACTTTCTGGCCCGTTGTGGCCAAAGTATACTGGCGCAGCAGCCATTTTCCCTGCCACCGTGCATGCACAAATGCCCTCTGCGAGGCTTGGCATGGCCCAAGGCCTCGCAGAGGCCATTTGTGCATGCACAGTGGCCATTTTTTTAAAGTGCGGCCAAATGGGCCATGGCAGTGATTACCAAGGTGGGTGGGGGGAGGGGGAATCTTCATGGACACCCCCCCATGGCCTTTAGTAAGCCCCCTGAAGGGGCTAGAGGTAAAAAAAATATTCACGACCCCTCCCGGACCAAACCGAACTGGGGGAGGGTTTGAAGGGGGGGCTGGACCGAACTGGTCTAGTCAGGTTCGAGTGCAGTTCGCATTTGAAGCAAACCAGGCCAGCTGGTTCTGTGCATACCCCTATTGGCAAGCCGCAAGCACTTCCCTTCCTTCCCTCTCTTCTCCTCCACGCAAGAGGAGATTTTAAAGATTCCATTGCCACTTTAGAACAAATGGCAGTGAGTTTGCCATTGCATACAAACTGGGAACGTACAAACTTGGGAACTATGGTAACTATCATGAGTTAAAACAGACCAAGACCAAGCAGCATGGAACGGGGGAGTGGAGTGTGCAAGCCTGTGACTTGCTAAAGCTTGTCTCCATATTATTAAAAAGTTGTTTAGCACAGCGTCTGGACCAGGTCACAGTGTGCACCTCTTAGGAATCCCAGTCACTTTCTAAAAGGTAATCTGTGAAGATTTATGAGGAAGGAAAGAGAACAGTGTAGGGAAGTTACACAAGCAGGATGATTCAACAGGAAATCCTTCTAAATAATATGCATCTGAGAACTCAGAAAATATGTATAACATGTTCCCCTCCTTGCATCTCTTATTTTCTTTCAATGCTGGGGTTGTGGTGGCTCCAAACTATTTATAAGGGGGATGTGTAAAACGTTTTGACGTCAAAACATTTTTACTTCAGATGGGTCATTCCATGTGTTTTGAGCTTGAAACAAAACGCCCTTTAAAGAAAGGGCCTGTTTTGAACTTGGAAGCCACCTAATGGCACAGTAGGAAATAACTTAGCAAGCCAGAGGTTGCCGGTTCAAATCCCCGCTGGTATGTTTCCCAGTCTATGGGAAACACCTATACCAGGCAGCAGTGATGATATAGGAAGATGCTGAAAGGCATCATCTCATACTGCCCGGGAGATGGCAATGGTAAACTCCTCCTGTATTCTACCAAAGACAGCCACAGGGCTCTGTGGTCATGAGGAATCAACACAAAACAATCCTGTTCCGATCTAAACGTTTCAGTGTTTTGAGCACCATTTTGGAGGCCTGTTTTTCCCTTGCTATTAGTTTTCTGGCACTGGCTTCCAATTGGCTTGTGATCTCCTTGCTTCTTGGTTGGCTTCTTAAAATATAAATCAAGTCTTGTCATGGGCAACTGTGACCCCTTTGGCTGGGGGAAGGGAGGAGGGAACATAAAAGGAGGGAATTTCAAAATGTATTCAAAGGGACTGGGAGACACAGAGAGTGTGCCTTATAATGTGACTCTATTGGAGAAGAGGAATCAAGGAAGAAGGAATCAAGGAAGGTTTGATTTTGTGGGTTTCCCAGCACTGAGTATAATATGCTGTGCTATTGTTGCTATAACTATCTGGTTTTGCTGGATCTCAAATTGACAAAGCCAGAACCTGGGTGCCTGCCTTCCTTGAGATGTGTTTGGTTTGTTAATGAGATAGTGGTGTGCCGGGAAATGGACAGTGGCAGGTGTGTGTGTGTGTGTGTGTGTGTGTGTGTGTGTGTGTGTGTGTTTGTAAAATGTTTCTTGGTGATTCTGTGATGAGCTCCATGTCTGGCCTTGAGACTAACTTGTGCTTCACTCACTGCTCTGGTTTGCTCTGCAATCTGCATTGCTAGATGTACTCAGTCAAAATGTGGCTGAAGTTATTTAAAAAAATGTTTTAACCTTCTCCCCAAACCCCCATAGGAGCCTTTCCTCATTGTTCCCTATGGTCGAAACATCAAAACATTTTGAGTTTGTTGAAACAAAACATTGAAACAAAACATTTCGGCCATCTGCATTTTGTTTCAAGCTTGAAATAAAATGCAAAATCAGTTTCATGCACATCCCTAGTGAAGATGTATGAGGAAGGAAAGAGAAAGAGAACAGTATAGGGAATTTACAGAAGCAGGATGATTCAACAGGAAATCCTTCTAAATAATAACCTGATGCTGTCTTCAGAGGCACAGGTGTTATGGTCCAAGGCCTGATTTATATACTAAATATGCTCATTAGCTAGCATACAAAATTAGGCCTGTCTCATAGTGTCACCAAGTGACCAAGTTCTTTTATATAGTGACCATGTAGGATCTGGGCGCAAGGAAGAAAGGAGATCAAACCAATCCTAAATGATTCAATGGGCTTTATTGAGTATAAAAGAATAACAACATCAATCAAGCTGAGCAGAAAGCAGAACATCCTATCAGTATTACTAACAGTATTTCAACCCTAGCCAGCAACAATATTCACCCAGTGTTCCTAACTAACATATGTGTGTATTAAATCTTCCTAGAGCCTAAAAGAATTCAGATATAGATGGGAAAAGGTGGGGGTAAGAAAAGCTGAGGGCTGGCATGGTTTGGGGAGATCAGGAATTAGTAGAGGGAAAGTGGGGGAGGAGAAGGAGGGGAAAGGATGGAGGGATCCAAGGCTTGTGGGGTGGCATATTACCAGGATCAGAGGCTTGAGAACAGTGGATCTTTCAGCTGAAGGAGAGAAGCTTTTGGCTGGAGACAGGAGCTTTTGGATCAAGCATGCAGTTTGCTCAGAGCACGGCTGAGAGTCAGAGCACCATGGCTGGGGAAGTCTTGACTTCTCACTGGGCAGTGGAAGTCACAGACAGTTCCTGTCCATGGACAGAGTTCCTGCCTCTAGCCCCGCGGCTTGGGCAGCAAACTCTTGGATTACTTATGAGCAAGTATTGCTTGTAGGCACAAGATTGCGTGTAGGCACAAGACTGCCTGTAGGCAAAAGACTGCTAGTTCTCTGTCCAGTAGCCTCATTCTTTATAGTTTTATTTTCCTTTGATCTCTCAGAGAGTCTATTCAAATCTCCTCATCTTTTCCTGGGTCCCCAAAAAGGGGTGACAATGCTGTTACCTTCTGGATAATGTCTTTTAATTATTCAGGATATTGGCCAGTCCAGAGAAATCTGAATCCCATCTTCTGTAAACTGTGAGCTTAGAAGGGGGGGGGGACAATGCCCAAAGCAAATCTTCATCTCTGAGCTGCAAATGGGCATCTTCCCAGATTTGCCAGCCTGACCCCAAAAAGGTGTTAAAGTGTTAGTAAAGTAAGAATTAAAGTCTATAGGTGTTTTCTTTGTATGCATCTACCTATGTTGAATTTCTATAGAGAGCAATTGAGTCAATCATTGACAAGGATTAACATGGACTTCTTGCAACAGGAGAGGGGAGATCAGCCTCTGGTCTCTTCCACAGACATTATCTGATAGTGAGTCACATTTTAGCATTTGGATTGTTCTGGCCTGGCTTTTGTGCTTCCTTGAGTACCCATTTCACAATACAATGCTGGATCACCTCTTCCCTCACAGACCAGTTGAGATCTGGGGTGTCAATTCACCCTGAGTCCAGGCATTAATTCATTTCTTAATATAAAATGAAATCAGACACAGGCCTGAATTCCATATACTTCTGGGTTGGTACCTCTGAGTCTATTATGTTGTGGTGCCCATAACACAGGTTGTGGTGGTGTGCAGAGGTGCTTTTTACCAGCTGTGGCTGATATGCTAGCTGTGACCCTGCTTGGAGAAGCCGGACCTGACCTCAGTCACTCATGCTTTAGTAACATCGAGAATGGGTGTTAGAATAACATCCAGACAACTGGAATGTGTTTTATGTGGGGCTGCCCTTGAAGGTGGTTTGGAAGCTTCAGCTGGTCCAGAACATTGCTGCAAGGATGCCCAAGGGTGCAAGTCGCTTCATGAGTGTCACGCCAATCCTGTGGAAGCTTCATTGGTTACCAGCCCACTTCCGAGCTAAATTGAAAGTGCTGTTTTTGACTTTTAAAGCGTTACACAGCTTGGGGCCGGCGTACTTGTCGGACTGCATTCACTCATATGAACCTGCCAGGGCCCTCCGCTCAGCATCTCAGGCTCCGCTCATGGCCTTGCCACTAACAGAGATCTGGTTGGTGGAGACTAGACACAGGGCCTTCTTGGTTGTGGCCCCTCAGCTTTGGAACACCCTCTCCGAAAACCTACACCATACTCCCTCCCTCAGCAATTTTTTAAAAAACCAATTAAAACCACGTCTTTTTAAATGTTTTATCTACTCCTTAAATCTGGTAGTGTTTTTTTTAGTTCTCATCTATTAATAACTTTTAATTTAAATTTTTTAAAGTTTGTAATTTTAAATGTGGTTTTAGCCTGATCTTTTAACTTGTTTGATTTTATTAATCTTTTGCTTTATGTTGTGAGGAGATTCTCACAATCAGCAAAAAATATGGGCTAAAGGAGCCTCGCCTGCTTTTTGCTGATCATCTGCTGCCATGGGAGCCACGCGGATCCCAGCAGCAAACCCTCCTAATTCCCCCTCCCCTTAGCCAAGGTTAGCGGAGTGAGTGCTCTGCTAACCTTGTCTTTTTGATCATGTATTGCCACAGCGCGGCTCCATGCCATGGCAACACATGAGGAGACCCCCACTGGGATGCTGAAACAAGCCTCCCGACCCTGGTGGTCTCTCCAAGATGCCCCACGCGCTCATGTGGGGCATCCTGGAACTCCCGGTGGTCACACAGCCCCTGATCCCCGCAGCCCCCACTGGATCCGTGATGAAGCCAGCAGTCGTGTGGGCGGCCAATCCGGCCGCCCTAGGCTGTCTGGGGATCGTCTGCGGGGAGAGTGAGATAAGCCCACTCCCCCTGCAAACCCCATTTCGGCGAGTCTCACCAATTGTGAGGCTCGCCTCTGTATCTGTATAATGTTCCCCTCCACATATCTCTTATTTTCTTTCAGTGCTGCGGTTGTGGTGGCTCCAAATTGCTTACAATCAGTTATATTCAGTTAAATTATGTCAGTTTCATGTATGGCCTGGATGCAACATTCAGGTCCATTGAGTCCAACACAAATACTGCATTGATACGAACACTTTGAAAGTACCACTTGAAGCTACAGTTCTTCGGAAGAACTTCTTCCTTCAGCCTAGTAATTATTACAGTATAGACATACCTTGTTATTAGAGATCTGATTCATTTGTCTTGGCATGAAGTATTAAAGCAACACAAAAGATACTTATACCCATAGTAACACATTCACAACTGCATGTTCCCTTTCAAAGTCCCCTGCCCAGCTCCCTTTATTGGATCTTTACTGAATTATCTGTTGTCGGTAAAGTAAGAAGTGAGCTGTTGTTCAAAAAGGAAGTAAGGGAACAATTACAGGATTTATTTAATTCAAGTGCGTATGAGTGTTGAAAAATAAGCCTTGTCAAACAGCGTTATGATAAAATAAAACCCCATTGATGATTTAAAATCATTTACAGTGATTATATCTTTATGCCAGTAAATATGCTTCAGAGCATACAGTTACACCACATTTTAGCAGGATGTATCATACCGGAAAAATTTAATCCAGCTTGTTTTCAATAGGGATAAATATCAAGTTTACACTGCAAACAAAATTGAGGAAGGAGCTCTGCATATTATGACTGTGGCAATGCTACAACACACTGCAGTGGTGCAGTAACAGTCTTTTTGATCACATCACTGAATATTGTTGTTTGTAGGCCTCAGGGAATAAAAAAACAGAGTCTAAGGAAATAAAATAAGTGATAAATCCTTTGGAAGACACTTCTTCGGGGGCATAACTACCATTAGGCAAGGGGAGGCGGCTGCCTGGGGCCCCCCACGCCTCGAGGGGCCCCCCAGAGGCAAGTCACATGTGAAGTGAGTGTGTGTGTATCAGCGAGGGGCCCATTTTAAAATTTTGTCTCTGGGCCCACTCCAGCCTTGTTACACCCCTGCACTTCTTATAAATGTTTTGTGGAGAAAATCTCCCCCACTCAGTCATTTCCCCCCATAGGAAATAATTGTAGATGCTGGATCAGGACCATGGTGTGATTGGAAGTGTGGTTCTCTCTTGGCTTCTCTTAAAGTCCTAATCTCAGTAGAGGCTCTGCAGCTGCTATTTGCCTTAGAAGGGATGCTGACAGTGTCTGACATGATGAGGAAAATTATTCAAAGTCGAATGCTCAACTTGTCCTTTTAATTTCAATGGGACTACTCTGAATAATTCGCTTTATCGCGTCAGCACCAATGGCAGCTTTTCTTCCCAAGCAAACTGCAGCCACAGGGGGGCCTCTAGTCCACTGTCCCAGACAGGATTGGGGACTTCACAGCTGCTATTTGTACACACACAAAACATTCAAGGGCCCACTTGATTGTACCCAAGTCTAATCTTTCCTTGCATATGCCTAAGATAAAGGAATGTTGGAGACCCTCCCAGTGGGGGGTCTCCTCATGTGTTGCTGTGGTGCGGAGCCATGCCGCGGCAATACACGATCAAAAAGACGGGGTTAGAGGAGCGCTCGCTCTGCTAACCTCAGCTAAGGGGAGCGGGAATTAGGGGGTTTGCTGCCAAGAGCCATGCTGTTCCCTTGGCAGCAGACGATCAGCAAAAAGCGGGCTAAGCTCCTTTAGCCCACTTTTTGCTGATCATGAGAATCTCCTCAGGGAGGAGGACTGCCTCCTTTCAGTGTAAAGCGGGCTACTGGACCATCAAAAGGAAACTAAATTGGGCAGTAATATGTCTGTCCAGCAATAAGAGTTAATTGCCCAGCAGAGATGAGCAAATATGTGGCCATTTCCCCCTCATTTGGTAGAGAGTGACTGACAGAGATGAGAAGGGGGAAAGAGGCAAGGGGAAGCAGCCACAGCTCACCTCATGAGAATCCATTGGATAACAGATTCTGAAGCCATGTGGCTTACCAAGGGCATATATACCCAAAATCGTACCCTGGGGCAGTATCAGAGCAATTGAATTGAATCAGAGCAATTGACTATCTTTTCCCAAAGGACAGGCAAATAGGAGCATAACAAAGATGTCCATTGCGACAGTGAACTAGTCAGTGCAGGTGCACATTCTGTTGCTACATAGAACAACAAAAGAGACAAAGATGACTCCAAACCATACACAGGTGGTTATGTTTGGTGAAATGGCTCTATGTTTTCTCACTCCCTCGAAACTTGGGCATACCTGGTGCAACAATGCAAATCTTTTTCTTTACTGATAAGCTCTCTTTCTCTCCATGCTATGCACCCTACTCCTGAGGAGCACCAGTTGAAGCATCATGCACCGAACACTCAATAGGAAGGATAGATAATGCTTCCAACCCAGCTATCTCTCTCCCCGGACTCCTCTCCACAAGCACTTTTTTCGTCCTTCCCCACTCTTACACTCAAGGCACTCTTATTAAGAATTTCTAAGTAAGTTTCCTTTTATTGTCTATGCAATGCTAGACAAGTTATTAAGAATCTGAACCAAGCTCTTCTTTCTGTAACTCCCCAGGCTTGGCTTAATAAAGCTTTGAAACTATTATTCAGTCTCTCTCATCCTTTGAAATTTTACAATACACTTTGCTTGCTTAATATTAATGCTGTGTCAGGACTGCACTTCCAATTTAAGTTAGTTTCCTCACGTAATCCAAAAAGTATAGCCAAACTCTCTAACTAGTGCTTCTGTGCAGTTCTGGTAACAATTGTTGCTATAACTATCTGGTTTTGCTAGATCTCAAATTGACAAAGGCAGAACTTGGGTGCCTTCCTTCCTTGAGTTATGGGTTTTTTTGTTTGTGAGATAGTGTTGTGGCAAGAAATGGACAGTAGCAGGTGTGTGTGTTTGTGTGTGTGCAATATTCCTTGGTGACTGCTGTGATAAGCTCCATGTCTGGCCTTGAGAGCAACTTGTGCTTCACTCACTGCTATGGTTTGCACCACAATCTGCATTGATGTACTCAGTCAAAATGTGGCTGAAGTTTCTCTAGTAGAATTTATGGCTATGTTTGCTGCTAAGTAAGGGTGCTGCTGTGGCAGCTGCTACAATGCTAGAAATTAACGTAAGGAATCATAATTGTGTGTGAGAGAGCAACTTGTGCCGATGATGTTACTGCAGCATAGGCACTGTGGCTGGCTGTGAATTCTGGGTCAATGATTCCTTTTTGGACATTTTTGGACTTTGTTTGAAATGTATGTTCTTTGTTGGGAGGGACACATTCCCTTTGACTATGTGCTTCTGCAGTGTTTTCCAAGGCAGAGCTGCAAAATGCATTGCAAATTGCAATGTAAAACTTATGTGCAGTGCACTCTGTGAGTACAGCTTGTTCTGCCCATAGGGAACAAAAACTCAAAACAGTTTCGTGCTCAAAATGAAATGGAGATGGCTGAAATGTTTTGTTGAAACAATCAGTCTTATGGGTTGTCGATGAAAAAGATTCAAAATGTTTCGAGTGTTTCAGTTATAGGGAATAATGGGAAAACTCAAAAAACACCATTGTTCCCAATGGGTAGCTCCTAGGGACACCAAAGTGGGTTGGGTGGTAGGGCATGTTGGTTGCTACCTCACATCCAGCCCTCAGAAGAAATGAGCAAGTGGGTGATTTTAAACAATTTTTTAATCTTTCCCCCAAACCCCAATAGGATCATATGGGGGATTTGGGGAAAGGTTAAACATTTGTTTAAAATTGCCCACTTGCTCAATTGTTTTTGTGGGTCGGGTAGTAGGTAGCAACCATCATGCCCTACCACATTACTCACTTTGATGTCCCTAAGTACTACTCATGGGGAACAATGGGGGTGTATTGAGTTTTCCCATTATTCCCTGTAACTGAAACACTCGAAACATTTTGAATCTTTTTCATCGACAACCCATCAGACTGATTGTTTCAACAAAATATTTCAGCCATCTGCATTTCATTTTGAGCATGAAACAGAATGCAAAATCCATTTTTTGCACATCCCTGCTCCATACAACTAGCCAGGCAGGTCTGCTCTCTAATCATTTCCTTTGCCCAATACAATCTTCCACCTGAGAGAGGAACAGCTGGTGTCATGAGCCATTCTGGTCAGGTCTAGCTTCAGTTCCTGAAACAGGATAAACTTGTCCAGGCTTGTTAGGTGGAAAGAAGCAATTCTAACATGGCAATAATCACAATAAAATAAAATAGAACCCTTCTACTCAAAATGATCAAGTTGCTTGCGTATAGAATAGGGTGTGATATTGCCACCTTTTGTCCTTGTGTCCTCTGAAAGCAAGATCTTGAAGACTAAAATGTATAATTATACATGGGCATACATATTTGGATCAGCTGTGGTGGCACAGCAGGGAAGCAAGTTGCCTAGAGCGCAAGAGGCTGTTAGTTCAATTCCCTGCCGGTGTGTTTCCCAGACTGTGCCTAGTAAATACATTTGTAGTCACCTGTATTGGGCAGCAGTGATATAAGGGAGGTGCTGAAAGGCATCATCTAATACTGCGTGGGAAGAGCCACTGGTAAACTGGCCCTATACACACCCACCACAGTACCTTCAGTGATTGTTGCTGGTGTCTATCTTATGTTTCTTTTTAGATTGTGAGCCCTTTAGGGACAGGGATCCATCTTATTTATTTATTATTTCTCTATGTAAACTGCCCTGAGCCATTTTTGGAAGGGTGGTATAGAAATCAAATGAACGAATTAATGAATTAATGAATGAACCACTCCTGTATTCTACCAAGAAAATCACATGGAATGTGATCACTAGGAGTTGACACCGACTCAAAGGCACAATACATATTTGGAGACTCATGTATACTACTACTACTACGAATATTTATATAGGATGTTTTTATATTTTATGTGTCTCAAAACTCCGACCTCCACATTCATTTCACTGGAGGCAGTGGCTGTACATGAACTAAAGCAAGATAGGAATGTTGCAGTCCTTAAACTCTACTTACACATTATGTTCAAGACATGTGTACAATCTGTGTACAATGTACATGCAGAGGAGAGCTGGTCTTGTGGTAGCAAGCATGACTTGTTCCCTTAGCTAAGCAGGGTCCACCCTGGTTGCATTTGAAAGGGAAACTAGAAGTGTGAGCACTGTAAGATATTCCCCTCAGGGGATGGAGCTGCTCTGGGAAGAGCAGAAGGTTTCAAATTCCCTCTCTGGCTTCTCCAAGATAGGGCTGAGAGAGATTCCTGCCTGCAACCTTTAAGAAGCCATGCCAGTTTGTGAAGACAATACTGAGCTAGAAAGACCAATGGTCTGACTCAGTATATGGCAGCTTCCTATGTTCATATGTTCCTAATGTACACATGGACAAATCTGTATGCATGAACCATGGTCCAGGTTTTATCTTGTGTTTTATGTTGTGTTGTAAGCCACCCAGAGAACAATTTGTTATGGAGCGGCTAAAAAATAAAGTAGTCATGATGATGATGATGATGATGATGATGATGATGATGTTCAACAAATGTACAGTACTATACTTTCTATCTGTACCTGATCATTTGCAGGGTCCGGTTCCCAGGCCACTTTTTAAATGAATCAATTGTCTGTCATTCAGACAAAAACATGTACATGTGTTGAGATTCCTGAGGTCCATAGCTCAGTGGTAGAGCGCTCCTGGCTCAAATGCTTTTAGTCTTCATAGACCATACTAAGCTAAATGAACAAATTATCTGTCTCAGTATAAGACAGTTTTCTATAAATCACCAAATATTTATCTCAGTTACATGCCTGAAAATAGGATCTGCCTGGAAATCCCATTGTTGTTTTTAATATATCCACGCCTAGTAGAACAAACCACCCAGCAAGTCTCTTTCATCTGTAATTTCTAAGTCTGTACCTTTCATCTCTCAGCCTCCTCCTCTTTAGTAGGATATGCAATTTTTTACTGATGTATAGCTACATTGACAAATACCATATATTGACTATACAGTATAGGCAATGATTGAAAAGCTAGTGTTTGCTGTGTAATGCTACAAATAGGAAGTGTGTTCCTAAGGAATATGATAGAAACCCAATATTATGCACAACAAATCTGTTGATCTTTCCATCCTTCTGTTGATTCTCAGGGTGTAGATGAAGGAACTGAAGACATCAAATAAAGTCATCATACACCCTTTATTTACACACAGTTAAAAGATCCCTCTAGATTTCTTTAGTTTTGTCTTTTTCCAAGCAGCATGACTTATTTCCATAAGTATTCTAGACTCAAATGGGATTTAATGGGAAACCATTGCTGTTAATTATGAAATGCTAATTTAAAGTGTGAGGATAGAGCTAGATGTAACATTGATTAGGGTAGCTAATGAGTAGCACATTCATTTATGCAGCTGGGTAGAGCACATGCTAAGCATGCAGAAGGTCCTTGGTTCAATCCTTGGTATCTCCAGATACAGTTGGAAAAGATTCCAGTCTGAAACCCCGGAGAGTAAATGCTGGCTAGTATAGATTATACTGAGCTAGGTGGGCCAGTGGTTTGAGCCAGTAGAAGGCACAATGCAAATTGATTGTATTTTTCTTCTGCTTTGCAGCTGAGATATATATGGAAGACAAATTAGACTAAGTATCCCTAAGAACTAAGCAGTGTACCAAAATTTACTTATTACATTTGTAAGATACATATATTGAGAGGGTGGTGGCCTCTCAGCTCCATGCGGTCTTGGAGGAAACTGATTATCCAAACCCATTTCAAACTGGTTTTTTGGGCGGGCTATGGGGTGGAGACTGCTTTGGTGGGCCTGATGGATGATCTCCAATTGGGAATTGACAGAGGAAGTGTGACTCTATTGGTCCTTTTGGATCTCTCAGCGGCTTTCAATACTATCGACCATAGTATCCTTCTGGAACGTCTGAGGGGGTTGGGGGTGGGAGGCACTGTTTTACAGTGGTTCCGCTCCTACCTCTCAGATAGATTCCAGATGTTGTCAATTGGAGACTGTTGCTCTTCAAAATCTGAGCTAAATTATGGTGTTCATCAAGGCTCTGTACTTTCTCCAATGTTTTTTAACATCTACATGAAACTGCTCGGAGAGATCATCAGGGGATTTGGAGCTGGGTATTACCAGTACGCTGATGACACCCAGATCTACTTCTCCATGTCAACTTCTTCAGGAGCTGGCATATCCTCCCTAAATGCTTGCCTGGGAGCAGTAATGGGCTGGATGAGGGAGAATAAACGGAAGCTGAATCCAGATAAGACAGAGGTACTTATTGTGTGGGGTCAGAACTCTAGAGATGATTTTGATCTCCCTGTTCTAGATGGGGTCACACTTCCCCAAAAGGAACAGGTTCGCAGTCTGGGAGTACTTCTGGATTCACACCTCTCCCTGGTCTATCAGGTTGAGGCGGTGGCCAGGGGTGCTTTCTAACAGCTCCGGCTGATATGCCAGCTGCACTCATTTCTCGAGATCAATGACCTCAAAACAGTGGTACATCTGTTGGTAACCTCCAGACTTGACTTATGTAATGCGCTCTACGTGGGGCTACCTTTGTATGTAGGGAGGAGAGCTGGAGGGAGGAGAGCTGGTCTTGTGGTAGCAAACATGACTTGTCCCCATAGCTAAGCAGGGTCTGCCCTGGTTGCATATGAAAGGGAGACTTGATGTGTGAGCACTGTAAGATATTCCCCTCAGGGGATGAAGCTGCTCTGGGAAGAGCAGAAGGTTTCAAGTTCCCTCCCTGGCTTCTCCAAGATAGGGCTGAGAGAGATTCCTGCCTGCAACCTTGGAAAAGCAGCTGCCAGTCTGTTAAGACAATACTGAGCTAGATAGACCACTGGTCTGACTCAGTATATGGCAGTTTCCTATGTTGCTATGTATGTAGTCCGGAAAGTTCAGTTGGTTCAGAACGCGGCAGCCAGGTTGGTCTCTGGGTCATCTCGGAGAGACCATGTTATTCCTTTACTGATGGAGTTACACTGGCTGCCAATAGGTTTCCGGACAAAATACAATGTTCTAGTTATAACTTACTGTACATAGCCCTAAATGGCTTAGGCCCTGGGTATCTAAGAGAGCGTATTCTTCATTATGAGTCCCACCGCCCATTGAGGTCATCTGGAGTGGTCTGTCTCCAGTTGCCACTGACCTGTTTTGTGGCTACACAGAGACGGGCCTTCTCGGTTACTGCCCCGAGATTGTGGACTGCACTCCCTGCTGAGATATGATCCTCCCCATCTCCGGCAATTCTCAAACAACACCTGAAAACCCCTCTTTTCACCCAAGCTTTCTCAGATTCCTAAATTTGGGGTTTTTTAGTATCTGTTCTATTTTAAAATTCAAAACCCGATTTCGGTGGTTTTAATCACTGTAATTGTTTAATTGTTTTAAAATGTTTTTAAATTGTTAATTGTTATATTGTTTTTTAATTTGTTTTAGCTCTTTACTTTTTTAGTGGTTTGTTTTAATTGTAAACTGATCTGAGCCATTTTGGAAGGGCTGTATACAAATCAAATAAATTATTATTATTATTATTATTATTATTATTATTATTATTATTATTATTATTATTATTATTTCTTGTTTACACAGTCAGACAGGTGTTATTGACTGGTTTGTTTTACCCAGACATCGAGTCCTTCCCAAGGACCTGGAATGGCTAAATTTTATCATCAATACTGTTGGTTATTATAGATATCGTCGCAGAATATAGGCTGTTCCCAGTAAAGCTGCTTTTTGTAATTGGCTGATGGTGATTTCTGTGGCCCCTATGGTGTTGAGGTGCTCTTCAAGGTCTTTTGGAACTGCACCCAGAGCGCCAATTACCACTGAGATTATTTTGGTCTTTTTCTGCCACAGCCTTTCAATTTCAATTTGTAGATCTTTGTATTTTGTGATTTTTTCCCCTCTATTTCTTTTTCTTCTATTCTGCTATCCCCTGGTATTGCTATGTCGATTATTTTAACTTGTTTTTCTTTCTTCTCGACTACAGTTATATCTGGTGTATTGTGTGGCAGATGTTTGTCTGTTTGTAGTCGGAAGTCCCATAATATTTTTACATCTTCATTTTCTTCAACTTTTTCAATTTTATGGTCCCACCAATTTTTGGCTACAGGTAGCTTGTATTTTTTGCAGATGTTCCAGTGTATCACCCCTGCTACCTTGTCATGCCTTTGTTTGTAGTCAGTCTGTGTGATCTTTTTACAACAGCTGATTAGGTGGTCCACGGATTCATCTGCTTCTTTGCAAAGGCGGCACTTGCTGTTTGTGGTGGATTTTTTGACTTTTGCTCTTATTGCATTTGTCATTAGTGCCTGTTCTTGTGCAGCCAGTATTAAACCCTCTGTTTCTTTCTTCAAGTTGCCATTCTTAAGCCATTGCCAGGTCTTGGTGATGTTTGATTTTCCACTTACATTGTGCAAATATTGACCATGCAGTGGCTTATTTTTCCATTTTTCTGCTCGGTTCTTGACTTGTTCTTTCTTGTAGGCCTGCTTTCTTTCATTGGTGTTGAATAGTTTTGCATTATTGACCATTTAAAGTACATCTTCTTCACTGTCCTTGATATATTCTTCAAGGCCTCTTTTCTCCTCCTCTACTGTTTGAAGGACTTCCACCTGAGCTGCGAGGGAGGTATAGCCTATCGACATCACTGCAGGGGTGCAGAGCATGATTGATGGTCATTATTTTCCTGGTCTTATGATCCAGCGTCTCTAGCTCTGCCTGGGTCCAGTCTATTATTCCTGCATTGTATCTGATAACAGGTATAGCCCAGGTGTTTATGGCTTGTATGGTGTTCCCGCCATTGAGTATTCACTTCCAATTTTTCTTTTAACTTCAGTGTGTGCAATGTTATCAGCCTGGAGAATGACCAAGTATTTGTAAGGTTCTTTCTCTTCCAGGTTCTTGATGTTGCTTCCATTGGGCAGTTCTATTCCTTCTGTTTTTGTTATTTTTCCTCTGTTCATTATTAATGCAGCACACTTGTCTAGTCCAAACTCCATTGCTATATTGCTACTGAATATACGGACAGTGTTTAGCAGTTATTCAATTTCTGACTGGGACTTTCCATACAGCTTCAGATCGCGAGGAGAGCTGGTCTTGTGGTAGCAAGCATGACTTGTCCCCAT
Organism: Hemicordylus capensis; assembly: GCF_027244095.1. Classification (NCBI taxonomy): domain Eukaryota; kingdom Metazoa; phylum Chordata; class Lepidosauria; order Squamata; family Cordylidae; genus Hemicordylus; species Hemicordylus capensis. Next base: position 131,636,617 of record NC_069657.1, read on the forward strand.
AGCTAAGCAGGGTCTGCCCTGGTTGCATATGAATGGGAGACTTGATGTGTAAGCACTGTAAGATATTCCCCTCAGGGGATGAAGCCGCTCTGGAAAAAACAGAAGGTTTCAAGTTCCCTCCCTGGCTTCTCCAAGATAGGGCTGAGAGAGATTCCTGCCTGCAACCTTGGAGAAGCTGCTGCCAGTCTGTGAAGACAATACTGAGCTAGATAGACCAATGGTCTGACTCAGTATATGGCAGCTTCCTATGTTCCTATATCCATGTACAGCAGATGGTTGGTTTTACTTGATGTTTTAGATGTTTGGTATCCGAGGCCTGTTTTGTTTAGTATTTGTTAAAGTGGGGTCATGGTGATTACAAACAACAGAGGGGATAGTGGAAAATGCCTTGGAAAATGCCTCTTCTAATGCTAACCTGTCCAAGTGTCTCACCATTGATTGTTAACTGTGTACTCCACATGCTCATTGCTTTTTTATAAATATCTGAATGTTTTTGCTGACAGCAGCTGTTTCTAAACATATTAGTATCCATGTGTGAGGCAATGAATCAAAGGCTTTCTTGTAGTCAATCCATGCAACACTTAGATTTGTTTTTCTTCTCTTGCAGTTTTCGAAAAGTGTTGCATGATTTCATCTGCTATTATTCCAGTTAATAATTTGAACATGGTTGGCAGGCAGGTGATCGGTCTATAATTACTTGGAACTGCACCTTTTGCTGGGTCTTTCATGATGAGATGAGTTTTCCCAGTTGTTAGCCATTGTTCAACATCACCGCCTTGCAAAATGTGATTGAACTGTTTTGATAGTTGTTTATGAAGGCTTGTTAGGTGTTTAAGCCAAAAGCCATGCAGTTCATCGTCGCCTGGCGCAGTCCAATTTTTAATTTTCTTTGCTCTTTCACTTATTAATTCTGGTGTTATTATTAGATCTTGCATTTGTTGGTTACATTTTTTGACCTCTTTCATCCAGCCTGCTTTTATATTATAATCTATTGGATTGTCCCATAATTTCCCCCAGAATTGCACTGTTTCTTCTTTATTTGGTGTTTCTAGGTTTCTTGCAGTTTCTCCTTCTATGCTTTGGTAGAAACGTCTCTGATTCGACTGGAACTGGAGATTCTGCCTGTGTTGTGTCATTCTGGCTTTGTATCTGCTAATCTTCTTTGACACTGCTGTTATTTGCTGCTTTATTATTTCCAGGACTTCTCTAATTTTTCTTGAATCTAGGTGGTATTTTTGCATCAGATACTGTTTGGTGTGTTCATTCTTCAGCTTCTTGTCTTTCATATCTTTCAATTTACTAGCATCTGATCTAAGCCTGGAGATTTTATTTTCTAATCTAATCTTCCATTTAGGTGATGTACGACTTTCTTTTTTTATAGGTCCACTGATCTTATATCTGAGCTCTTGTGTTGTTATTGTTGCTGCACTGTACATTAGTTGGTTTGTTTCTTGCAAATTATTGGTTGTTATTTCTGCAAGTGCAGCATTGACATCTTTTAATGCCTGAGCAAGTTGTTTTTTGGCAACTGTTTTTAGAGCTGGAAGTCAAATTATTATTATTATTATTATTATTATTATTATTATTATTATTATTATTTACATTTTCTATCCCGTTCTTCCTCCATGGAGTCCAGAGCAGTATACTACATACTTAAGTTTCTCCTCACAACAACCGTGTGAAGTAGGTTAGGCTGAGAGAGAAGTGACTGGCCCAGAGTCACCTAGCAGTATTATGGCTGAATGGGGATTTGAACTCGGGTCTCCCCAGTCCTAGTCCAGCACTAAATGCACTGCACGAATACCTAAATGCATCCCCCTGATTCCCTACTTGCGGCCTGAGCATACACATGACCCTGGACCTGGGTAAAGGGTATGCTTGCACCCTTTAACCCAGGTAAAAGCTCAGGTACAAAATTTGGGCTTGCAGTGGAGGCAGTGCTGGGATCAGCCTCAATCCCAGATAGGCACACGAGCAGCCCTACCCTGGGTAGGGCTGCCCTAACCTGGGTAGGGCTGCTCGTGTTCACTGCCTCATTAAATGCTATCAGTTTCCGCAACATGTACTTCCTTCCAGGAATGTTCATTTATTTAGTAGTTCCTTTTTCAAATATTACCCTTTTAACATAAAAGATATTCATCTTGTCTTGTTAATACTGAAGTTAAACAACTACACTGATGAGCTTACCATTGTTCTGAGTTGAGAAAACATCTTTCATGACCAGCTATTCTGAGGTGCATCCAAAGTTCCAGATCTGAGAGTTCAGAGTAAGAACTTCTGCAGTTCAAAATTGTTATGCTAATTACGAGTTGACCCCAAACCTCTCCAATATCATAATTACTTCTGCTCTGGCAACAGTTTCCCCCACTGCTGCAGCCACCCTCTTCCCTGTCTCTCTGAAATGTATCCGATGACAGTGGGATACATACCATGCAGTGCTGTGCTGATCCAAGACCAGAATACATGAGCTGGTGCCATGGGATTTTAAGTTGCGCTCGCGCTGCTAAGAGCTCAGAGAGGCTCAGTGGCAGCTAAGAATGGCACTGAAGTGATACTTCTTCCATTGTTACTAATGGGAGAAATGTTGCTTCAGCACTGTTCTTTGTTTCCACTGAACCTCTCCAAGCTCCATCACAGTGTAGACAAAACTTGGACTCACACAGAGCCAGTGTGCATGCCCTGCTCTTGGATCAGCGGGGTTCTACATGGTTTGTAAGCCACAACAATGAAAAAGGCTGCTGCTGCTGTGACCTGCTGGCAGCTGCCTTGTAAAAATGTCTTAGAAATATAATTTTCTAGGGCTTTGGATTCCTTAGAAAATACAGTTGATCCTGATGCCACAGTGTCTGACAGCTGGACATACTCCAGGGTTCCTTGTAACTAGTTTCCCAGCACTCCTGGGCCCTTATTCCAGAGCTAGAAGTCCTGGGATACTATTATTCCAGGGTGACTTCCTCCCTCAACAGTATAGCATTTTCCCATCTGGTGAAAATGGAAGAGGCAGCAGGGAGCTGGGAAGGGAGTTGGGAAGGCCTCCAGTTCTCATCATGTTCCCTGGTGGGGTGAGGTGGGAGGGGGCGTGTGGTAGGGTGATGGGAAATATCCTGGCCTTGTCATGTTCCTGTTGGTGCTATTGTGAATCCAGCAAGAACAGGAGCTCAGAACAAGTTTAGAATGAATTAATTTGGGACCAGTCTGAACTGAGCACAATTTAGCTTGCTTTAGGTGAGTCCAGGGAATCTCATGCATCACTAGTTCCGAGGCTGACACATTTGTTGTTTGGAGATTGGACTCATATTTGTAGAAATGCCATAGTAAGGTATTGACTAGCAAGTTTCAGAAAGCAAAACTCTGTATGCTATTCGCACCAACGGACAACAGAATTTGCTGAGCCATTTCATTAAACAGATGTTGCATGGTTAAATAAAAAATAGTTCTGTACTCTTTCCAAAACAAACTGTGGTGATGGGCCAACACCCTTCTGATACACCCTTTTTGATACCTTAAGGACTCTTGATCATAGAAACAATTCAGTTTTCTTAATTAATTGTGAGAAAATGGAGGCCACCTATTTTGTATGAGTTTTATAGGTATCCAAAGAGTTGCCAGCTCTTGTTCTGAAGGGAACTCCTGTGTCTTTTAACACAGAAATTAGTTCACATTTTATGTGGTAAACCCTAAGGTCATTCACATGACCAGATGGGTGGGGCTGCAGGCGGGAAGGCTGGTCAAACTCACCTTCAACCCCCAGACGAAACCTGCAAAGCTGCTGGGAGTACAGACGATGATCTCCTAGATGATCTGCACACTGCATGCCTGTAGAGTGAAGCTCTTGAGCTGGTGTGACATGTCCCAGCCTCCTGAGCTCCCACAATGCACTGCGTGACACAGGCAATGTATTGGGGGATTCCTCCAAGAGATGGGTGCTCTAGGAGCCCAACTCTGTGTCTGCTGAGGATAAACATAGCCCCAGCAAACACACAATCATGGAGATCAGGTTAAGGGCTTAAACTTGGCTAAGAGCTGGGCTACAAAGCAGGATTAGGCAGTGCTGCCTTACCGGGATTGAGCCCAATCCTAGTGGTTCTCACACGCAGCTTAACCCAGGTTGGGTTTCCCTAGCCTGGGTTAGGATGCACATAAGAACAGCCTCCCTGTGTCTGCGCATAGGAAATAGTACTACTACCAAGCTTTATTCCAAGTAGTTTGGAAGCCAAACTTGGCAGTTTCTCCTGCGATGTAAGAAAAACATGATGATATAAACAATAATTCCACCATTTGGATTTTAATCTGAGTTTAAGAGAAACTTAAACATTTCCTGCCTTCCTCCCAATCACTTCCTGTCCTGTCCCTCTGCGCTCACTTACTGTAGTTGTGGCCCCAACGTGAGCAGCAGGAAAGTAGAGATATTTTTCTCTCCCCCGCCATGGCTGACATGGAGTTGTCACAGCATGTCAGAAGAGAGGATGACTGGAAATTATACTCTTTCCAGCACTACTGAATAGTGGCAAGATCACTGGATAAATGACAATTCCCAATCTTATTTGCATTTGACATGTTGTGATGATTGTCTTTTAGGCATCAGAAAGGAGAAGAGGGTTAGAAATATTTATCTCCATTCTCACTACACAGTCATCAAACTGTGCCAGTTGGATGGAAGGCTGGGAACTGTAGTCACTACTGCCATGGGTCAGTAGTGCTCAAAAGACTACAGTTCCCAGCCCTCCTTTTGTGCCGGGCATGCTGTGATGACTCCATGCCAGGCAACAGAAAGGGAGGGATGGAAATATCTCTCCATTCTCCAAATGCTTCTGTTGCTGGAGCTATGAGAAAGTGTGCGGGGTGGGGGGGGGAGGGTTTTGGCAGGAGAGTTGGAGAGGAGTGTTCAGAATTTTTGAAGGGTTGTGGGAGTAATTGGATTGGACCCAGTTGCAATCCAAATGACATCATTAGGGATGTACCAGGATCCAAACAGATTCAGAAATGGGAATGAAAACAACAAACTATTTTCTGTGTTGGGGGGATCATTTTTTTCTTTCTGACTTCATTTTTGAAGCTCACTGGGCAGGCTTTGCCCTTTATCATTACTATTATGAATACGAGCACACACGCACACCACTTTTCAACAAAAAGGTTCTCAAAAAGCAGTTTATAGAGAAAAATAAATAAGATGGTTCCTGGTCCCCAGAGGGCTCAGATTTTTTTTTTAAGGCTCACTAATAGAAAACTAGATGTCAGGGAGAAGCAGGGCCGGACTGGGGGCACTGAGAGGGTGGTGGAATATATGTGGGGAGGGGGCAGGTTTTAAGCAGAATGGGTAATTAAGGGTGGGAGTTGGGGCGCAGGGGTGGGGCGGGGCACACCAGGTGGGGTGGGGTGCAGCAGGTAGGGTGGGGCAGGTGGGGCACACCGAGAATATGCCCCGTTGCCCTGCAGCGCAGTCCGAGCCTACTTTTCACGACCAATTGGAAGGAGAGGAGGTGGGACTCTCCGGACAGGGAGAGGGGGAAAGGGGATCCGGGCAGCTGGCACGGGGAGAGCCCAGCGAGCGCAGGAGGGTGCACCAGGGGAGGGTGCACCAGGAAAATGTCTTGCTGCTCAGTGAGCCATTCCGAGCCTGGGGAGAAGGCTAGACTAGAACCCTTTCCCCCACCATCTCATTTTCTATGTGGAGAGAATATTTTTAATGGAGGAGTATTTGATCATGTGAGCCCCTGACTGCTATCTGAAGTGGTACAGCCTAATCACAGGTTTAGCATCTCAAAAAGAGCTAGGCCAAAGAGAAGTTTGGCATTTCATAGGTTTGGATGGTAGAGTTTGATTGCCCTCTCACCATTATGTAACTTGTCCAGTTCCGCTGCCAATGCAGAAGAAATCCATTTGCATTTCTCTGCACCAGAGAGGTTGCATGGCTCTTTTAGACGTGTGAGGGGGCAGTTTCCCCTCCAGTCCTCATGCATATCCCTTTCTGGTCTGTAGTAACCAGGTCCTTTCTGGACGGCAGAGAACAGCAGAGGCTGAAGAACCAGAGAGATTGGCCATATAGCCAATCGCACAGCAAAATCAAATGAATGAATCAAGCAAGCAAGCCATGTTGGTCATTTGCCTGGTTGGGAATGCCAGTCTCCAGCCGGGCGAATGACAGGGGCAGAACACAAGAAAGAGGGACAGCTGGAGCAAGTCAGAAACACAGATCAAGAGAAGCAGCCACTACTTATTCTCCGTCTGCTCAGCCTCACCAGCACTGGTCACCACGGCATTATTTTCACTTGCTTATGACAAGCATTGTTAAAGGCACAATTTGCAAGGACTTGTGCAAAACACTGATGTCCTTGGGCTTGGGAGTTTTTGTTGGTTGTTGTTTTTGTTTTGCAACCTCAGCAAAGCCAGCTAGCTTTACTCTGCTTGCCAGGCACACAGAACTGGAATTCAGCCACAGCAGCAGAAGTGACTCCATAGGATCCCTTGACTTGACTACAGTACTAAGCATACATGCTTGGAGGTTACATTTAAAACGGCGAAAGAGTAATCAAACTCAGTGGAAGAGTGAAAAGCAAACACCCGGTTATGAAGGCATAGCTGCAGAAGAGACATTTATCAAAACATCTCCAGATCTTTGCATCCTGTATACAAAAGAGGTGCAGCTATTAGCCAAACAGATTAAAGTGTTCATTTTAGAAACTGACAGTTCTACTGTAGACGAGCAATCAAAGTTAAGGAACAATAACCCTATGCACATGTTGTGTTCAATGCACGTATGGTCTGTGTACATTGGTGGGCATCCAGCTTAGCATTGTGCTTGTGCAAGGATGTTACACGAGCTAATTGCATTAAGGTGTGAACTTATATTCTACAGCCATGTTGCACTTGCAAAATCATACTTGCACTTGCACAACAAGGTGCACAACTTAGGGCATGCCTCCTGCTACTTCTTCCTTATATGTTTTGTAGGACACTTTTTAGAGCACAATATTTAGCACCCCCACAACTGTGCAGCAATGTGACCATGCACTAGCGCAACTTTTCTTACTGTGCAAGCAGCATTACTAAGCATGTAGGCCAGTTTACAGATCTGTGCATGGATACAGTTATTCACACATTATATTCAACGTTATATTCAACGTTATGTACAGTAGTGCCCTTTTTATCTATACCCTGCATATCTGTACCCTGCATCCAGATTCACTTTAAAAATAAGCACATGTGCAGTTATTCATACAAAAATATGTACTTGTGAACAGACACCTGTATGCATGTACAACACAATGTCTGAACAGAGCTAATATGTCCTATATGTCTTCTTACATATGTGCTGGAATGATAAACTTTGTCAGCTTTGCCCCTGACTTGATTCAGTAGACAAGCCAGCTGATGCTTCTATGGCTAACATAGATGCTTCTACTTCCTCTGCTGGCCTTATCGTCTTTTACAAATAGAGTAAAAGACCATAATACACAATACATGATGTTTTTGGTTTGTAAAATAAGAAACAGCCAAAGCATGTATATGGAATAAATTGCTGTATCAATAAATTCCCGTGCTAACTGAGCAAAGAGGCACCTTTCAAAAGTGATGAGTCTCTTTATTTAACAAGGGGAGAGCAAGTGGCCCTATCCATCCCCAGCACAGCATCCCTCCAGCGGCTGTTGCTGGCATCTGTCTTATGTTTCTTTTTTTAGATTGTGAGCCCTTTGGGGACAGGGAGCCATCTTATTTATATCTATGTAAACCGCTTTGGCAAATTTTGTTGACAAGCAGTATATAAATATTCATCATATTTGTATTCGTAGAGCTGTACCCTAAACCTAATCCCTAGCCTGGCAAGACAGCCCAGAGGGATACCATGGCTGATGTTTTGGAGTGATGCTGAAAGGTCCAGCAGAACCAATAAGGGTGCACTTTCCCTTTCTAGTTCATGGTCTAGATCATCAGTCAGGATGACCAATATCATATCTGTGCGGGAAGCAGGCCTGACACACTGAAAAGGATCAGTATCATTGAATTTATTCAGAAACCCCTGGAGCTGGGCCACAACCATATGCTCATAATCAAATGGTAGGTCTGAGAGTGGTCAGAAATTATTCAATATGGTGGGGGTGAGGGGGTGGGGCGGGATGCAAAATTTTTCAAAAGCAGCCTTACAACTGTTTTTGTAAATCATGCTAATATTCTGCCTTCCAGTAAGGAGGCATTCACCACATTTCCCACTCACTCAGCCAATCTGCTGCTGCCTTCAGCAACCAAGAAGGGTAAGGGTCAAACAAGCAAGTGGTTGACCTTAGATGATGACTTCTCAATACCAGCAACAGCAAGTGAGAGGGCATGCCCTCACCTCTTGCCTGTGGGCTTCCCAGAGGCATCCGGTGGGCCACTGTGTGAAACAAGATGCTGGACAAAATAGGCTTTAAGCCTGATCCAGCAGAGCTGTTCTTATGGGAGCTTTGCACTCTCTTGCTACCTATTGCGATGAACAATCTTTAGAAATAAATTATAGCAAAACTAAGATCTTGGTGTTTGCAAAGAGACCAAAGATTCAGAACTGGTCACTAAATGGACACAGGTTAGAACAAGTTAAGTATTTCAAATACCTTGGTGTAATATTCTAGGCTTCACGCACAAGGGGTGCACATAGAGAATATGTAAGGCAGAATACACATAAGAGTGCACAAGCAATTCAACCCTCTAGAGGTGCCCAATTTATCCCCTCCGCAATAAAACTTTTTTCGGCCTAAGTACAAGCACAGCTCTTTTATGGAGCTCAACTTGGCATGTACTCTAACTTCTTAAAAGTGGAATCCGTGCAATCCAAGTTCCTGAGGAACATTTTTCAAGTACCTCGGTGTGTGCCTAGTCCTGTTCTACATCTGGAAGCAGGGCTGCTTAAGGTAGAGGCCAGAACATGGATTGATATTGCTGAATTCTGGCTAGAGCTGGTTTTCCACCCCGTAGGTTTAGCTCCACTTGTGCTAATGGATATCTACCACTCAAAGTGGAAAAGAGAGTTGGAGGAAAGACTGCACCATTATGGTTTCTCCCCTTTTGCTTTGATAGCTCTGGGGTATGAAAATGCCAGGGTCAAACTCAGACAAAGGATATATGATATGGAGCATCAAATTGACCAGGGCTCTATTCCCATGGGTGTCCATTTGGAAAACAAAGTTCTGAGTTTCAGCCCTGCCAGATATCTAAACTTGATAAGTGTACAAAAATATCATAGAGCTTTGACACGGGCACGATGTAATACCTTACGAACAGCAGTCTTGGAAGTGAGATATCAAAAAATCCCCTATGAAGAATGTGCTTGTCCCTGCAGCTCAGGAGATATTGAAACAATGGCATATATTAAATAAATAAATAAACAAACAAACAAACATGTGCTATTTTATTGCCAATTTCCCCAAGATATATGGCATAAATATATAACTCCTTTTATTAACTGCTATCCAGGCCGCACAGATTCCTTTTATCTTGATTATCTTTTAACTGACCAGAATGACTCAAGGTCTTATAATGTGGCTAAGTTCTGTTTAATAGCCAGTAAAACTTGCCAGGAATTCATTAAGAATCATTTCTAGCTCATCTGTGTGTTTAACCACTCTATCATAACCTTGTCAGTTTATTTTGCAGGGCTTCTGTTAGTAAACTGTGCTGGTCTGTGACTGTAACAAAGTATTGCTATTGCTATTGATATGTTCTTATGACGTAGTTTGTCAGGCATGCCTGAAGGCAGCATTTCAAATTTCAGGTGCCACCACAGGGAAAATTATGTTCCAAATCCCAACAGAACCTTCATTTGGATTAAACAAAGAGTAGAATGTTTCTCCAAAGATCTAAAATTGTACGGGAGCTAATATGGGAGGAATACTGTGGTTCAGAGGCAATGAGCACATTTTGCATGCAAAAGGTCATGGGTTTTGTCCTGGGCTCAATTCCTGGCATCTTCATGTAGGCAGGGAAGGTCCTTGACTGAAATCCTGGAGATCTGCTACCAGTCAGAGAAGGTGGACTAGATGAACCAGACTTAATATGTTGGTCCCTAAAGTACAGCACATCCTTATTATTTAGGCCTGTTAGATCAATGATCTAATGATCTCTGAATTATTCTTAGAAGCAGCCCAGAAACAGATGGATGTGCAGAGGTCAGTGCATAGATTATGACATGATGCTAAACCATGTGAAACCCTGCATGGGTAAGCAATTTTTACATGCCTAGCCTTGTGCTGAGTCAGAACTTAATGCAAAATCCTCTGCTTATTTCCATTATTACAAAGATTATCATTGTCACTTTACAGACTATTTTTTGTGATAGTTTAATCTCAGTGTTTTGACTCTATGTTCACTTCTTAATTTTGTATGGTTACATACTCCTTGCAGCCTCCTCCGTCCAGACACTGAGCCAGATTGCAACACTCATTTGACCAATCCTTTTTCTATCTGTAGCATATTTATAGTCTACAACTTTCATTTTATATTCAAGATGATAGATATCAAGGAAATTCATATCAGTACATAGCACAGCAGACATTCTAATTCTACAGCTGAACAATCTTCCCAAGGAAAGAAATGAAACATGAAACCACAGATCCTTGCCCCAAATACAAATGAGTGCTACAATGTTATCTTTCCTTTGCATTTACATGCAAATGACAGAAAAGTCAGAGTACTGGGTTAATGAGACTTTAGGCCGGAGGCTTTATAGGCAGCAAAAGGTGGGCACTTTCCAGTCAAAGTTGCTGTGATAACCTTAACTCTACCCCCATGCAGCATGCATAAGTATCGCTATAACATCTTTTCAGGACATGATCACATATTATTGAGGCTGTGTGACGTACTATCAAGCAAATATTTGTTCTCTGAGCATGAGTAGGCCAAATGGCACCACTTCCTTGAAGTTTGTCTTGGGCCAGGCTTTTCAGTTGGGATTGCCTCAAGAGATATGCAGTTGAAACTCACTTAGCCCAGCTCATACTGGCTGGTTGGAGGGAGTTAGTCTTTGGTTAAGTTGATTAGGGAAATCGTTGAGGATGCTGGAGCAGAGAGGAAGAAACCTCATCCTCCCATGCTCTCCTCTGGGCTTTATAGTTACTTACATTCTGTTTTCATGCCACTGGAGTGTGCGAAAGGATATAGATAGTGGCACTACTGAGTGGAGCAACATACAGAACAGATAGAAGGCCCCACAGAGATAGCAGGGACAGTTTCTCTGGTGTGCCAGGTCAAACATCCCAGTGAACAATTCATTTCACTGAGCGGTCATGAGAAGATATGTGACTCACAGGGACTAATTGATTGCCTAAGGTAAAGGGGATGTAAAACCTGGTCGCTGTTTCCCTAACCATCCAAGCCAGGTAAATTCATTGGTACAGGTGGACCCGGTTATCTGTGTGGGGGGGTGTTCCTGCTGATTTCCATGGGTAATGAAACTGTGGATAATGGGGCATTAAGTCTATGGTGATGGGGGGGTAGGTTCCTTCAGGGGCAAAAAATGGTCAAAAAAGGCTGAACATTGCTAAAATAATTGTAAGTGCTGTACCATGCTTCATGTGTCTTATGCTGTTCAGCAGTACTGCCCAAAAGCCGCATTTCCTCCATTTTTATGGGGAAATCATGGTTACATGCCCCCCCCCAACAGCTGCAAAATTATTCCATTTATTTATTTATTTGTTATTTATTTATTATTAAAATTTTATATCGCCCTTCCAAAAGGCTCAGGGCGGTTTACATTAAAACACCATTAAAATCAATTAACAAATAAAATAAAAATTATAAACTGCATAAAATAATAATTAACAATTAAAACATCATAAAACACCAAATAGCCAAAACAATTTAAAAACAAGTTTTAAAAAGCTGAGAAAGCTTGGTTGAAGATATGTGTTTTCAGAAGTTTCTTAAAAACTGCCAGAGATGGGGAGGCTTGTATCTTAGTACAGAGCGCATTCCACAATCTTGGGGCAGCAGCTGAGAAGGCCTGTCTCTGTGTAGCCACCAAACGAGTTGGCGGCAACTGGAGACCTTCCTCCTCTAGTGACCTCAATGGGCGGTGGGGCACATAGTGAAGAAGATGTTCTCTTAAATACCCAGGGCCTAAGCCATTTAGGGGTTAGTAAATTATAACTAGCACTTTGTATTTTGCCCAGAAAACTATTGGCAGCCAGAGTAGCTCCATCAACAGAGGAGTAATGTGGTCTCTCCAAAATGACCCAGAGACCAACCTGGCTTCCACATTCTGAACCAACTGAAGTTTCTGGATTACATACAAAGGCAGCCCCACGTAGAGCGCATTACAAAAGTCAACAAATGTACCACTGTTTTGAGGTCATTGATATCGAGAAACGGGAGCAGCTGACATATCAGCCGAAGCTGGTAGAAAGCACCCCGGCCACAGCCTCAACCTAAGAAACCAGGGAGAGGTGTGAATCCAGAAGTACTCCCAGACTGCGAACCTGTTCCTTTTGGGGAAGTGTGGCCCCATCTAGAACAGGGAGATCAAAATCGTCTCTAGAGTTCTGACCCCGCACAATAAGTACCTTTGTATTATCTGGATTCAGCTTCAGTTTATTCTCCCTCATCCAGCCCATTACTGCTCCCAGGCAGGCATTTAGGGAGGATATGCCAACTCCTGAAGCGGTGGACATGGAGAAGTAGATCTGGGTGTCATCAGCGTACTGGTAACATTCAGCTCCAAATCCCCTGATGATCTCTCCCAGCAGTTTCATGTAGATGTTAAAAAGCATTGGAGAAAGTATGGAGCCTTGAGGGACACCATACTTAAGCTCAGATTTTGAAGAGCAACAATCTCTAATCGACACCATCTGAAATATGTCCAAGAGGTAGAAGTGGAACCACTGTAAAACAGTGCCTCCCACCCCCAACCCCCTCAGACATTCCAGAAGGATACTATGGTCGATAGTATCGAAAGCTGCTGAGAGATCCAAAAGGAACAACAGAGTCACACTTCCTCTGTCAATTCCCAATTGGAGATCATCCATCAGGCCGACCAAGGCAGTCTCCACCCCATAGCCCGCCCGAAAACCAGTTTGAATGGGTTTGGATAATCAGTTTCCTCCAAGACCAACTGGAGCTGAGAGGCCACCACCCTCTCAATTACCTTGCCCAACCATGGGAGGTTGGAAACAGGCCTATAATTGCTCAACTCCGAGGGATCTAATGCAGGCTTCTTTAGAAGAGGTCTAATAATTGCCTCCACAAGACAGGGAGGCATCCTGCCCTCCCTCAAAGAAGCACTTATGATTTCCACCAGGCTGCCTACAACAGCCTCCCTGCTAGATTGAACAAGCCATGTTGGACAAGGGTCAAAAGAAGAAGTGGTAGGCCTCACCACTCCAAGCAGCTTGTCCACATCCTCAGGAGTCACAAACTGAAATTGATCCAGTCAAATCATATAAGAGGAGTTGTTGGACACCTCCAGTTTTTTATTTATTTATTTATTTATTTATTTATTTATTTTTGCATTTATATACCGCCTTTCGTTAAAAAGATAACCCCAAGGCGGTTTACAAAAGTTAAAAACATACAATAAAAAGACAATAAAAACATCATGTTAAAAATATAAAAACATAAAAACAGGCTTAAAAACAATACAACAAATACAACAAATAAAAACACAAAGAAGCTGCAGTAGAAAACGATCATGTAAAAGCCTGGGTAAAAAGCCAAGTCTTTAAAAGCTTTCTAAAAGCCGTGATGGAGTCCAAGGAACGAATGGCCACTGGGAGAGCATTCCAAAGTCTGGGGGCAGCAACAGAGAAGGCCCTGTCCCGAGTGCACGACAGCCGGGCCTCCCTCATTGTCGGCACCCGGAGCAGGGCCCCCCCAGATGTCCTAGACAAGCGGGCAGCAACCCGTGGGAGCAGGCGGTCCCTCAGATACCCCGGGCCCAAACCGTTTAGGGCTTTAAAGGTCAAAACCAGCACCTTTGAATTGGACCCGGAAACGAACCGGCAGCCAGTGCAGCTCTTTCAAAATGGGGGTGATATGTTCCCAACGGGCAGCTCCGGATAAAACCCTCGCTGCCGCGTTTTGCACTAGCTGCAGTTTCCGGATATTCTTCAAGGGCAGCCCCACGTAGAGCGCGCTACAGTAATCCAGCCGTGACGTGACTAAGGCGTGGGTAACCGTGGCCAGATCTGCCTTCTCGAGAAAGGGACGCAGCTGGCGCACCAGCCGAAGCCGTGCAAAGGCACCCCTGGCCACCGCCTCCACCTCAGCTTCCAAAAGCAGAGCCGGGTCCAGTAGTACCCCCAAGCTGCGTACTTGCTCCTTCAAGGGGAGTGCAACCCCATCCAGAACCGGTAAAATCTCCTCATCCCGATTGGCTCTCCTACTGACCAACAGTACCTCCGTCTTATCCGGATTCAATTTCAGTTTGTTAGCCCACATCCAACCCATCACGGCCTCCAGCCCCCGATTCAGGACATCCACCGCCTCCCTAGGATCAGATGACAAGGAGAGATAGAGCTGAGTGTCATCCGCATATTGCTGACAACTCAGTCCAAATCTCCGGATGACCTCTCCCAGCGGCTTCATGTAGATGTTAAACAGCATGGGGGACAAGACCGATCCCTGCGGGACCCCACAGGCCAACGGCCACGGGGCCGAGCAGTAGTCCCCCAGCACCACCTTCTGAACCCTCCCCTCAAGAAAGGACCGAAACCACTGCAACGCAGTGCCTCCGATTCCCATACTCGAGAGGCGGCCCAGAAGGATACCATGGTCGATGGTATCGAACGCCGCCGAGAGGTCCAGCAGAACCAACAGGGACGCACTCCCCCTGTCTAGTTCCCGGCGTAGGTCATCCACTAGGGCGACCAAGGCAGTCTCAGTCCCATACCCGGGGTGGAAGCCAGATTGAAAAGGGTCCAGATAATCCGTATCATCCAAGACCCTCTGCAGCTGGGACGCCACCACACGCTCCATCACCTTGCCCCAAAAGGGGAGGTTAGACACAGGTCTATAGTTGTCCAGGTTGGAGGGATCAAGGGAGGGCTTTTTTAATAGAGGTCTTACCACCGCCTCCTTAAGGCACGATGGCATCCTGCCCTCCCTTAATGAAGCATTAACGATCACCTCCAGCCATCTACCTGTCCCCTCCCTGGCAGCTTTTATTAGCCATGAAGGGCAAGGGTCAAGAGCGCACGATGTCGCCCGCACACTGCCCAGGATCTTGTCCACATCCTCAGGCCGCAGCAACTGAAAAGAATCCAACACAACGGGACCAGATGGTACCAAAGGCAGTTCAGACATCAAATTAATTGTGGAGTCTCCATCTAAGTCAGCCCGAATCCGAGAGATCATATCTGTGAAAAATTCTTTACACACATCGCAGAGGGTAACTGATGATTCCAAATTCTGGTTCAAGGGAGGGGAGCAGATAATAACCCCCTCACAACCCTGAACAACTCCACCGGATGTCAACTCATAGAGGCAATAAGGGCAGAAAAGAACTGCTTCTTTGCCGCACGTATTGCTTGAGCATAGATCTTTAGATGTGCTCCATGTCGTAATCTGTCAGATTCGTGTTGAGTCTTTCTCCACTTGTGCTCCAGTCACCTAACTTGCCGCTTCAGCCCCCGTAGATCTTCCATATACCAATGGGCGAATTTTGATTGGAGGGGATGCTTAAAAGCAATCGTGTCTACTGCCCTGGTGAGCAAGTTGTTCCAATTCTCAACCAGGGCATCAACAGGATCACCAGCGGAGCCAACATTGAATCCCCCCAAGGCTTCTTGGAATCCTACCGGATCCAATAACCTCTTTGGGTGGACCATTCTAATAGGCCCCTCGCCCCTGTGGAGGTGGGAGGTAGTTGTAAGTCCAACCTTAACCAGATGGTGATCCGTCCATGACAATGGAGATATCACAGGAGTTCCCACCCACGGAACACCACCCTGATCAGGGTAAAAGATCAAATCAAGTATGTGGCCTGCAATATGTGTCGATCCAGAGACGGCTTGGGATAGGCCCATAGTTGTCATGGCCGCTATGAACTCCTGAGCTGCCCCGGACAAGTAGGTCCCAAAACGAACATTGAAGTTCCCCAGTACCAGAAGTCTGTGAGACTCCAACGCAAGTTCCGTGACCAAGTCTACGAGCTCAGTAAGGGATTCTGTTGGGCAGTGGGGCGATCGGTACACAAATAGAAGTCCCAATCTATCCCTGGTCCCCAAACTTAAGTATATACATTCAATATGGTCTGATACCCTAACAGAGACCCTGGTAAGGGAGATGTTATCCTTATAGACCACAGCCATTTCACCTCCCCGCCCACATCCCCTCACCTGCTCCTCTACAGAATACCCTGGAGGAAGAAGCTGGGACCAGACTGGGCCATGAGCCTCCCCCAACCAAGTCTCAGTGATGCACATCAGGTCGGCCCCTTCATCCATAATCAAATCATGGATGACTTCAGGTTTATTTTGGACTGACCTGGCATTGCAAAGGAGCAAGGTAAGGCTATGAGGGTTGTTGGCAGTGCTCCCCAAGGCCAAAGAGCTGACAGGGCAGCCGGAAGGGAAGACGGCTATTAAATTTCTGGCTACCCTTCCCCTGAAATGGCCTGCTGACCTGCCAATGTTACTTCTTCTATTCCTCACCACCACCGGAATAGCTGCCCCACATTCCATGAAGGCGCCTCCTGTCTCCCCATCTCCAGACAAACCCAAACACATTACAACTACTCCAACCAAGTCTCAGTAACAAAGCTGGCACGCTTACTGCAACAACTCTTCAAACAGCCAAACTGAAAATAGTATGGCCCAACCCTCAGCCCAAGACTGAAGGCCGACACCAAAGGCTGGCCCACATTTGGCAAAATGGTGGCTGGAAATAACCTTGGAGGTCATTTCCAGCCACTGCAAAACCACAGATATGTGAAAATTAACCTTTTAAAATCCTTTCCTACCTGTGTATACTGATGTCGGAGGTCAATTGCGTAACCATGGATATTGAGGCTGTATATGGCAAAGTTTGCCTGTATAGGGGTGTTGTTGTTTTTTAAACTCCATATATTTATTTTAAACACACCTCCTTTTGAAATGGCTCATGGATTTTAAATGGAAAAAGGGGAAATGGGAAATGGTCTCCATGGCTAAAGGACAGAATATTTTGCCTCAGCAGATCAAGGCTAGGACACAGTTTCCCAGAGTCCTTAGCAAGGAGGGGAAATAATGTTTCCCTTTGAAGGTCTTTATTTTATAGCTGCTTCCTTCATGCACACAAATACATCTTATGTAGATTTAACTAAAGGTTTATTCAGCAACCACTCCATTGTCTTTCCTTTTCCTCCCTTTTCCTTTCTGACTCCTTCCCACACTCTCTACAGGATCCCCACTGGGACAAACATCCAAACAACTAGATACAAAAGGTTACTGGAAGGAGTACTACCCATCCCTTCCCTTTATAAAAACCAAAAATTGATAAAATTTAGTGACAAGATCTTGAAGTCTTTTAGGTGGTCCCCTGTCACACACACTTCTCCTGAGTCTTGGATTGTCTGGCACATGAGCTATTTGTTCTTCTGATCCAGAGGACTGTCCATCACTTTCATCAGCCTCATATGTGAGGTAAAAACTAGAGGCAAGATCAAAGTCCTCTTTAGTTCCTCTCTTGAGATCAGACTCCCTTCCATCTTGTCTCATAATATGCATGCCTGAAAGTCTTGAATTGTTCCATTTCTTTCCATTATCCTTGGATTTCAATTATTTGTTTTGGTCCAGAATTTTGAGAACATCCCTTTTCTCACTTTATAAGGCAGTCATACTGTAATAAAGTCCTCACCTGAAATGTTTGCTGTTTTGCACCCCATTTCTGATCTACACACAGCTTATATTTTTGTTGCTGCTCCTTTACCTGATCATGAATCACTGCATCCTCAGGGTGAGATGGCATGGAAAGCCCTATCAGTTGTTGCCATTGGGTAAGTTTGGTGTAGCTTTGCATCTTCTCAGTAATTTGAAAGGTGATTTTCCTGTTGTAGAATGAGGAGTAATTTGATAAGCTGAGTTTCATGGATTGCCTCTTTCCAGGGTTGTTGTTGCAAAGTATTCATTCATTCATTCATTCATTTAATTTATATACCACCTAGTATATTAATCCCTAGATGGTGTACAGAATTAAAACAGAATAGAAAACATTTAAAATTCATAAAAAGATAAAAATAGTCATAGATAAAAACACATTAAAATTTAAAATTTTATCTCAGTTGAAGGCCTAGGAAAATAGGTATTTCTTCAGGGTCCTCCTAAAAACAAATAGAGAAGGAGAAGGCTCTTATTTCAGCAGTCGGGGAGCACCCGACTTGGGGGAAGGGTTGGGGGAAGGGGAGCACCACTGTGCGGCTACCCAGCACCCGAACCCCAGGAAGGCACCTCGCGAGTGCACAGTGCCTTCCTGGGGTCTTCCCTCCATGCTGCAGTGGGCATCCAATGAACAACAGAGTCCAAGACTGAGAAGCGGAAAGTACCTTCATGGATTGTGCAGGTCAGGAAGCTGGAGAAACAATCAGCAGCAGTGATAGTAGAAAGCAGTTCAGGAATGTTGGCCCAGCAATGCAATGAAATGAGGTTGCCGGAACATCCACAAGCTTTGCAGGCTCTCACACTTAGCTGTTTCCAAATCTTGTTGCCAAACATTTTATAGCTGCTTGCCTCAAACTTACACAGAAATATTATGTAGATTTAAGTAAAGGTTTATTCAGGAACAACTCCATTTTCTCTTTCTCCATTTCCTCCCTTTTCCTTTCTGACTCCTCCCCCCACCCCCACCCCCGCGCACAAACTCCCTACAGGATTCCCTCTGGGGAAAACATCCAAACAACTAAATACAAAAGATTACTGGATGGAATACAACAGTCTTCCTGAATTAAATGGGTGCTCTAGTACTTAACTAAAAAGCAAATATAGAGGCTCTACACACGATCAGGGTGTAGAGCCTGGGAGGGTTCTGCGAGGAGAGCGGGCTTAGCCTGCTCTCCCTGCAGATGAGCAGCCACTCGTTGCTGGGTGGCTGGATCGGCCGCCCACATGACAACCGGCTCCATCACGGAGCCAGTAGGGGCTGCAGGGATCAGGAGCCGCCTGGCCCCCACAAGTCCCAGGATGCCCCGTGTGAGTTTGTGGGGCATCCTGCGGAGACCCCCCAACACCAAGAGGCTTGTTTTAGCCTCCCGGCAGGGGTCTCCACACCATTTGCTGTGGCACAGAGCCACGCCGTTGCAACTCACGACTGGGAAAAAGAGGTTAGCAGAGCACTCACCCTGCTAACCCCATTGAAGGGGAGGGCTTCTTTGGCAGGCTAGCCATCACAGAACCACCGGGCTTGCCCCCGAGCCCGGTGGTTCTCACAGGGAGACAACTGGGCTGGGCTCCTTTAGCCCAGTTTTTCCCCATCATGAGAATAGCCTCATAATGTGCTATGGGGAAAACCAGAACTGACTTTGCATATCTAGAGGAACCATATCTGAGGTACAGAGCATGAAATTCGCATGGTTGTTCATGTTGTCTGCCCTTATTTCTTATTTCTTTATGTAACTGCTCTGAGGACTATTTGTTGTTGAAAAGTGATTTATAAATATTTGTAGTAATAGTAAGTAAGTAAGTAAATAAATAAATAAATAATCCATCAGGCCATTATCTGGAGCTGATTTTGTAGAATCAGGTGGACTTAGGGCTGTGTCAAATGTTTTTCCTTCTTCTGAGATTAGTCACAAGAGTGAGCTCAATAAAACCAGCGATTACACTGTGTGTGGTATAATGTCTCTATAGTATTTACCCATTCAGATTTGCTTAGGTGATGCCTTGGAGGATAAATGATGCCATCTGAGAAAGGTAGCTAGAGACGTCAATGTAAATGACTGAGTAAACATTTTCTTAGGCATTGCAGAAAAACCATCAAATGATAGGGGTTGCCAAAAATGTTTCTGATAAATTAGTGAAAAAAATGCAGCTGAGGACAGGACGACATTTTCCATACATAGTCATATGTTAGAAACATGCCAGCTATTGTCTCTCACTCAGCATGGCAGTTGTGACAAGAGGTGAAAGATTTAGGTAGAAATGAAAGCAAGTGGGCCTGCTTCACAGGCATACCACCATATTCAAAGGCACAGTCTGGTATTTGCCTTCCAACCTTCCCTAAATATAAATAGTTTTATGCATCTTAAAACCATTGTGCATGCCACACATGTTTAGATGTTTAAACAAATGTCACTCAAGGCTCATAAAGCTTTCCTATAAACATGGCATGGGAAGATGAAAAGGAGGGGATGTGACAACATCAGTGTTTAAACTGTGTTTCAGAAGATTTGTAAGCGATGTGGGAGGTGACACAATAGCAGGACTAGTATGAACCTTCCATCCACAAAAGTTGTTATTGTACTCTCCTGTCAAGTTATGGCCTGCATGTACATGTGTCTAATCTGATGCACTAGTTTGTATCTGTGCTGTGGATGATAACCATCAATTAAAGATGGATTCCTTACCCCTCAAAATAGTGAGAAGATGAAATGTACTATAGCATTTTTAAAAACTTGATCTCTGTAGGATACATTATTTGACCATGAACCGGATCTCACGATCAGTGAGACCCGGATCAGCAGGGTGCGCAGGGAGAGCGGGCTAAGCCCGCTCTCCGCACACACGAGCGGAGAGGGAGCCCTGGGCGGCCCGATCAGCCGCCCAAATGATTGCCGGCTCCGTGACAGAGCGGGTAGGGGATGGGGAGATTGGGGGCCGATTGGCCCCTGAAAACTCCAGCATGCCCTGCGCAAGCGCACAGGGCATGCTGGCGAGACCCCCGGAGCTGGGAGGTGGCTTTTCACCTCCCCTCTGGGGGTCTCCTCAATAGGCGTGGCGCAAAGCCACATCGTGGCTACTCACGATTTTAGAAAACAGGTTTGCGGAGCACTTGCTCCGCAAACCTGGTTTTAGGGCAGGGGTTCTTGAGTGGGTTACCCGCTCTAGAACCACCGGGCTCACAGCCAAGCCTGGTGGTTCTCACGATCGCAGAAAATTGGGCTAGCGGAGGCTAGCCCGATTTTCTTCGATTGAGAGAATAGCCACCATGTGTAACTTGTAGCTGATGGGAAGAAAGCTGCTATTGCAGTAGTAGCAAGCATTAATTGTCCCCTTTGCTAAGCTAGACGGGGCAGATCTTATCTATGAGCAAAGTAGGTGGCACTCACCTTAAATTTCTTAGTCAGCCATATTGTCTCTGCCTCTAATTTGTGGGCCTACTGCCTCCCTCTGTTGTTCCCTGCTGCTCTTGCCTGCAACCTGCTGCTTCTTTAAGAGTGAGGTGGGCAATGGTAGCTTTCTCTCCCTTGCTCTCTCATCTCATCTGATCTGATCTGTATGCAAAGCATTATGGCCCATTCTCAAAATGGCATATGGCATAAAACATTGGAAAGGACAGCAAACTGTAAGACTGGACTAATTAGATTAGATTTGCCAGTTATTGCTAAGGCACTCGCCTAGTCCTGGCTCCACCTCTGCAACGGCCCACAATTGGCTCCACTCCTCACTACCTGTGGCTCCACCCATGCCTAGTGCCACCCACCCCCATTCCCAGGAACCACCAATCACCACTGAAGCAAGGTCTGCCCTGGTTTGCATTTTGGTGGGTCACTACATGTGAGCACTGTTGGCTGTAAGATTTTCCTCTTAGGGAATGGGGCCTTAGTTCCATGCTAAAGCGCCTGCTTGCATGCAGAATGCCTCAGGTTCAATCCCTGGCAACTAGGGATTAGGGTAAGAGAGATTCCTGCCTGGAACCTTGGAGAGCTGCTGCCAGTCAGTGTAGAACATGCCTGCTCAATTTTGGCCCTCCAGCTGTTATTGAACTACAACTCCCATAATCCCCAGCCACAGTGGCCAAAAGCCTGGGATTATGGGAATTATAGGCCAACATCTGCAAGAGAGCTGAAGTTGAGCAGCCTTGGCTGTAGATGATACTAAGCTAGACGGACCAAAGGTTTGACTCAGTTTAAGGCAGCTCCCTATGTTCTTGTGTACAGGAATCTCAAAGTAAACATCAGAATATACTCCCCACTCATAGTTGGCTGGTGCATTTTAAGATGTTCTGGATTTAAAGCATTTTGAGCAGCAGTTGGATGATCTCTTCAGTATACATAAAAGGACTAATTCTTATTGCTTAGCATATTCCCACATTGCCAGGCACTTGTCTCCTGCAGAAGAGTGGGATGCTACCATTTATTTGCTTGGCCTTTTCAAGAGCTGAGTGGACCCCATAGAGACTAATATAAACCGCCCCCCCCCGCCACTTGGTCACCTCAGTGGCAGGCCACTGCTGCTCTCTGCACTACATCATGCACTCATCAAGACAACTCCTCCTGTGCCTCATGTTGAATAATGTTGGCACCGTAATGTGAAAACAGCCAAATCTGAAGCAAAAGATTATTGTTTGTACCAAAGTTATTTCTTGTTACCATGTTCAGAATTATGCTAACCAATAACAGGTCTTGTATCCAGAGATTGAGAAAGCATGTCTGTGTTTTAAAAACAAAGGAATGGTTTAGCCAATTTTATAATTATTAAATAACTATACTGGGAACAATTATAATTGTTGCAGTCCAAGTCTGCCAGCTGTTGGTAGACTGACAATTAAAAGGTTCTGTCTCTCTTGCACCTACAAGATGATGACATTGTTGTGGGTGAGTCCCATTACCTTCAGTTCTACCTGCTAAAGGGCAATTCCTCTGAAGAAAATAATTAAAATGTACAAACGGTACTAGTTTCCTGATAACCTGTAAGGGGAATTTCCCTCTCACTCATATCCTTAGAAGTGCAGGAAACAGTTTTATAAGGACACTATTTGTGACTTAACCTAACAGCTATGTGCAAAACTTCAACCAGCCCGACTGGAGTCATAAATCCCCCCAGTTTTCTCTTAGAATACAATCTTCACATTCTTGAATGTTTACATCCCAAGAAACCTTAGCCCACATGTCTACACAGGGCTGTCCTTAGAGACCCCTGGTGGGGTTCCGGGCCCCCTTCCAGTTAATTCTAATGGGGACCCTGTGTCTCCAGAAATATCTTTGGATATTGAGATGGCTGGTGATGAAAGGCTGAGGTGTGAGAGGACCCCTCTACCTTGAATTGATACATAGAAAGTAAAATATCACCAAGTGCGGATTTCCCCTGTACTGAAGTGCTTCACCCACCAGACACTTGCATAACTCTTAAAGGTACAGGAACATACCTAGTTCATGCCCATTCCATCCCAAGGTACACAGACGCTTGCACACACGCACCACCACTTTCTGAGACACTTGTTAGAAGCTTGGCCAGCTTTCTAACCTATGAGACAAATGTACTGCACTCCCATCTTCATGTGGTCTAGATGTGGCTGGTGTGACACCTGCTGGTGAAAGAATAGCACCATTCTTCGGGAATTTGGCTCTCTCTTCTATTTCATTAGAGTTTGGGGGTTGGAAACAAAGATCCATCATTTGCATATGCTACATGAGAGCATATAACCCACACAGCCTCCATTAGGCAAATATTTTAAATATTTGTTGTGTGCCCATTATTTTATACCTCAACCCATGAAAATTGTGCTCCAATTTATCTGAGTTCCTCATTACTCAAAAGTTGTCTTTCTGGCAATCTGAAGAAATGATATGGCACTGTAGGGACCTGATCCAGTCATCACCTGCATGCAAAGGAAGTTGCATCTGCATATGATTGCACAGACTGATTCTGTGTGTGCACAGACAATAGATGGTGAAGGATCAGGCACCAGACCCCTCACTTGCTGCAGTCTTGTTCACTCAAAAGCCACCCTGCCCCCGCAAGTATTTTTCTCTTTCTTAGATTTATTTCCTTCCGTTCCACTATTAAAGTTTTCAAGGCAGCTTATAAACACATTTGAACAACAATTTCAGTTTCAGCAGGAGCAGGCTCCCATATCTAGATCTCCCATCTTAGCACAAACTGGTCCTCCAACATTCATTTGATGTCTGCTTTGGAGGACGAGTTGTCCTCCTCCTTTGCCAGTATCAGTGGAGGCTATGACCCTCTTGGCCTCAGTGACAGGGCAAAGAGCAAGCATTAACCAGAAGCATCCGCTTCAACTCCCAAGCCAGATCCTGGGGTGGAGCAAATAGCCGTATCCAGATCAGGATTGCTCTCGCCACACAGTTTTGCTTCCCACAGACAGCTAGACTATAGCCCTAGTCAGATATTATTGAGTATCGCAGCGGTCATGGTTACAGGGTCAAAAGCGGGAAGAAGTGCCACCTTGGAGCTGTCACTCACCCCTCTCTGCCAGGTGCTCACAGTTATGGTGCTGTTTATCTGAAGGGTGAAGCATTGTAACCATTATTATTTTGTTTTGTTTTGTTTTATTTATTTGATAAATGTCTCAAAAATGGCTCAGGGCAGTTTACAATTAAAACAATAAAGAGCTAAAACAAATTAAAAACTGGTGCTTCTTTGAGCACCATCCTCAAGCAATCCAGGCTGTTCCTCACTGCCATCATGGTTATGGTACTTCCTCCTTCAGACAAATAGCACCGTAACCGTGAGTGTCTGGAGGGGCTGAGTGACAGTCTCCAGGGCAGGATTTCCTCCCCACTTTGGCTCTTGTAACTGTGAGAGCCATGGTGCTCAATAATGTCTGAATAGGGCTTATGTTAAAGGTGTTACAGGGTGTTGTCTGCAATGGAGGGACAGGATCAGTGGTCCCCCTAATTTTTTTTCATCTCTGTGCGGAATGAGTTTTGTTCTGGGCAGCAGTATCAAGGCAGTGTGTGTGCACACATGCATTCAGACTGCCAAGTTAGCAGGGGTTACTGCTCTCTTTAGGGCTACTGCTAAATGTGGTGGAGGAGGGCACCACTATCAGAGGCATGGTTGGTGGGGCCATGGGATAGGGTCTTTTTGGTAGCAGCACCTACACTTTGCATCACTCACCATTTTGTTCACCACTGATATGTATACTGACATATATTTTTGTAATTTCTTAATCGTTATTTTATATAGGCTCTTATTTAATGTTGCACGTCGCTTTAGAGGCCTTTGGCAGAAAAGGAGCTTATGAACTTACACAAATAAATCTAAACTTGGCTCTAATTTTGATGGCCCTTGTGCACCAAAGGAAGTTATTGGAACAGGGAAGGGGGCAGGTTGTAGCAAATTTGTATATGGAATGAAACAAATCTTTCTGATCCTAATAGGGCAGACTTTAGAGGAACAGAAACCACAAGATATCATTCATAGAAGCTATTCACATGAATGAGTGAAAGTGAGCTAATGTAGCCTAGCCTGCTTTCGCATGGTCATGAGAACCACCGGGCTCGTGGGCGAATCCGGTGGTTCTCTGACGGCTAGCCCACCTAAAAAGCCCGCTCCTTAAACCAGGTTAGCAGAGCGAGTGCTCCACTAACCCAGGTTTTTGGGTTGTGAGATGCTGCAGCATGTCTCCGTGCCATGGCGACTCACAAGAAGACCCCCAAACCAGAGGGCTCCATCAAGCCTTGTGGCTTCAGGGGTCTCCCCAACATGCTCCACATACTCACACAGGGCATGCTGGGATTTCCGGGGCCGGGCAGGCCGATCCCCACCAGTCCTATCCCTGCTGGCCCTACCAGCTCCGTGATGGAGCCAGTAGTCACCCTAACTGGCTCTGTTCGTATGCGGGGAGAGCGGGCTAAGCACTAACCTTCCCAGAACCTTACACTAATTGTGCGAATTTATTAAACTCTTTCTTAAACACAGTGATGTTCTTTGTTCCTGCAATTCCAGAATTTTACACCTTTACAAGTTGAAAACATTCTTTTGACTTTCATCCTACATTTTTACCAATGTCATAATTTATATTTAATACTCTTTGAGTCTCTTCAAACAAGCAACTCTACCTAGGTTTGCACAGCCCCACTTGAGTAGGACTGCTCATGTGGAGCACAGGGATCGATCCTGAACCTGATACTGCCCGCCTGAGTTTCCTCAGCTGAGAAAGAAGGATGAGCATGCCCTTCTTTGCCAGTTCTTGGTCATATGAATGTTTGGGCTGCCTGCAGATCAAGTGTTCATAGAGCCAGGCAGCTAGAGCACCCAGCAGTGGGGAAATCAGCCAATGCACCACACTCCTTCCATGGTGCATTGTGGGATTTCTGGACGCTGGGCTTCATTCCCCTGACCTCCAGATGGCCATGCTGCACCTGGCAGCGCAACTTGCGTGAGTGCATGAGCAGTGGGGCCAAATAAAAGACAAAGATCACCTGGGGGAAAGGTAGGTGTGATTCTGCCCCCCCAACCCCACCCCCACCAGCCCTCCCTGTCATATTCATTCATTCATTCATTCGATTTATATACTACCCTTCCAAAAGTGGCTCAGGGTGGTTAGGTTTATCAGAGTTGTGTGAATGGCCTTTTTTACTTTCTGGCAAAGATATGATAAACAAGTTGTTCTGGTAAGAATGAATCTGCCAACTTACCTTTCACTATAATCTTAATTGATATTTACCATCCCCACAAGTTAGCCCACTTCAGCCTTAAATGTTCACACTCCCACCAACATGAATAAGGGTTGATGAAATCATTGCAAACTATGCCCTTGAGCCATGCCTATGTGTCCCTACACCTCTAGTAAATTTGGTTCAAATTGGCTAGGAGGTTCACAAGTTAGCTCACTTGTGCCTCAAAAGTTTACGTGTTTGCCATTTTGAACTGGGGTGGATGCCATCACAAGCTATGCCACTGAAATATCCCTATGTGTTATTCACTGCAACTGTCCAAAATTTGTTTCAGATTTTGAAACAAATTTGAAACAGTCCACAAGTTAGCCCACTTGAACCTGAAATGTTTGGGGTGGAGGACATCATTACCAACTACGCCATTGAGGTGTTCTTATGTGTCCCTACAGCTGTAGCAATCTTGGTTCAAATTGTTTAGGTGCTTCACAAGTTAGCCCACTTGCACCTCAAATGTTTATGCATCCACCATCTTGAACTGGGGTAGATGACATAATCACAAACTACACCATTGAGGTGTCCTTGCTTACTACAACTGTACCAAATTTGATTCAAACCGATTAGATGGTCCACAAGTTAGCTCACTTGGGCCTCAAACGTTCACACATCCACCATCTTGAATTGAGGTGGATAACATCCTTACCAACTCCACCACTGAGGCATCCCTATGTATCCCCACAGCTGTAGCAAATTTAGTTCAAATCAGGCGGTTCACAAGTTAGCACACTTGTGCCTCAAACGTTTACACATCTGCCATCTCGAATTGGGGGAGATGCCAGAATCACAAACTATGCTGTTGAGGTGTATCTGTGTCCCTACAGCTGTACCCAATCTGGTTCATATTGGTCCAGGCATTGCAAAGCTGATGGGTGGGGGGACAGGGATATACCCAGTACATAGGCACACAGACACACGGGCACACAGAGAATGCTGGGTGATCTCATAAACCGCCTTGGGATTGTTTTTAATGAAAGGCGGTATATAAATTTTACAATAAATAAAAAATAAAATAAGCTTACTTTCCATAATGAAAGTAGGCTAAAATGTGCATTTTCAAACTATTACTTATAATTCTCTTTTGTATAGCTCTTTGGTATGAAAAATGTGAGCATACAATATAATTGTAATAGATAGAAAGATAACTTGGAGATAGTTTATTTGACAAACATACAATGAACAGTTCTTTCCTTAATTGTCCAATTTCCTAGAGTGGTCAGAATAAGAGAGAGATTGTAGCACTGAATCACTTTGATTTAAAACTCTGAATATCTTGGATTACAGCAGGTGGGGAGGGGAGATGTGTATGCATACACACATGAACAGCAAATCAGTTATTGTGAAGCACTGCAAGATAAATCATTTAAATAAAGGTGGGACTTTTCTCCAGCTCTTTTGGATCATGGTTGTGTAAGGCATGCTGTCTCCAGACAGCTACATTCATCTACATGAAGGTATGTATATTTAATTCGCTTCCTTCTGCTGCAGATCAGCTCCACCTTCTCTTCATGATATTTTGTAGCATGGCAACATGTGCATCTGTGCTTCATTTTGTGGGTGTCAATGGAATACCTGCGTTGGCAAAACACATAAGTGAAACATGTTTATTGATGTTTCTCTCACCAGCAGTACCTAGGGTGATGCCTGTAAACAAGGAATGCACCAGCATTTCCTCTCTTGTAAGAAGCAGAAATTACCTGTATACCAGCCTCAATAAACTAAATCACAACCCCCATGTCTTTGATTTAACCCAAGTTATTCTTCTCCACCTACTCACCTCCCCACCATTTCCCCTAAATACAGCAAGGAAAAATAAGACTGTGAGATTTTAGACCTTAGAGAACCTTGAGCTTCTCCCATCCTTTCTGTTCTTCTTGCAGACCTGTGCACAATGGTAAGTGGCTTTGAATACGTCATAGAAAGGCAAATCATTCAATCCATACATCAACATTGCCCAAAGTGGAAAGGATAGGGGCAAGGTTCCCTGACAGACACATGATCCTATTTCTGACATGGAAGAGTTATGTTTCTGTTTCTTTTGCAGAACAGATCTTTGCCCCCACACCCCAGCCGCAAGGAAGACACAGACACATTTCCATTTGGGTAAAAGGGCCACAACTTTATTGAATAATCAAATTAGCTAACTGAGTGTGGAATAAACCCCACCTCGCAACAGTGTGGGACTACCAAAGGCTAGGCTGAAACATTTATGTCCCTGCCCATGCCTTGAATGGGTGACACACCCTGACTCAAGGATAGAAGTAGTGCAATCCTGCTTCATCTCCATCATTGCCAACCCCAAAGGATCAGGGCAACTTCTAGGGCTTCACATCCCCCAAGCTGCTCAGCCTTTAAGGTTTGTGAAGCCCTGAAGCAGCTGTCACAGAGAATCAAAGTTCCTGAGCTGCAAAGCCTCTAAGTACCAATGGACCAATCCACCCTTTCCAACTGCCCAAGGGTGCTCACCAATCTCAACCCTTCTACACCTCTACCCAGCCTGCACTGTACCTGCCCTGCTGTGACCTAAGACTAACTAGGAAAGACAGAACGGAGTAGGCAAAAAGTCACCCCAACATGGCCAATCAGTTGAGGGGTCCAAAATTCCAACTCGGTCTCCAAAAGGACGCCCAGCAAAGCCTGCTCTGCCCCTAGGGATAGGAGGAAGGGGAAGCCAGTCTAAACAAACTGAAGAGGGGATGTGAGGAGCAGCCTCAATGGCATGTAAGTCCCACCTCCCCTCCAGCCTTGCCCAATCAGGGCACTCTTTGCAGCTGTTGCTAGGGGTTGAGGCAAAGACCCATCCCCCAGCACAAGGCTGAAGGATGGGGCAGTCTGCCAGGAAAGCAATTAGAACAAAAGGGAAGGAAGCTTAGTGAAGATTTCCACAAACTTCTTTTGCAACCTGGACTGTGTGTGTGTGTGTGTGTGTGTGTGTGTGTGTGTGTGTGTGTAAGTAAGTAAGTAAGTAAGTAATACCCTCATCTGCACACAAGAGGATGAAAAGAAAGGTGCTCTCTGAAATATAATCAGATCACACAGTATCCATTTATGTGCACGTTTTTTGAAGATCTAATCATTGTGCATTAAGGTTAACAGGCTATCACTATAACTTGCTGGTGGCCTCTCAGTGAGGCACTTGCTTCCTCTGGTTCTTTGACTCTTCTCATGTCTTAATGCGAAAAGGTGTGCAGAAATGTCTTCATTCTTCAGATGTTTTACTGTGGACCTCTATTATTCCCCCCTTTGCCCTGCCATTCTTGTTATGGTATTTCCTCTTGTTATTTAAGAAGTTTGGGTGTCTAAATATATGGGCTGACATCCTGACTAGCAAAGGGATGATGCCACACATGAAAAGCACCAGTGCTGCTAAAGAGTTTGAATAGTGTAACACTGACATACATACCAGGGTAGGTCAAAGTTCAACTATCTCCCTGTGCCTGGAAGTGCTCTGGACTCATGGCAACATGCATAGGCGGAACTTGGGGGGGGGGGGCAGGCAGGGCACGTGCCCTAGGCGCCACTGAGGGGGGGCACCATGCCAGTTCCTGCCACCCCCACCCCAGTGCCCACCTGCCCAGCCCCAGGGCCCCTCAGCCACTTGCCTCCAGCTCCGGCCTAGGATTGGCGAGCCCTAGGATTGGAGCAGCCTGCAAACTGCAGAGCTCTTCTCTCCCCGCCTCTCAGGTGATTGGCGGGTGGGCGGGGCTTCCAGAAAGGCCTCTGAGTAGGTCTTCCTGAAGCCTGAACTCAGCAGGCCCCAGCAAGCCAGGAAGGTGGCTGGCAGAGCTCCCTGCAGCAGACCCGACCATCCAGCACAGCTTTTGCAAGGTAGGCTGTGAATTCCTTTTTGTGGTTACCCCCGTATATAGGGATCTGCTTTGCCATAGGGCTTTGATATGGGGGGAGGGGCGAGTCTGAGAACTCTCTGAATATTTAATTTAAAACAGACTGAAAAATGTGCTGGCTTTAAAAACAAAAACTATCTAAAAAGGCCTATAAGTGGCTTGTTTCATGTCAGAAAATTACAAAAACTTCTGGAACAAATATTTATTCATTCATTCTTTCTTTCATTCATTCATTTATAAATGCACTTACAGTGAGGGAAATAAGTATTTGATCCCCTGCTGATTTTGTCCGTTTGCCCTCTGACACAGAAATGACCAGGCTATAATTGGAATGGTAGGTTTATTGTAGCTGTGAGAGACAGAATAACAACAAACAAACTCTCAAAAGCCCAGTGCCCAAAAGTCAGCGATGGATTTGCATTGTAGTGAGGGAAATAAGTATTCGATCCCCTATCAACCAGCAAGATTTCAGGCTCCCAGGTGTCTTTTCACTATATGCAGGTAACAAGCTGAGATGAGGAACACCCTCTGTAAGGGAGTGCTCCTAATCCCAGCTTGTTACAGTACCTGTATAAAAGACACCTGTCCATAGAAGCAAGCAATCACTCAGCTTCCAAACTCACCACCATGCCCAAGACCAAAGAGCTGTCGAAGGATGTCAGGGACAAGGTTGTAGACCTGCACAAGGCTGGACTGGGCTACAAGACTATCGCCAAGCAGCTTGGTGAGAAGGTGACTACAGTTGGCACGATAACTCACAAATGGAAGAAACACAAAATAACTGTCAATCTCCCTCGGTCTGGGGCTCCATGCAAGATCTCACCTCGTGGAGTTGCAATGATCATGAGAACGGTGACAAAGCAGCCCAGAACTACACGGGGGGAACTTGTCAATGATCTCAGGGCAGCTGGAACCATAGTCACCAAGAAAACAATTGGTAACACACTACGCCGTGAAGGACTGAAATCTTGCAGTGCCCGCAAGGTCCCCCTGCTCAAGGCAGCACATGTACAGGCCCATCTGCAGTTTGCCAATGCACATCTGAATGATCCAGAGGAGAACTGGGCGAAAGTGTTGTGGTCAGATGAGACTAAAATCGAGCTCTTTGGCATTAACTCAACTTGCCGTGTGTGGAGGAGGAGGAATGCTGCCTATGAGCCCAAGAACACCATCCCCACCGTCAAACATGGAGGTGGACACATTATGCTTTGGGGGTGTTTTTCTGCTAAGGGGACAGGACACCTTCACCGCATCGAAGGGACGATGGATGGGACCATGTACCGTCAGATCTTGGGTGAGCACCTCCTTCCCTCAGCCAGGGCATTGAGAATGGGTCGTGGATGGGTATTCCAGCATGACAATGACCCAAAACACACAGCCAAGGCAACAAAGGAGTGGCTCAAGAAGAAGCACATGAAGGTCCTGGAGTGGCCCAGCCAGTCTCCAGACCTTAATCCCATAGAAAATCTGTGGAGGGAGCTGAAGGTTCGGGTTGCCAAACATCAGCCTTGAAACCTTTCTGACTTGGAGAGGATCTGCAAAGAGGAGTGGGACAACATCCCTCCTGGGTTGTGTGCAAACCTGGTGGCCAACTACAAGAAACGTCTGACCTCTGTGACTGCCAGCAAGGGTTTTGCCACCAAGTACTAAGACATCTTTTGTGAAGGGATCGAATACTTATTTCCCTCACTACAATGCAAATCCATCGCTGACTTTTGGGCACTGGGCTTTTGCGGGTTGGTTTGTTGTTATTCTGTCTCTCACAGCTACAATAAACCTACCATTCCAATTATAGCCTGGTCATTTCTGTGTCAGAGGGCAAACGGACAAAATCAGCAGGGGATCAAATACTTATTTCCCTCACTGTATGTTCAAGTTGTTTTGCAACCCAGAAGGTCTGAGTGAGAACTGTGAAGCATGTGTTGTGCTTTTATTTTATTTTATTTTTCTTGTGTGTGAACTGCTCTCCAATAACTTGCAGGGACTTCAGGGTAAATCTGGCCAACATGTGAATGCAGCACCTCCATTCCAGAGGAGATGTGTGTGAAAGCGCTTTAAAAGCCTCGTGTGAAAAACCTCCTGGAATCAAACTTTACTGAATTTGTTCAGAATTCTGAGAAAATAAACATAGGCTCACCCTGCATGGTTGAAAGTCTCCTTTGCTAATCTGCAGCAAGGGGGCCATTTTAATAATTAGCATTGCTAGTGTGTTCTAGGCATTAAAAGTAGCACAAATATATAATACTCAATGTATATCACTATATACTGTGAAGTGTGCATGTGTGTATTCAGTTAAATGTATTTCCAGGCAGCATATTTATTTTGAAATATCAGACTTAAATCCTTGGGGGCCTGGGATGTGTGGAGGCCCTGGACTTTGAGGGGCTGGGGGCCCATTTTAAAATCTCATCTTGGCCCATTCCAACCTTGCTATGCCCCTGGCGGTCACTACACATGCACAGAAGAAACTTCCATGTAGAAAATGTGTCTCTTGTAAATTGACCCTGAATTTTCCATCCATGACTGGGATATTTGAGAGTTAGAGTCAATAATAAAAGAACAGCACACTGCTTGTGACAGGAAGGGGCAAATTACAATGATTTCTTAGTCTGGCAGGGGCTGGTTTTGGCCCTGGCAGAACTTGGCTGTCTGCTCCTGTTGCAAATGCCTCTGTCTAGTGTGGCAAACTAATGTATCCTCCTCCCTCTTTGGTGTCAAAGCAAGTGGTGAATGTACATATACCCCATCATGAGCCAACAGTCATCATAAGACAAAGGCTGGCAGGAATCATTCACTGGTTTATAGACCCACCACCACCACCTTCTTCTTCCCCTATTTTGCTAGTGGCTATTTGGGCAGGTGATCCTCTAGGACAAAGTCATGTTTTTTAAAAAAGAATGAGATGAGACAGAGAAAATGACACTTGGAATCCTTGCATAACTCCTGACTGTTGTTCTAAGTCTTTTACAGAGATGGCTCATGTTTTCAGGTTTTGATCAACAACCATGTCTAGATGGTACAGTGTTCCTTTTAACAAGGATTTCCAGATATTGTTGACTACAAGTCCCATCATTCCTGTTTGGACAGGGGCGCAATTTCAGTGCTTGCCCTAGGCGCTATTTTCCCTAGTTGCGCCTCTGGCAACATGATCCATGGGGACAAGCTGATGCAGTCAAGTGATAGGGTCTGGGGTTGTGCATAATGAACTAATTCTTTAGTGTGTGTTCATATGCAGAAAAAATAATCTCTGTATACTAGTTTATGGCAAAAACTGTGATACTCTGCTGTAAATGTATTTTCTTTGTAGAACATAACGGGGGAGAAAATGCAGTATGTTAGTTGAAAATGGTGTCTGTCACTAATATGTTTTAGTACAGGAGCAGTTAACCTTGGATCTCCAGCTGTTGTTGAACTACAACTCCTACCATTCCCAAATACAATAAATTGTGCCTGGGAATCCAGTGAGTTATAGTTCAACAATAATTGGAGAGCCAAGGTTGCCCACCCCTGCTTTGGAAGAGCAGTAGATCAGAGGAGTTGGAGGGATCTCTTACTTACACAGAGTAGGAGTTGCAGGATCCTTCACAGGAAGATATCAAGACAGGAGCAGCTGATTTACAGTGGTTATAAACAATATGCTGTCTCCTGCCATTAATTTTACAGTCATGTGACATGGGGAGACCTGAAAATCCAAAACATCCTCCATTTAACGTGATCCAACCTGAACTAAAGCCATCCTGAAACCAGCTTTGAACTGAAATCAGATGTATCAGAC
Organism: Hemicordylus capensis; assembly: GCF_027244095.1. Taxonomy (NCBI): domain Eukaryota; kingdom Metazoa; phylum Chordata; class Lepidosauria; order Squamata; family Cordylidae; genus Hemicordylus; species Hemicordylus capensis. Next base: position 131,670,749 of record NC_069657.1, read on the forward strand.
TTGCTAGAAACAATTCAAATATTAAAATTCTAAGTATGGTTCATTCATTATTTTGTAACTGTCAAGGCATTCCATTTGTCTCAGTGTCATAATGGATGCTCAAAGGTTTGGATATCAAATTTGGATTTGGATGTGCACGGAACCGTGTTTTGGTTTTGGTGTTTTTGGCAGTTTTGTTCTAATTCAAACAAAATTAAAACCAAACCACTGCATGGCAAACACTAGCAGTTTGGTGCATTCAACTGAACTGGGTTGAATTGGTTCAACCCAGTTCAATGGACTATGCCTTTAAAGGGGAATCCAATGAGGATTCCCAATTACAAGCAAGGGGGATCCTGCCTTTAAAAGGCTTCGAAGTGTGGCAAGGGCAGGTGGCAAGATGGCACCTTACCACCACTGGTGGAACAGCTCCTCTAAACCTCGACGCTTCCCCCAGCAGCACAGCAGTTCTGGCTTCTGCACATGTGTGGAGGCCAGAACCACGTGGCCACTATGTGGGCCAGGCTGCTGGGGAGAGCACCGGGGTTTAGAGGAGGCACCGCTGCTGGCAAGGTGCCCTCTCACCATCCCCCAGCCACCCTTAGAAGCCTTTTAAAGGTAAGATTCCCCTTTGCACTGGATTCTCATTTGCAAGCATAGCCCATTGAACCAGTCTATACCGGATCAGGCCCAGTTCAGTTCAAACTCGGACTGGCTGCCTTTTAAAAACAAAACAAAAAAAACATGATGAACATGTTTTCACTGAAACAGAGCACTTCTGGAGCCTGAGGTGAGTGCCAAAAATTCTCTTGCTCTTGCAGAAGGGCTAGCACTGCATGTACACTGTTGGTACAAACACACATGCAACATCAGGATGTCAGCCACTGAATCCACATCCCCTGTCAAAGTCTAATGTGTTCAATAAAAACCAAGACCATATTGACTAACCTATGAGATAACCTTTCATGTACATTAATGAATTGTTGCAAATAACATACTCACAGATCTGACAACATCTGTCCGGAGTAGTTTCAATGGTTCCCTATTTTGAACAGAAAGTTAATAATATTTCAGATGCTAATATTACTTATTCACCCTTTCTTTCTTTCTTTCTTTCTTTCTTTCTTTCTTTCTTTCTTTCTTTATTTATTTATTTATTTATTTTTAGGAACACAGGAACAGCCTTGCTGGACCAGGCCTAAGAGCTGTCTAGTCCAGCATCCTGTTTCCCACAGTGGCCCACCAGGTGCCCCTGGGCAGCAGTGTTCTCTCTAATTTTTCCCCTCTGTGTGTGGAATTAGTTTTGTTCTGGGCAGCATTATCAAAGCAGTATGTGTGCATGTGCATTCAGAGTGGAGCCTTCCTAATTCAACCTGAGCAGAATCTAAAATTAACTGAGTGGACATCAAAAAATGTGTGAGTGCATGCATGCCTTAGAGGGAACTCTTCTGGGAAGCCCAAAAACAGGAGATGAAGGCTTGCCCCCTCCCCCACCACTGCTGTCTTGCTGGTATTCGGAAGTATCCTGCCTCTGAACCTGGAGGTAGCCTTTATTTAACAAGAGTAGTAACCACTGTTAGACCTGCCTTGCAGAATTTGTTTAAACCTCACTTAAAGCCATACAAGTTTGTGGCCATCACCACATCCTGTGGCAGAGAATTCCATAGATTAAATATGCACTGTGTGGAAAAATTACTTCTTTTTATCAGTTCTAAATTTCCTGGCAATCAGTTTGCTGGGATGACCCCTAGTTCTAGGGTTGTGACAGAGGAAAAAGAACATCTCCCTATCCATTCCCTCAACACCATGCATAATTTTGTAAACCTCTATCATGTATCCTTTTAGTCATTTTCTCCCTAAACTAAAAAGCCCCAAATGTTGTAGCTGACAAAGCATCTCATGCATAGGGGTGTTCAAACATCATCTATATATCTATATACTTAATTCTCTTATTTATCTATATACTAAATTCTCTTAGCTGGATGTGTGGCGATGCGTGGCGGAACTCTCGTGAGAGCAGATGAGAGTTCCAATAGGGCAGGGAGAGGAGGCGGCCGTCCGGCAGGCGACCAGCGTGAGGACGGCTGGCGGGAGAAGCCCCGCTGGCCTGAGGAGGAGACCGAGGCCAGCTGGCAGGCAAAGCCCCACTGGACAGAGGAGGAGACCGAGGCTGGCCAGTGGGCAAAGCCCCGCTGGAGAGAGGAGGAGGATGGCCAGCGGATGGAAGCTACTAGGAGGAGGAGATGGGAGGCGGCAGGACGGCCTGGCCCTGGAGAAAAGGCAAACAGCCGTGGAGGAGAACCAGAGGCTGGTGGGGGGAGGAGAATGGGGCAGAATGCTTGTGGGGAGAACAGACTGGGGCTGGGGGGGAGAACGAAAGGGGGGATGCTCTGTGCTCAGTTCAGCTAGTTATCTATTGATTCATCATCAATCAGTCCATCCATCCATCCATCTTATATCCCATCCTTCTTCATGTACATGGTCCTCCTTTTCCCAGGTTATCCTCACAACTCTGAGAGCTAGACTAGCAGTTGAGACTACACTAGTTCTAAGGTAATTCTCCTGTTAAGTCCAGGGTTCAATGTTGCCTTGATGCACCATTGTCTTTGCATCCCTGCACACATATTGCTACAATGCCTTGGAATGTCACAACCTAAATTGCTCACTTCTCCCCACCTTGACTTCCAGTGACTGCAGAGAAATCAGAAACAAATTCAAGCAAACTTACAATGCAGTGCTTCACATGTTACTTCTTCAAAGCTCATACAATTGATTTGCAGATCACTATTGCAAGTTACAGCTATGGCCACTTGTTAAATGGCATTTTTTAAAAGTTTGGGCAAAAGTAAAAGGGATTGTCCTCCATGAAGAAAGGTCTATCAAGCAGCTATTAGACATAACAGCTAAATTAATGTCTATGTTTAGAAGCAAAATACTTTTGAATACCAGATGGTAGGGACAAAGAACAGGAGAAGGCCACCACTGCATACCTTATTTGGGCCTCACACAAACAAGATGTGATCCTTTTCTGTTCTTATGCCACAGCCAAAGTCAATTACCTCCCCCATATTTTCTAAAATATTTTCTCTCTATATAGATACATTTCCCTCCCCACTCCAAAAGGGAACAATTCCCATTTTCCTCACTCATGCCTTCTGTCTTCTCTTCAGTGTTCCTTTAAGCTAAAGTGGATATGTGCGCGTTAGCTTAACCAATGTCCCTCTTCTCCTGGCTCCATCACCAATTGCAAGAAAAAGCGGGGAAAGACAAATTTTTAAAAAGTTTTGAGCCAGCCTGTTTCAATATTATTATTTTAAAAATGTATACCCTACTTTTTTCCATCAGGATATAGCAGAATAAAATTAGCAGAGGGGGCAGAAAAACGGAACCAGCTAAAAATGTAAAGCAGGTCGGCAAAAAAATATCAGGAGATATTGGCACAGGCCTATTGGAGCCAAATACTTTGGGGTTTGCACCAGTATAATTACCCTACTTGCTCTCCACTGTGAAGAACAGTGTGGGCACTGGGGCGGCCCTTTGACCCATGGTGCAGGGTGGAAGTGTACACCGTGGACCCCTTTAACACACATCGTCTTACTGCAAGACAACCAAGAAGGCAGGAATGGACTAATGTTGCTCTTCGGTCAGCCTCTTCCTATTTAGACCATGAAGTCAATTATTCATACAGGGCTGGCTATTAAAATTTTTGATTCGACTGGTAAAAGCAACACAAGCCATAGAAATACTCACTGGAATACAGTTTGCTTGATCAAACACTGGGCAGGTTTTTACGGTGCTAGTCAGAACAAATTGATCTGATAATCTGGTGCATCTGTACTGAGTACAGTTATCCTGTGGATCCTTGTAGCTCTCCCCAACCTGAACAACAAAAGAGAATACCCTGAAATAGGCATCATTGTGCAAAAGAACTTGTTCTTAAGTTCTTTACTACTATTGGAAGTAGATATTTAAGAGGAGGAAGAAGGCATGCAATTCCCATAGAAAATTACAGTGCATACTGAAAACCAAACAGGTCAGCTTTAACCCTGAAAAAGCTCACATATGTAGTTTCTAGATTATACCACTGAATATTTTTTTAAAGGTGCAGAAGATTTGATTTCTATCCAGAAGCTCACAGTAAAACCATGCATCGTCAAATTGTCAAACGAATATTCCTTCTTTTTCCTAGTAGCTGCTTTGCAAACATCGTTCTCCCCCACCCCTTTCCCCCACTTTTGGTCTTACTAAATTAAGTCTGGATAAAAGCACCTTCATTCCATTTTACAGATTGCAGACTGGAACCTTTCTGGTAAGCCTTGCAACATTTCTCTCTCTCTCTCTCTCTCATCCCTACCCTTTTTGCTTAACATACACTCTGAATAAGAATTCTGATGAACTCAAAAGCTTGTTCAATATGATGAGACATTTTGGTTGATTATAATAAAGCCATTATCTTTCTGTTGCTTTAAAACGGATATTAAGGCACACATATGAATGACAGATTTATTAAAAGCACAAAATAGAGGAATTTTAAGTGCCAAACTAGACTGGGCAGTCATCATGCAATTTGGCTCTCCATGTGTATTTCTGGTAAAGTAAGTAGCAGCTCATGGGGTCAGAATTGGCATCAAGATAGGCTTGGGGGAAGACTTTAATTCTTTCCCCCAACTGTGGTCCCAATCTGGATCCATCCCCATTTAGCTGCTAGTTGCTCTGGGTGCAAATAGCAAATATTTGCCCTCCAAGAACAAATAACAGCCACAGGAAGAGCGGTTGGGAATCCAGACCCAGACCATGGTTGGGGCATCCACCTTTACTGCAGTCCTGATCCAGAATTCCCCCCATAGCTGCTACACAGAGATGGGCCTTCTGGGTTACTGCCCAAGATTGTGGAATGCACTCCCTGTTGAGATACAATCCTCCCCATCTCTGGCAATTTAAAAAAAACACACATCTGAAAACTCATCTTTTCACTCAAGCTTTCTCAGCTTTTAAAAATTGTCTATTTTAATTTTATGGTTGATTTTAAATTGTTGAATTGTTTTAACTTTTAATATGTGTTTTAATTCTTTTATGTTAACTGCCCAGAGATGAAAGTTTGGGTGGTATACAAGCAAAACCAATCCTAGGAGGATCATTAATATCATGCATCATTAATATCATGACTAGTTCAGCTGTAAGAATTTGTTCCTCTTTAGATTTATATACATTTTTTGTATATAAAAAATAGAACACTGAATCTGACATATACACTCCAAAAAATCTGTTTTTGTTGCAGTTCTCTTTTTAATGTTTTAACTTATGCAATAAAAAAGGTCTGGAGAGAAGTAAAGAATTTTTTTTATATCAAAGACTACAACAATCACTCGATAACACTTATTTTCTTCATCAGAAGATTCCTCCTCTTCAGTATTTATATATCACCTATATAATACTGAAGAATAGAGAGGCTGGAAACCATGCTAACACACCCCTGCTAACTTGGCAAAGAGGCACCTTTTAATGTGGTGATTCTCTTTATTTAGCAGGGGAGAGTAACTGGCCCTATCCACCCCCAGCACAGCATCCCTTCAGTGGCTGTTGCTGGAGTCTCTTATGTTTATTTTAGATTGTGAGCCCGTTGGAGACAGGGATCCATTTTATTTATTTATTATTTCTCTGTGCTTCGCCCCAAGCCATTTTTGGGAGGGCAGTATAGAAATCGAATGAATGAATGAATGAATAAAATATATGATTGAGAGGAAATATAATAAATTTGTTTCAGCCATATATTGCCAATCAATAAAAGATCAAGCAAAGTTAAGGGTTTATCTATCAGAGATTATTTGTCATACTGGCTGTAAAATATAACGTCAGGTTTACAATATCCTTCGCCTCTCTACAGGATGAGCCATAACGGCTAGAGCAGTCAAAAAAGGCCCCTTTTCTTGTACAGTTATTCTAATGTAGGTGATAATGATATTGGCTCTCAGCAGAGACAAGACAGTTATTTGAGCATTGGTTTGATCACTGGCAGGGGTGTAGCAAGGTTGGAATAGACCCTGGGACAAAAAGTGAAGAAGGGCCACTACCAGATTCCTAGATGTTGTGGACTACAACTCCCATAATAACCAAGCAAAAGCCATTGCAGCTGGGGATTCTGGGACTTGTAGTCAACAACATCTGGGAATCCCTGTTAGAGGGAACACTGGCCATTACCCGCTCCGCTCCCCACCTTCTTTTTCAGAAAGGTGCAAGGGGGGAAGCAAAGAGCAAGCTGACAGCCAGCTGGTGCTCTCTCTCTCTCTCTCTCATTTTGGAATGTGTAAATTGTCTAACTGTTGCCACTCTCTTATTTCAGGTAGCCATTTACTGTTGCGAAAAAGAATGTTTTTAAAGTACATCATCCTCCAAATAGTGCTTTGGTGCTGGCTATGCAATATGGTCCATGGTAACAATGCAGTTACAGGTAACAATGCAATTACAATGTGTAGACATACCCCAACAATCACTATTCCAGATGGAAGTTTTGCTGTGCAAGCCACCTGCATGCATTCGCCACAGCATTTCCCTTCTTCGCTGAAATAGCGGAAACCCTGAAGACACAGATACACTGACTGTTTAACTATCATGCTTGCTATTTGCTTGAAACACAGATTCTCACCATTCCAAAACCCCACAAATGCTCCCATGTGCCCATGGAGCTCTGGTGTTTGCATGCTGCTGATCCACTTCTATAGAGGAGACAGGTCTGAGCATGCAAAGGAATGCACACATGCAGAATTGCTCCTTCCAGCGCAGTGAATGGAGAAGGAAAGGCCTTACAAGTAGAAGAACTCTGTTGTGTATATCATTTCTCCTGCATCCATAGCAAATTATTAGGTCAGTTCACCTGGCTAAGGTGTGTTATGCATCTTCATTGACTTTAGTGTTCTGCACTTAAAATTCTGAATATAATGCACTCCCCTATTACAGAAATAACTTGAATTCAGGGGCATAACTACCATTAGGCAAAGGGAGGCAGTCGTCTTGGCGCCCCACTGCCTCAAGGGGCCCCCCAGAGGCGCATCACATCACTCCCTACCTGCCCATGTTGCACCCCCTATGAATTATGTTGAGTCTCTTGGAGATCGGCAGGAGCAGAGAGTAAAAAAAACTCGATTCAATGTGAACTGGATATTCACCGTATTCATAATGGGGATGTGAGTATGAGTGCACTATAGATTGTGAAGTGTGTTTGTGTGTGTATATCAGCAAGGGGCCCATTTTAAAATCTTGTCTCTGGGCCCCCTCCAACCTTGCTACGCCCCTGCTTGAATTCATGAGAATTCCCGCAACAGAAAAAGAGACATAGTACTGAGGAGTTCAAAGAAGGCAAACGTTCATCTTGTACCGGGGAGCAGAAATTCATGAGAGCCACACCACTCAATTCAGGGAGCCACACTGATCCACAATTTGCCCTTCATGATCTTGTCCATTCTATTAGTTTAAGAGTATCTAGATCAAGATGAAGCCCATATGAAGCAGCCATATGTGGGTCTACAGTTAGGGACCAGCTTCAGAATGCTTTGCCCAGACCTGGGTATGTCAGATTCCTATCTTCAGTTGTTTTCTCCCTGCTCTTTTACATGTACCAAGCCAGAGGTCGCCAGTTCGAATCCCTGCTGGTATGTTTCCCAGACTATGGGAAACACCTATATTGGGCAGCAGTGATATAGGAAGATGCTGAAAGGCATCCTCTCGTACTGCGCGGGAGGAGGCAATGGTAAACCCCTCCTGTATTCTACCAAAGACAACCACAGGGCTCTGTGGGCGCCAGGAGTCGACACCAAATCGACTGCACACTTTACCTTTACTTTATATACATATCGAGCCCAATCATATACCATGGGGGAACAATTCCTTATGGAAAATTCCCCTCAGCATACCTTTCTGGGTCCATTTTTGCGGGGGGAATCATGACAAGTGAGCCATTCTGTAACCAGTTGCTGTTCATTACACCTATTTAAGCATCTGCTATATTATACTTTGTGTGTGGGGGGGGCGGGTAAATAGAGTACAGGTGGCCCTTGATATTTGCAGAAGTTCCATTCCCACCAATTTCCATGGATAACAAAACTGCAAATAAAAAGACCTTGTGAGGAGATTCTCACGATCGGCAAAAAGTGGGCTAAGGGAGCCTAGCCAACTTTTTACCGATCATGTGCTGCAACAGGAACCTCGCAGTTGCTGGCAGCAAACCTCCTAAAGGACCCCTCCCCTTAGGTGAGGTTAACGGAGCGAGCACTCCATTAACCTCATTGTTTTGATCGTGTGTTGCTTCGGCGCAGCTCCATGCCCCAGCAACACACGAGGAGACCCCTGCCAGGAGGCTGAAACAAGCCTCCTGGCCCTGGGGTCTCTCCTGGATGCCTCACGCACTCGTGCGGGGCATCCTGGAACTTCCGGGGGCCACGCAGCCCCCGATCCCCGCAGCCCTGTGACAGAGCTGGCAGTTGTGTGGGCAGCCGATCCGTCCACCCAGGGCTGCAGTTGTAATTGTCTGTGGGGGGAGTGGGCTAAGCCCGCTCTCCCCGCAAACCCTTTTCCCTCTGTGTCTATGAGGATTGGTGGCTTAGGTTTCTTGAGCTTTAAAAAACCTCAAAAAGCAGGGAAGTGGCAGAAATATGGGTAGAAAAGCATAGCACCTTGTTCTCCGGGTCTTCAGGAATGCCCCCCAAATCCTCTTATTTTTCAATTAAAATATTTTAAAATATATAAAAAATAGCCACAAAATGGATCTGCTCTTCAAAATGACAGCTGGAAATGAAATCAGAATTTATTTCCGGCTACTCGGGAACCACAGATAGACAAAAATAGCCTATATCTCATGCCACAGATAAAGAAACTGGGAGGCTGTTCTCACAAACAACCAAGCCCAGGCTTTGGCATCCAAACCTGAGCTTGGTTCCCCATGAGAACCGCCTGGATCAACATGGATCTGGGCAGTGCCATAGCACCAAACCCGCTTTCAACCGGGTTTAATGGAATGAGCTCACCATTAATCGAGGCTCCAGGATCGTGTATCAGCATGGGTTGCTTGCAACCCATCACACGGAGCATTGTGGGATTCCGCTGGCCTCCAGAACATTGCATTGGTTGCTGCCAATGACCAACTTGGGTCAGTCTGGTATTGTCTGCAGGGAAGGTAGGCTTAACCCTGCCTTCCCATGCCCACACGATCATGTGAAGGTCCCCCGGGTTTCTATGACCCATACGTAGATACATGAAATTGCAGTCTGCAAAACCGTGGATCACGAGGGCCTCCTGTAATCACACATTAACAATTGCACTTGCTGTGGACTGGGAGTAAGACTAACAGAGACAGCAGCACAACAGAAAGTAGCCCCTAATCAGAGTACTCACTTTTTGACATTCAGTAAGACATTGTATTGGAGTGCACTTAATTTGATTGGTTTTTGTCTTAGAATCTTGTATATCAGTGCAAACACATTCATCACAGGAGTCTGATTGTACCAATGACCCAGGCTTAAAGAGAAAAAGCAAAAAGAGAGAATTCAGCATGTTAACTCAGAAATGGTTCTGAAAAATAGGGAGTCAGTGAAAGACTGTTAGCAATAGATATTATACAATTCTGGGCTCCCCCCACCCCCACACACACTTATGAAAATGGGATTCCTTATTTTTTGTATCACTTTGATAGTCCCTGCACCAATGTTTTAGAAGAAGATACACCAGGAAGCTTTTCACATGGGGCTTTTGAAGCCCTTTAATTCGCATCTCCTCTGGAATGGAGGGGGTGCATTCACATAGTTAGATTTACCCTGAAGTCCCAGAGAGTTATTGGGAAGCAGTTCACACACAATTCGGGTTTTTCACTGTGCATTAGAGTGTAACCCGATCTATATCCAGGGTAAAAAAATCCACTCTTTGCGTCTGGTTTTGGGGACAACTTCGAGTTTGCAGTAAAGCCTCCCCATAAACCCACAGTAAAACCTGCTGTGCATAAAAGCCCCAGGTATATTGTTCCCAGCTACTGAAGGCATGAAAGAAAGACAGAAAGACAGAAAGAAAGCCTAAATCAATTTACCTCAAATAGAAACTTTTACAGCTGCCAAATTATAACAGAGAAAGGATATGGATAAGATCACTTAATATTGACAATAAAGTCATAAAGTCCAAATACTTTAATCTGATTTCAGAGGAAAACATTATTATGAATGTTAAGAACTGGAATGCTCACATAAACTGGCATCTTCTCTATAGAGTTGTTTAACAATTATGGGTGGATAGCTAAAGCTATAACCTCATAGTGTGATATGGTAAGCAGCAGTTCTTACCCGATACTCAGTTCCATTAGATACACAAACGCCTTTTGGTACTGTAAGTAAAATAAACAAAAGCATGCTCAGAATGTTTGAATCTTCTGCTCTATGAGCATTATGGGCTGTTTTTCAGTTTTCTGCCATACAGGTTGTAAATAGCCACACTGGCAAATTAGCAAACAGCACTTTGAATAGATCCAAATGGTCACAATCATAGGATGCATCCTGTCATCCTCGGAATGCAATGTGCTGTGCAATCCTATGCATTTTACTCAGAAGTAAATCCTGTTGTGTTCAATGGGGCTTACTCCCAAGTCATGTGCATAGGGTTGTAGCCTTAGAATTATGTGCTTCCACTTAAAAATAATGATTTGGAACTTGGTACTTACTACAGGAATAAATAGGACAACATCCAGCCTCAGGAGTGGTTCTTACAGATTGGAAGCCTGGGTGACATTGCCTTGTGGTCACAGAACAGGACCTCACATCACATTCTGTAAATAAAGTGATAGATAAAATGAAGGCATTCCCTTTTTGTTTCTTTTATCCAGATGATGTGGGCATAATAGTCCTCTCACTTTAAGACCTGTAAACATCTGCCTTAAAAAAAAAAGAAAAGCAAAAGGTTTTAGGGATAATTTTCTGGATTATCCATCTTCCATATTCATAGTGAAATGGTACAGAGAGGGCAGCATAGATTCTCAGTCCTGAAAATATACATGCCTTTATTCTACCATGGAAAAGATACCTCTAAGGCTAGGAAAAGCATTTGCTTACCACACACTGTCTCCATGCAGCAGGGATCTTTTGAATTCAGCCGGACTGTAGGCACAAACCCTTCCTTAGTGCAAATGATTGGTGGAGACTTTGGACAAATGTGGGGTGAACAAGAAATGTCCAGTGTGTCCTTGCTGCAAGTGCAGGTCTGACAGTCTTTTTCCCAATGTTCTCCTGGCTGCAGAAATGTAAAATTAATAACTTTTTTTTTTAAAGGAGCAAAAAAATAGGAGCCACATTGTGGGTGGGTGGATGGGAGTGCTTCTCAGGACAATAGCACACATAAGAAGGTAGAGTTTAATTTCCCCCCTTGTACTGTGGTCCTGACAAAAAATTGCCTAGCTGTTCTCTGCTTTGCTCCCAGAGTAAACCGTAGCCTAGACGGAATTTTTGCTGGGGTCACAGTGCAAGGGGAAAGGATTCAACTCCCCTTCCCAGTGCTTCACAGTCCTGGTCCTGATCAGACTCCACTGTCCCCTGGGGCTCCTACTATTACGCATTTGACATGACATATAGCGTGGCCCTGACTTGCCCAAAGTTACCTACTGAATCCATAACCAGTGTGGGGCTTGAATTCCAGTCTTGCATGTCCATGTGACACTTTCTACCAACTGAGCCATAATAGTTCTAGTGGGGTATTTATATAGGACAATTTTTTGCATCATATTACCTCCAAAAAAGACTCATGAATTGTCAAGATGCCCGAAGATACATATATAAACCCTTCCTACATGACATTTTTAGAAGCAGGAATAACATTCAAGAAGACTTCAGTTGGCGGGGGGCGGGGGTGGGCTTTCTGCAAGCAGAAGGGCATATTTTGGACCAAGCCTATGTAAACTTTACAGGTTGAAATCACAATATAGAATGTGATTCAGGGTATATTTTGCCTGAGAACTCTTCCTTACCTGTCTCAATAGTCCATCAGGTCCTGTGCAGCCTACAAATTAGGACAATTAGAATGTCAGGAAGACAATGTCAAAGTGACAAAAGCATAGACAGGATCATATCTAAACCAGGGCCCCAGTAAATAAAACAGTGCATTTGGAAGACCATGAGACAAATAAATTGCTCATATTTAGTGTCTTCAGTTTCTTTGCTTTGTCATTATCCAAAGCTTGTTCTCGGGCATTTAAGCTAAGCTGGCCCACTTTCTTTCCTTAGTGCTGGCCTCACTCCCTCTGTATCTCTTCTAAGTTCCACTAGCACAGAGTACTACAAACATTATGCATAAGGGATTTCTAATGCTCGCCCTGATATGGGCATTTTGGACCCAATGTATTTTCAACAATACCCTTCTTTTCCTTACCACAGATGGAAACACAAACACTGTCATGATAATTCAACTGGATCATTCCATCAGGGCAGAAGCATCCTTCAACAAGTATTCCTTCTTGAGTGTCATGTAGTGGTGCATCAGTTCTGACAGCATTTTGTCTGCAGAATTATGCATGGTAAAATAAGTATCACTGTTTAAGGCTATCTGTTTAAGGCTAAGTATCCATTTGTTTAAGGCTAAAATCTTTTCATGTCCTTCTTTGGGAAAGCTTTTTATGTCCTACCTTGGCGGGGAGGATCAGATTATTTTGCGGTAATCTTGTCAATGCACTCACAATAGTACATCCTTTCATTTAAAAACATATTTTATTTCGTTAGATTTTTAATTCATCAAATCTTTGAGGATTCAAAAAGAGGACCAACATTAGAAACATCTGGTCAAATCAATTATATATTTCACCATGACCAACACCACCACAAACAGCTATTAAAAGAAGAAAAGGTGCTAATGAAATCTGGCATTTCCAAACTTTAGCCATGCCCAAACTGGGGATAAAGCAACCATTTCTGCTCCATTTTTAATGTCTGGTCGAGATGAAAATGGAACAGAGATTTTACTAAAATCTGGTAAAATCCCAATAATGTTGCTGAGTCATAAAGGAACCTTGAAAATGATTTTTAATTAATGAGGAAAAAGACTAACTTTCAGAAGTCCTGTTTTGTCCCCTTTCCCCTCGTAAAACAATTAAGCATTATGGGGGGAATTCAGCTATCTCTAGGAAGACTCCATCATTCATCCATATGTTAGTGGTACCTGGAAAGATACAGCTCCAGCAAATTCTTCCAAATAAATACATAGTACAGCCCATTTTAACAAGAAGTGGGGAAAGCCCCAATAAAGGAAAATCAGCAGGAGGGGTGGGTTGCAAAATGCATGTCCAAATCATATCATTTATATTGCTAAGGGATATCTCTCTGTTATAACTGAGCCAAAATGAGGTGAGGATTGAATCTAGCAAATATTTTGAAGCCCTTCAAAAAGCACCACCTCATTTTCAGGAAGCATTCAAAAGGCACAAAAAGTTTACATAAATATAGGGAATATATCTCTGTTTGCTTAGCTGCACTCTGCTGTGGCAGTGAAACCACTGCACCGCTTAATAGGAAAACAGGAATGTATACTCCAATATGCTTTTTTGATTAGTGCTAATGTTGTTTATTACCACCAGTATATTGGCCTTAATAGCATGTTTGCTTAAAGCACATTCCAGTGTGCATTCTAACATGGCTAGAGATGGCTTGCTTGATGGCAGTGTGGCTTTGTTTGCTCTGAATGATATTACCATGTAGACAATTTTGATTGGATCCATGACATCATCACATTCACTACATGTTCACTGATTAGCTGGGATCACATGGTGAAGAAGACAATGACCTATAGAGGGTTTTTTAAAAGGCACCAAAGCTGCAGCAGATAAGAGGAACAATGGTTGCAAAAAGCGTGAACACTAGTATGAAAAAGTGGCAAATTCCCCATCCCCACCCCAAGAAGCTTTTCATATACTTTTTTGCCTTGGAAATATTTGAAGACAAAAATTCAGCAAAGCTTCAATTATAGTATTCTGTTGTATTCTATCCGGTATATTTTATGTTTTGTTGTTTAGAAGTTTGTCCCAGTGGGGATCCTGTAGAGAGTGGGGGGGGGTGGAGTCAGAAAGGCAAAGGGAGGGAAAGGAGAAAGAGAACATGGAGTTGTTTCTGAATAAACTCTTTGTTAAATCTTTTCAAGATTACTTTGTGTTTGTGAGGGAAGCAGCAATATAACATATTCCTTTTTTTGAAAAAAGAAATAGATTGCGAATCAGGCTAACACATGGGATTTAGGGGCAAATGGCACAAATTCTTCACTGCTGCTACAATTTCAAGAAAAACCAACAGAAACTTAACAGATTTGTGCTTACTAACTCACAGATTTGCCCTATAGTGGTACTCACCCACTATAGCAAGTGAGCCTTTCCATTCTTCCACATGGTTTATAGATTTGGTCCTTAGAGCATGTGAGTTCTGTGAAACATTTACAGATTTCAGTTGGAATCCATCTACACGTGCTGCATCTTCCAAGCATAAAATAATGAATACATTTCACGAAGTGATTCCAACTGAAAAATCCCCATGCACATGAATGGAGGGGGTAGCTACACATCTGCCTCACTTTGTACATGCAGAGCTGTCCCCTACCATAGAAATGAATGGGAAAGCCATTCTTGTGGGGAAGCTCAGTGTGTGCATTTGCTCATCCTTCAGTCACTTCACTGGGGCTTCTCCACAGGTTCCAAATGAAGGCGGAAGGGCAAAAGTGACACCATTTTGAACGTGTTTCTACTGTATTTCAGCACATACCAGGCATACATGATAAGAAACGTTATTATACAACTCATTTTTCTGATTCAAAAACCACTTTAGCACTCTTTCCTGAATGTTGCAGGTAAAGGAGTTATGCTTTGTGTTCTATCCAACCATGTTATGGCAGGGTACATTGCAAGCAGCAAATGGGGGACAAATATAGTTGCGCTGCTCTTCCAGTAGTATAAAAGCCTACTTACATATATAGATACAACATAGGATACACCTCTTGGACTGTAGGATAGGATATAGGATACACCTTTTGGTCCCCTGCGAACTGAGCAATGAGGCACTTTTGGGGGGGACTTCAGCAAGATGCCCTCGGGGTGTCGACAGCACAACCTTTCCTTTCCAACTGCCATGTGAATCTGCCCTCTATTGAGATCTTCCAGAGGGGCTCTTTTCTGCATGGCACATGCCATCACTTGGTGAGGCTCAGAAAACATACACGCAGAATGGGGCCTTTTCTGTGATGGCTCTGAAACTCCTTGGTGGAAAGGATTAGTTTCCCTCCCTTCTAGTGTTTAAGAGGGCTGGTTAATCAGCATTTAATCAGGATAGTTGAATCCTGGTTAAGTGCTGGTTAACCGAAACAATTTGACCAGGATTGCCTGGAAATTCTGCATTCTCACAATCAGCTCCATGGGGCTTGCTGATCCTGATTCCATTTTTAACCAGGATCTTGTAATAATGATAGTGCAGTCATAATAGATAACATAAAGGAATTAACTCAAGAACCCACACATGGGAGGTTTTTTAACTCACCACACTTTCTGTTGGTTTTGCTTCTCCAGTCCATGCAGATCCCATGGAACCCACACATGGCTGCATAGGCCTGGAGACTTCCACATTCAGCATTCTGCTTTGGCAATGAGCATCCATCCATAACACAGGCATCATAGTAAGGCCGTGGGGGGACAGCATCATGACATTCTGTAAAGTTCCTTGTTTAATAAATAATATTGCATCATTTTTCACAATGTGAGCTGGCAACTTCATTAAAATCTGTTATTTGAGATCTTGTCCATATACTTTACATTATTCTAGGTGGGGAAATCTGTCCATAAAACGTTAACAATTCAGCACAAAATATATTTTTAAATATATGTTTATTTTAATAAGCAGCATGATCTCCCTCCACCCGCAGTATTTAATCTTTCTGAATTAGATATTCTGCTACTGCTTAATAGGTTTTATATGGATGTGTTCTATTTTATTTTATATGAAATGAAAACAATGCTGCAGGCATATCATCATAATCATCATCATTGCAACGCATTTAAAAATGACCGTTGAATTTAATTGCCTACCACTTCAATTTTAGAAAATGACAATACCTTTCCTCTGAAAATCTGATGTCTGTTGCCAGTGTCATGCTGGTGTGACATTTCATCTGCCTAAACTGCTTATTTCTTGAATATACATCCTACTTCAGAACACTTTAGCATTCTTAACCACAGTCACCTTTTTGTAGACATTCTGATGTATGTCATATTAACTGAAAGTGTGATTTACCAGATAAGTTTACATAAAGAAGGAGCAACACAAGCAGCCATTTTGGGTTGTGGTGTTCCAGTTGTAGAAGGTGCCAGATGTTGACCTGAATCACAATATCTAGCCAGAAGGTCTGTCACTTTCCAGTCCATTGCCATCTCTGTGAAAGAATCTGCAATCTTGCCATTCCTTTTCAGAGCATCATCTGTCTTTTTATTGGTGCATGTACCTGGCCAAGATAAGAAGGTCAATCCAGACAAAAGCTAAGAAGGTATAGGAATCTATAAACTCCCTGTACAAAGCAAAGTAGCAACTATTTTCTCATCATGTTTGTAATGACAATGCCTTAGCTCTCTGTCAGAAACAGTTTCACCTCTGGATTCTCCCTTAATCCCCAATTTCTCCCTCTGTTTTTTTCCTCCTGCTCCCTTTGTTCCTTATTAAAGGAACACTCATAATAAAGTAATACTCAGGCTCTTCACATGAAAATACCTAGCCGGGCTTGGGTAGGGCTGCTCATGTGGAGGGCCTGATCCCAGCACTGCCCTACCAGATAGCCTGAATATTTTACATGGCTTTTACTAAGGTAGAAGGGTGTGAACGCGCCCTTCTACTTCTGGTTGCCCGGGCTGCCGGCAGCCTGAGCAGCCATAGAGTCTGGTGGCTAGAGTGCCTGGCAGTATGGAAATCCCACAATGCACCATGCTCCTTGCGGTGCATTGTGGGATTTCTGGAGGCTGGGCTTTGTTTCCCTGGCCTCCCGATGGCCACGCCGTTCCTGGCAGCACAGCTCATGTCAGCACGTGAGCGGCATGGCTGAAGACACTGCAAGGATCATTGGGAGGGGAGGGGGAAGGTAGGTGCTATCCTGCCTCCCCCTCCCCCAGCCCTCCCCACCCTGGGTTAGAAGGTTGTGTGATGGCCTTATTGTATCCTTATTAAAGCACATAGGTTTGTACGGTTCTATTTTGTCTTTCCCGCTGTTCCCCTTCCCTTATCTCTTCACATTGTACCAAATTGTGAGCCTTCCGGGCAGGGATCTATTTGTCATCCTTTATATCCGCAGCTCAATTTTCACCCTGAGTTTCTGGGATAAAATGGGCTATGCTGCTTAATTAAGAAATAAAAGGAATGGGAAGATGTTCTTTAAAAAAAAAAAGGTTATCAGCTTCAGGGGTCTGTTCCAACTTGATATGAACAAAAAGAAAGTGAATTGGTCACAAGAAAGATTGATGCAACTTTCCTTTAAAGATATAAGGGGATGCTATATACTGATTCAGACACTTGTCCTTTTAGCTTAGTATAGTCCGCTTTGACTAGCAGCAGCTTTCCAGGTTTTCAGGTGAGGATGTTTTCCAGCTGTGCTGCCTGAGAGCTGTTGGGTGGAGGTGGCTGGAGTTGAACCTGGGCCTTCTACATGTATAGATGTGCCCCATTACTGAGTGATGAGCCGTCCCTACAACTCAACACCTTCTGATCTTTTTAGCATATTCTATTTTGTGACATCATAAAGTAGAATATGCTAAAAACTGATGATGTGGCGACTCCCTTTTCTCTCTCTCAGAGGAAGTTGTTTTATACCCATTCAGACCATTGATCCATCTAGCTCAGTACTGTCTGCACTGAGTGGCAGTGACTTTCTGGGGTTCAGAAGGGTCTTCCCCTGCCCTACATGGAGATGGTAGGAATTCAACCTGAGACCTTCTTCATGCAAGTCATGTACTTTAGCATTGGGATGCAGTCCTTTCCCTTCTCCCTAAATTTCTCCACCACAGGCAAAACATTAAAACTAAAATGTAAACAAGTAATATCCCAAATACAAGGATGATTAATTTAAGCCACACGGCATCATTTCTTGGTGCATTGCCTCTTCTGTTTTTATGCAATACTCACCACATTGCCCTTCAGTATTGTTATAAAAACTGCTGAAAGGCAGGCTTATATAAAAAGCAAGCTGAGTATAGGTGACATAAAGTCCAATATTCCGTATTTTAACAACAATGTATGGTCCAGAGGTAGTGATATCAATGCCATCATTTGAAAAACTTGGAGCGATTTCCCTGTTGTTAAACAGAACCTTTAAAAGTAATGGATGGAAGAATTAAGACAAGTCCATGAAGTACTTGAAATAACCTGGTTAGGCACAGCTATTCCTTTCCCAAAAGAGACTTCTTCTTCTTCTTCTTTTGCTTAGCACCTAATTAGCACTAACCCTGATTCGTAACCAGTAGACTAAATCCTATCTGCACTGAATGAAAGAGGGGAGGGGTTCCCTGTGGCAGTTTGTGGAGGTTTATCACTTTTATGTTTTAAAGAGGAGATGTGCATTCCAATTCAGCCTTCACTGAGATGAAAAATTCAAAGGTTCACAATATGCATTGCTGGAGAGGGGTAAAGGGAGAGAGATCTGCTGATGTTTACCATCTTTATTTCTGGTTAACGAGCTAGGTGAGCATTCCCTCAACTGTATTAGTAAATCAGGAGACCACTTGAACCAAATAGCTAAAAATTAAATTAAGTTCAGGACAGTTCATGGCACAGACATCAGCCTTGTATCACTCTTCACCAGTTATGTCACAGGCACTCTTCAAAAAGTACCCACATCATTTGCCCACCCTCATTTAACACTAAACTCACAAGCAAAGCAGATGCACTTTGTTTTGGGGGTGGGGTGGGGATGATCTCCAGCATTTTCCTGAAGTACACAGCCATGCATCTTATTGGATGTCCTTGGGCAGATATTTCAGTTTCTCCTTCAGTCTCCCTCTCCTCACTGGATCTGTTCACACATGCACATCATTCCATTTGGGACCAGCATGTGCACCCTCCCACCCCACCCTCAATCTCTTACCAGTCCCAGTCATTGCTGGTTGCCCCGTTTGGGGGCCATCAGGAAATTTTACCCCCATGTTCTGATTAGCCTTTGAATGGTGGGTGGGGATTGCCCTCACTGGGACCATTACAGCTCTCATGTGGCTTATGGACATTGTACAGGGCACTGGGAGGTAGAAGGCAGATCAGTTAAACTGTTTTAGGAGTACCAAAACCTGCGCCATTTTGGGTTTTTTTAAATGGGGGGTAGCCCTGCCCCTAAAGGGGTGCAATTAGACCCAAATCAAAATCGGGTTGAATTTTTCTCCACCTTTGTAGGGATGTGCGAGCCAACTTGTATCAAGCCGGGCTCAACAATGAGCTGGCCAGGTTCAAGCAGTCTGCGTTCAAACTGGACCACCCCCAGTTCTAAGAACCAGCTTGCAGGCCAGCTTGGGGGGATATACAAGTAAAGAGGGATTCCCCAGCCTAAGTAGGGGGCAGTAGTGAAAGGGGAATATATATTTACCTTTATTTCCTGATGGGGGATGCAGCAGTGGTGATGGAGGTGGCAGCCAGCCTGTCATTTGGGAGGCTGGCACGGTGGTGGTGTCTCCATTGTCGCCTCCGTCATCACCTCCAGTGTCACCATGTCTGCCTCCTCAGCTGGTGGGAAACTAAAAGTAAATATTCCCCTTTCACTGCTGCCCTTCGGCTAGGGAATCCCCCTTTACTTGTAAAGGGGAATCCTAGCTGGATTCCCTTTTACATGCATACCCCACAAGCTGGCCCATAAGCCAACTCAACCAGCTCAATGGCCGAACCAGACTGGATGCAGTTCAGTCAAGACCAGGCTGGGTCCATTTGAATCTGGTCCAGATTCATACCAAACAGCCAGCTTGGCACCCCTGCACCTTTGGTCAGAGGGGCTGGAGCTGAGTCTAACAGCAGGTGGTGCAGTGCCTTTGCCCCAGTCCTAGTGCAGGCTGATGGGTACTCCCTTCTTGGCAGTGCACTTAGCTGCACTGCCGGGGCAGGCAGAATGTGTGGAGGAGAGCTGGTCTTGTGGTGGTAAGCATGACTTGTCCCCTTAGCTAAGCAGGGTCCACCCTGGTTGCATATGAATGGGAGTCTAGAAGTGTGAGCACTGTAAGTTTTCCCCTCGGGATGGAGCCACTCTGGGAAGAGCAGAAGGTTTCAAGTTCCCTCCCTGGCTTCTCCAAGATAGGGCTGAGAAAGATTCCTGCCTGCAGCCTTGGAGAAGCTGCTGCCAGTCTGAAGACAATACTGAGCTAGATAGGCCAATGGTCTGACTCAGAATATGGCAGTTGCCTGTGTTCCTGAATTGAGGATTTACTCATCTGCCTGCCAGCTGCCCATTTCTTGCTCTGATGCCTATGTGGTTATTATTGTTGATTATGTTATTTAATAAAGTTTGGCTGGGCAGATTGCCTGTGCCAATTTACCCATATACAGTATGCTTGTCTGGCTTCTTCACTTCTCAGTGCAAATGTTTGAAGTCATCCACACAATAAAAACTCTGTTCTACCTAGGTTTGGGAGCTGTGTGTGCTCCCAGTTTTCAGTTGTGTGGAAGCAAAGTAAGAGGAGAACCTGGGTAGAAGTGATTGTGTGGAAGCAAGGTAGGAGGAAAATCTGGGTAGCTTTTCCTCCTACCTTGCTTCCACACAATCACTTCTCACAATTGACATCCACATCTATTTAAATTTATGATCTTAGTCCTATTTGGCTGTTCAATATAATATACTATAAAATAATACTCATGAGAAAGGTAAGAAATGTATTACCAGGTTGCCTGCTTTCCCATTTCCAACTCTTTGCGTCAAAATTACGATAGAGTGGTTATAAAATATGAAAAGGGTCATAGTGCAGATAGCTCCTTCTGCGGCAGCACAGTAGTGATTGTCCATGTGGATCCAGAAATTCTGAGAGTTAGGTCGGATTGGTTTCATCAGGAGATAGGTGCAGTTCCCACGGAAATTATAATAGGATCCATCAAATGTTACATAGTGTTGATTTCCCCATCCACTGCAAGCACCTAAAAAGCACACACTTATTACAGTTAGAAGGGGGGAATTATTGAGTTCGACCAACAGGCTCTCAAATCTACAGTACTTGCCAGCACTCCTTTCCCCGTTGCAAGGTGGAAGTCATCCATTAACTAACACATAGGTCAGTCTGTGTAATCCAAGTGACATTTTTAATCTAAATTAAAGGCCGGGGTAGAAAGCCAAGTTTGGTGGTGTGGTACTGCCAGGATCGGGATCAATCCCGGCAGTTCTCACACACAGCCTAACCTAGTCTGGTCATCACTAGTTGGGTTAGGCTGCGTGTGAGAACAGCTTTTATATGTCAGAATGTGTGTCAATAAAATCAACCTATAAATCAACTTTCATTCCACACATTCTATAGTTCTTGTTGTATTTTATCTAATAAGCTTTTTTGTTTTGTTGTTTGGAAGTTTGTCCCAGTGATG
The DNA here is from genome assembly GCF_027244095.1 of Hemicordylus capensis. Classification (NCBI taxonomy): domain Eukaryota; kingdom Metazoa; phylum Chordata; class Lepidosauria; order Squamata; family Cordylidae; genus Hemicordylus; species Hemicordylus capensis. The sequence goes on from NC_069657.1 coordinate 131,692,291, forward strand.
ATCCTGTAGAGGGGGATGGAATCCAAAAAGAAAAGGGAGGGAAAGGAAAGAGGGGAAATGGAGTTGCTTCTGAATAAAGTCTTAGTTAAACTAGAATAAGATTTATTTGTGTTTACATGGGAAGCAGTTATAAAACAGTCCTCAAGGTCAAACCAGCCCTTCATCTTTCTAAGTCCTTCAAGTTTTCAACTCTACAGCTTCATTCCATATAACCTTTGTTACCAGTATATCTCAGTTACAACCTCTTCATTAAAACCTTCTTTTAAATTCCCCATAATTATTGTATTTCACTCCTTATTAATTAGTAAAGGATGCTTATACTTCATCCTCAAACTTCCTCTGCTGACCCAGCATATCGTTCAACCTACAGTAAGGATAATGAGCATTCTCTGCCCACTCCCAAAGTCGCTGTGCAAAAAAATTCTCCTAAAAACAGGTTCCCCTGGGTTCTTCTGGATGTTATTTTGAGCTCCATTTTGCACTCACAGCAGTCCTCCCAGTGCCTGTGATTGCATGAGCAATGTAGCAGAGGATCCAGAAGTACTGATCATAGCTGTGGCAACTTCTGTGATTATAATACATTTTGGATAGGCAGAAAATCGTAGAAGTTATTGTTGAACTCCTGGACATTGTACATTACATAGATTTATACTTTTATACAAGAATTTATACAATTCTGGCATGTTCTCAATCTGTCTGGAAACATTTGTTTGATAGGTAGGCCTCTATTACATTATTATAATGAAACTGAACACAAGAAACCTCACAGATTACTTTAGCTTGGGTATTATGGAAAGAAAGGCCGACTTACATTGGCATTCCAAAGTCCCGCAACACTGAGATGCACCATGGTTTTTGACAAGTGGCAATCCATTGACACAGAGCTTCAGCTTTTGAGGTGGACAGCGCACATCTGATACTTTAATATTGTTTCTACCTAAGCAAGTAGCAATTTGGCAGCTTCCAAATGTCCATAATTCTTGAAACTATTGATGTATAAAAGGAAAGAAAACCAAAACAGGAGGAATGAGTAGTACAATTTGCTCTGCCTTGACATATGGTCAGTTCAACTCAATTCTGTATGCTTCAGCACCGTACAAATAAGAATCCACTGCGTCTTATCATCTATTTCTAAGCTGTGTCATATTTTTCTTGAAGATGCTGGCTTAAGATGGGACTATTCAACAATGGACTGCTATTCTGCAGTTGTTCATGCTATACACAACTATGCATTGTTGGTGAAGAAGAGGCATCTGCTGCCTTTGTAGCCTTGATGTCAGACTTTGATACCACTAATAGAAAGAAGCTGCGGGTGCTAACTTGGACTGTCTTCTTCAGCTAGTTAAAGCTCTGATACTTGCCTAAAGGTGAGCATTTATTCAACTGCATTCCAATGACCAGAGGAGGGATCAAGCAAGGATTAATCCTAGTCTCATTTCTTTTTGACTTCTTTATTAATGATATTGTTGCTGACCTCAGAGAAAAGCCCCCTGTCCCAATAATAAGGAAAAGATAAACAGTCTTTTCCCAGGCCACATGGTTCTAGATTTTTTATACCCATGTTGAGTTTCAGACTTTCAATATTCACACAATTTGGTTGGAACCAGTGAAAACATAAGGAATCCCATTTTCTCTTGTTGAGAATAGAAAAACCATGTCATCAATGTTAAGGATGAGCATGTGGTGTGTGAAGTTTCCAGGGTGTGTTTAAGAACAAGAGAAATAGATTTGGGTGTCATCAGCATATTGATAACACCCTGCACCAGATTTGGGTGTCATCAGCATATTGATAACACCCTGCACCAAATCTCCTGATGATCTCTCCCAGCGGTTTCATGTAGATGTTAAACAACATCGGAGACAATATGGAGCCCTGAGGGACACCATAGGAAAGTTCAGATTTTGAAGAACAACAATCTCCAAGAGACACCATCTGGAATCTGCCAGTGAGGTAGGAGCGGAACCACTGCAAAGCAGTGCCTCCCAACCCCAGCCCCCTCAGATGTTCCAGAAGAATACTATGGTCAATAGTATCGAAAGCCACCAAGAGATCCAAAAGGACCTACAGAGTCACACTCCCTCTGTCAATTCCCAATTGGAGCTCATCCATCAGGACGACCAAGGCAGTCTCCACCCCACAGCCCACCTGAAAGCCAGCTTGAAATGAATCTAGATAATCAGTTTCCTCCAAGACTGCCTGGAGTTGGGAGGCCACCACTTTCTCAGTCACCATGCCCAGCCATGAAAGGTTGGAGACAGGCCTGTAGTTATTTAACTCTGAGGGATCCAAGGCAGATTTCCTCATAAGCAGTCTAATGATTGCCTCCTTAAGACGAGGAGGCATCCTGCTATCCTCAGAGAAGCATTTATAATCTCTACCAGGCCCTCTACAACAGCCTCCCTGCTAGATAGTATAAGCCATGTCGGGCAAGGATCAAGAGGACAGGTGGTAGGCCACACCATTCCAAGCAACTTGTCCATATCCTCAGGAGTCACGAACTGAAACTGATCCAGGATCATCACATAAGAGGAGCTGCTGGACACCTTGGCATCAGACTCTGTAACAATTGTAGAGTTTGAATCTAAGTCTGCCCAAATATGAGAGATTTTGTCCATGCACACAAAAACTCATTAAAAACGTCACAGCGAGTAATTGTTGGTTCCAAGTACTGACTAAAGGGGGAGAGGTGCACCTTAGGCCCTTCACGACCCTGAACAACTCCGTCGGATGTGAACTTGCAGACACAATATGGGAGGAAAAGAATGGCTTCTTTGCTGCACGTATCACCTGAGCATAGATCTTCAAATGCGCTCTATGTAATAATCTTTTGGATTCGAGTTGAGTCTTTCTCCACTTGCGCTCTAGTTGTCTACCTCACCGCTTCAGCCCCCGTAGTTCTTCTGTATACCAAGGGGCCAGTTTTGAAGTGGCTGCTTAGTTTTTGAAGAGGACGCTCAGGAGCAATTGTGTCCACTGCCCTGGTGAGTTGATTATTCCAATTCTCCACCAGGGCATCAACAGGGTCACCAGCAGAGCCAAAGCTAAATCCCTCCAAGGCTTCTTGGAATCCTATTGGATCCAGTAACCTTCTTGGGTGGACCATCCTAATGGGCCCTCCGCCCCTACAGAGGTGGGATGTGGTCAAGGGTCCAACCTTAACCAGATGGTGGTCCATCCATGACAATGGGGAAATCACAGGAGTCCCCACCCATGGAGCACCATCCTGTTCAGAGTGAAAGACCAGATCTCAAGCGTGTGACAAGCAATATGCGTCACCCCTGAGACCACCTGGGACAGGCCCACAGTTGTCATGGGCTCTATGAACTCCTGAGCCGCCCCAGACAAATTAGTCCCAAAGTGAACATTGAAGTCCCCCAGCACTACAAACCTGGGAGACTCCAACACCAAACCCGAGACCAAGTCTGTCAGTTCAGTTAGAGACTCTATTGGGTAGTGGGGTGATTGGTACACTAACAGAAGTCCCAGTCTATAGCAAGTCCCCAAACTTAGGTCATTAGGTCATTACCATAATTTCCAAAAGCCTGTTTTATGGCACTGTTTTTGTCATACAGTTTTGACAAATTATTTAATTGTTCCCAAACATTAGTATAATTTATTCAAAGTTATAGTTTCTCAAGTAGTTTTATTGAAATCATGCATTTACTTAATTCAGCCTGACTCTTCTGGCCTATGACAGGTTGGTTCCATGAAATGCTCCATAAAGAAATACACTTATCACTGTTAAACTGCAGCAAAAGGTTCTACAGTTTTGGGTGAAGGATCCTGTAAAATTTCCCCAAATCATGATCTCTGTAGCTAGGGCAAAGAGAAAACAGAAGATGTTCCACACTAACTATTTACCTGTTTAGAAACTGCATGTGTGCAACTCAGGTTCTGCCCTGAACAACTGAAAGATCACAACCACTGGTTTCTACAACAGGTAGATTTTACAACAGGTAAAATAACAGGTAGATTTCTACAACAGGTAGATTTTTTCACTTGGAACTTATTCTAAGAGATCATGCAGATGGTTGCAACTTGCACTTTAGTGGAGGTTAAAATATAACCCACCCCCCCTTTTACACTAAGGTATTTGGCCACTATTTGAACTAATATGTCTAACTAGCTTAACCTATGTAGAGCATCTGCATGATAGTACTTGATTGCTCCCCTCACCACCTGCCACAGCCCCCCTCACCTCAAAGATCTCCCCACCCTCACCTGAGCTGAACTCCTGCTCCTCCTCCATCCCGTTGCTTCCATCCCCCTCACGCCTCTTGGTCACTCCATCCCTTTACTTCACCCCCCTCACCTCTCTTGGTCCCAGCTGCAGCATTGCTGGCACCTACTGGCCTAGCTGCAGCCTCCTGTCCCCAGAGACCTCCCCACCTGAGCCCTGCTCTTGCTGCTCCCCACAGGAGCAGCAGGAGCCGCTGCCGTGGTTGACCGGATCCTTCCTTGCTGCCAGTGCCATCATGGCCGCTCATTCCTCTCAAGCTGCTGACAGGCTCGGGCCCATCCCTCACCCTTCCTTCTGTCTCTCTTCTGCTACCTTCTTTTTCTCTCTTTCTCTCTCCTCCACTTAGTCTTCTCCACTCTTTCTTCCCCCTCCCTTCATGTTTTCTCTCTCCCTCCCTCCCTGAGTTAACAGATATTGTTCATCTTGTTTCCTCATCTAATTCACACAACGGCAGCCTCCTTCTCCTGAAGGGGCTCTTTCCTCCCTCACGACCCCTCTCTCCACAGACCCCTGCCTGCTATCTATCTATCTATCTATCTATCTATCTATCTATCTAGAGAGATTCCTTTCCTCTACAATCAAGCACACCTTCCGACCAGTAACAGTTGCATTCCAACTGGCCTTAACCATCACAGGCTCCTCCTTCTCCCTATCTACATATGGAATCCCCACTGCCCAGTCACCATCGTGCTTCTGCTCCCACAGGGTCCTTCTCCCTATCTGCATATGGAATCCCCACTGCCCAGTCAAGTGCTTCTGCTTGTGAACTCTCGTGAGAGCTGCCACACACAGGATTAGCCATGGTTATGCCTTAGAGAACTAAATATATAGATATTGTATTGCTTTGTAATATTGTTATGGCCCACTGCACAAACTATTATTATTATTATATTTTTGTTAAGACCAGATATGAAAACACATACACTTTTCACTCTACTCACTCTTTCAACCATATTGCTTGCTCACCTTTCTAGGAGGGACGAGATCAGTGCAATCATTTGTAGAAGTAACTGCAGGGACAACTTCTGAATGCAGAGGAGGCTTGTTCTCACACTTCTGAAAATTCCCCTTACAAGGTCTGCCAGAGATCATGCCAAGTTTGCTAGTGGCGGTAGTGGTTAAGAAACATTCTCCATAGCTGAATTCAGTTTGGCATGATGTATTACAATATGCATAAATACACCAACCTGAAGCATCCATTGTCACAAAGTGCCTGCTGCCTAAAAGTCCAGAGGAATAGTTAGCAAAACCGTATTTTATTTATTTATTTATTTTTACATTTATATCCCACTCTTCCTCCAAGGAGCCCAGAGCGGTGTACTACATACTTGAGTTTATTCTCACAACAACCCTGTGAAGTAGGTTAGGCTGAGAGAGAAGTGACTGGCCCAGAGTCACCCAGCTAGTATCATGGCTGAATGGGGATTTGAACTCAGGTCTCCCCAGTCCTAGTCCAGCACTCTAACCACTACACCAGGGATGGGGAACCTTGGCACTCCAGCTTTTTTTGGACTACAACTCCCATAATCCCCAGCCACAGAGGCCAATAGCTTGGAATTATGGGAATTGTAGGCCAACATCTGCAGGAGTGCCAAGGTTCCCCATCCCTGCACTACACCATGCTGGCTCTCGATATCAACCATATGTCAGGATGACATTCCTGTAACATGTATATGTATGTTATAAAATAGGTACCTTTATATAGTAGGGTTGTGCGTTGTTGTTTTTCTGTTTTGTTTTTGGTCCAAATCCGAAACACCCCCATTTTGTTCTTTGTTCGAAATCAGCCAATCCGAAACACCCCAATTTTGTTCTTTGTTCGAAACTGCAAAATCCGAATCCGAAACGTTTTGGATTTTAAAAAATGGCCCCGGGGGAAAACTAGTGGGTGGGGGTGTTAGTATCCAATGGGTGGAAACTACCACCCAAATTTCAGAGGAATTGGGCAAAGGGCTGATTTTTGGTGAATTTTTGAAGTATAGGATTTTTCCCATAGGGAAGAATGGAAGTTTCAGCAAAAGTATAGCTTCATGTTGGGGGGAAAGGGGTGGCCCAGAGCAGAGTAGGGTGGGTGGTAGTGCCCAGTGGGGGCAAGGAAGCTGCCAGAATTATTTCAAAGGAATTGGGCAGAAGGCTGATTTTTAAAGATGTAATGGAATTTGTGCATCTGTAAAGTTCTTCCCCATAGGGAATGATGGACCTTCATAATTCCTGCCCCATAACTGCACTTGGGGGGCACCAGGGTGGCGCAGAGTGAGTGGTGGTGTAGAGCACATAGGGTGCCAATCACCTCCATGGGTTGCTAACCCATGGGGTATTGGGTTCTGTTGTTTCTGAGATGTTCTGAGTGTAGATTCAGATTCTCTGGTAGCATATGAGAGTGGATTCATGGTTTATTGTTGAAAATCTCATATGCTACCAGAGAATCTACACTCAGAACACCTCAGAAACAGCAGAATCCAGCACCCCATGGGTTAGCAACCCATGGGGGTGGTTGGCACCCTATGTGCACTACACCACCACTTGCTCCTGGCCACCCCAGTGCCCCCCCCCGGTGGAGTTATGGGTCTGCTGAAACCTCCATTATTCCCTGGGGGGGGGAGACCTTAAAGAAGCGTAAACCTCAACAATTCCTAAGAAATCAGCCCTTTGCCCTATTCCTTTGGAATCTGGGTTGTGGCAGGCACCCCTTGGGGCACTGCCACCCAACCCACTGTTTTTCCCCTCAGGCCCCCTTTCTACCCCGAATATGCCCCAAAGACATGTCAACTTCAGAAATTCTTTAAAAATCAGCCCTTTTCCCAGTTCCTTTGAATCTGGGTGGCAGCAGGCACTCATTGGGGCACTACCACCTGAACAACTCTTCTGCCCCCAAATCCCCCTTTCTGCCCCTAATCCACCCCAAATAACATCAACATCACACATTAACAACAGCAGAGCTTTGGAAAAAATCAGGCAGATTTCCAAAGGTCATGCACATCCACATCCCCCCCCCCGCCCGAAATGCAATTGATCTACACACAACAGTGTGAAACAACAACAATGAAATGCACACTGCCCCACTGGCCAATGAGGATAAATGCACACTGCCCCACTAGCCAATGAGGGTAAAATTTACCCTTAAATTTGCATAAAAGGAATGAGGAGGCAATTGCCAGCAGATCAGCCCATGCTTTCGCTGGCCAATCTGCAGGCTGGAAATTCAAACAGATGTCAAAACTCAAAATGGAGACTGAAGGAGAAAGATTTTTTGCGATTTAAAAATTGAGTTCCAAAACAGCCGAAACAACAAAATGTTTTGTATCCGAAACAGGGACGTTTTGTTTTGGCTACAAAATTTTCTGTTTTGAGCACTGGGTGTTTTGTTTTGGCTACAAAACAGCCAAAATTGCCTGTTTTGTGAAAAAAACGTTTTGTATCCGAAATGAAACACACATCCCTATTATATAGCACCAGGGCTACTTTTTAAAAATATATTTGTATAGCTTTAAGATGGATATATACACCAAAAAATTTAGAAAGTCAGTCAATAATCAAATAACCTAATCTTGTATGCTTTCATTAATGCAATTTGTAAGTGCATTAATTTGTAAGAACATGTTTCAACCACAAACCAGTGTTGCATTAAGTGTCATACATGTGATGGCATAATAAAGAGCAAAGACTTCAACTTTTTGCTAGGAGAATGTCCATTATTCGTATTTGCTACTGTGCATCATGGAATAACTGGGTTTACGTTAGCCATGACAAAGTGCCATTTAAATTAATGGGGCTTAATTTAGTCATATCTAATTGATTCCAGTGGTGTTTATTTCAATAAGTCTGGAATTTGGATGTTACCCATTATTTCCATATTGATTCTGATGTAGTACAACGTAGTAGAGATTTGCAATCAGATTTCCAGCTAGTCCCCTTTATTAATAATGGAGTAATCTAAGAGTTCTAAGCCTGATAATATGGGGAACACCATTTCTGAAAACTGTAAGGAATGTTTGGCCCATTCAGATAGTAAGTAATTTTTTAAAAATGATAAATACTTAAAAAACCTAATGTATAAGGTGCAGAAATTGAATAATTATTCATGAAAATAAAATAGTACATATATAAAATGTCATTAAAATGATTACAAATATTATTTTCTTACCATTACTTATCAGCTGTCCATTTACATTACAGAAGCATGGGGTCATTTTTGGTTTTGCTGGTGTGGTTGTGAGAGGCGTTACTATTTTTCCTAAAATAATTAGAAGCAAGGGACATTTAATACATCATGAACATTTTAAACCTCTCCGAAATAAATGGAGGGTACACAGCAGCTGTACTTGGCAGAGTGCACACATGTTCATCAACTTATTCCATTTTAAACCTCTCCGAAATAAATGGAGGGTACACAGCAGCTGTACTTGGCAGAGTGCACACATGTTCATCAACTTATTCCTTTCCACAAACACACAGCATGGGTTAATATGAACAGTTATTATGATGCTCTAGAGATTTTTTTTGTTCATTTGTCAAATTGAAATATATAAATATATCTCAAGTATACTTATGCATTTATTAATTGGCAGAAGGCATAATTTTATTGAGAGTTATTGTTATTTTATTTATATAACATTTCCAAAACTTAAACTCACAAAATGCAGGTGAAGCCTACCAAGCCTATTTTTTTCCCATTTGCATTACATAAACTGCCAAGAGTCATGTGGAACCTTAAAAACTAGCCATTATTTTGCAATTAATGTTTTTTGATCTGAAGTCCACTTATTTGGACGTATGATGTCCATGCACTTGACAGCATGGTCTTTGGCCCATGAAAGTGTACCTCACAATAGTGGCTGACATCCAGACTAACAAAGCAAGTTTGTAGTGACACTGAGTGCACACCAAAGGATAAGCAATTTCCTCCTGATTTCACCCTCCCTCTGTAGCCACCTGTGACCCCTAAAAATATACCTCTTAGGGTTGTACAGACCTCAGGGACATATTTTTGGGAGTAACCATTGGCTACAGAAGGATTGATTGATTGATTAAGTGCTGTCAAGTCAGTGTCGACCTTTAGCAACCACATAGATACATTCTCTCCAGGATGATTTGTCTTCCACTTGGCCTTAAGGTCTCTCAGTGGTGCATTCATTCCTGTCTTAATCGAGTCCATCCACCTTGCTGCTGGTCA